>NW_020291501.1:0-441585 GCF_003184765.1 Aspergillus aculeatinus CBS 121060
CCCCCCACCTTTCCCATCTCCCCAAAAGCCAACCTAACAACCGAAAAGGGTCCGACCCCAACGCCGGAACCAGCCCCTCAGTGCTCACCCACAACGAGATCCTGCGCCACGTCTCGCTCTACTACCTGACGGAGACCTTCGCCTCCTCCGTGATCATCTACGCGCAGAACCCCAACGGCTTCAGCACGGTGTATAGCAAGGCGCACACTGACGCGCCGCTGCTGTTCAGCGCGTTCAAGTACAATGTGGGCTTCTGGCCGCCGGCGCTGGTTGCGCAGACGGGCAATCTGGTGCTGTATCGGAGTACGTTCTTTTCCTCTTTGAGATGTCTGCAGTGTTGTCAGGCTTTAAGATGAATGCTAACTATCGTGGGTGTAGACCACGAACGCGGGGGTCATTTCCCCGGGTTGGATAATCCGGTGGCGTTGGTGGAGGATTTGAGGGAGATTGGGAGTTATTGGAGATGAGAGCGGAGCTGTGGGGGTTTATTGCAAGGAATGAGGAGTCATGCGGGAAGTGCTGTTGATCTATCTTCTAACAGCTATGACATGTAGTGACTCTATCAATAGTTGCAGAATTCCAGATCTGGTTCTTCATCAACCCATCACCTTCTCAGAACAGCAAGCCACCCACGTACCAGAAGCCGTGCGCAAAGACAAGCTCTAATCTTCTTACCATCCCATCCCATCCCATCCATGAGCGTGGCTCACCCTCAACCACCGGTAAGACACCCGGACCGAACCCTCAAATCCCCTCATCCGCCGCCGTCCACGGCGGCACACAGAAATACACCACCCCATGCCCCACCGCAGCAGCCAGCGCAGCAACCTACACAACACACGCACAGCATTAGCATCAGCACGACACCCAACAACCTCCCCACCCCGCCTAATCCCCACACCCAACCTGCATTGCACAGAAAAAAGCCCAACTCACCCAGTGAATCCAATGATACCCCGGAAACCCCGTAGCGACATACACGGCAAAACACCTCGCGGGGTTCAACCCTACCGCCGGAGTAACCAAATTAGCCCTACCCTAGCCACCCAACACCCAACCCAACACCCCAACGAAAGAAAGGGGATAAAACGCACCTGCCCCCCCAAACCCCACCCTCGTGAACGCGGACGCCCAACTCACCGTCCCCAGCGCCATCCCCACCAAGAACGGCGACAGCGCCGCCCCGAACAACCTCCCCTGGCGGGGATCCAGCCCCACCCCGAAGGACCAGAACACGAGGAGCAGACAGAACACGAATTCGAGGAGGAAGGCCTCGCGCACGGGCACGAGGGAGGTGTCGACGGTGCACCCTCCGACAGCGAAGGCGGGGGACCCGTAGGCGGCGCGCAGGATGAGGCCGGCGAGGGTGCCGCCCAGCGTTTGGGCGGCGAGGTAAATGACGGCGCGGGGGAGGGTGATGAGGCGGGCGAAGAAGGTGGCGAGCGTGATGGTCGGGTTGAGGTGGCTGCCGGTCACGTTGGAGAAGGTGAAGATGCAGAGGGTGAGGGTGAGCCAGTTGACCAGGCTGCCGATGGTGGGGCCGAGGAAGGTGGTTGTCGCGTAGACGCCGGCGGGTGTTGTGGGGGTGGTGGTGGTGGTGGACGGGAGGGGTTTGATGGAGGCCCAGGCTGTTATGAAGACGTTGAGCATTGTTCCTGCGCGGGGGGCATTAGATGGGATGGGTATGAGAAGAAAGCACCGGGGGCCGGAGCGGCTGCAGACCGATACATTCAATGAAGCCGAACTTCCACAGATCCAACTCCCCGAACCCCCCCGGTTGCAGCCCCTCCTTGATGCTCATCATCGGCGCCGCGTCCGGCACCCGCTTCAGCAGCGCCGCGTTGTCCGGGTCGTGCCGGTCCACCACCAGCGTCTGGTTGCCTCCGATCCGCCCCGTGAAGGGCTGGATCGTCGGCTTGGCTTCTGTCGCGTCCATTGGCGGCGGAGTGGCGGCTGGGAGCTGGCTAGGGCTGGATTATCGGTTGTGGTAGATGTACGGCAGCCGGGGTGTCTCCGCAGGGATGACGGCTGTTCAGCTATCTTATAATGAGATTGGCTAATGCCCCTGGTTCGAAGCCCTCTTGCCGAAGCTTCCACCTCGTACAAGCTTTGATTGAAATCCACTGGAAATATAGTGGCGCTAGACCTGTTTCAGATGCTATACGAGATGGACGGTTTAGTTGTCGCCTCCTGACCGCCTGCCGTAGGCGGCTAGGCTTAGCCTGTTCTTGGGGGTTATTCCGGCAGTATCCCGAAGTGGTAAATGGTGTGGGAGGCGGTCTACACTTTTGACCCTGAGCAGTGCGAGGCACAGTGGAGTTGAATGTCTCCGATCGGTATTCGAGAATTAAGCTCTTTTCTAAAGTGAGCTATAGCACAAGCCTCTCCGTTCTTCTGTATCAGTGGCGAAGGTTGCTGCCTCATAAATAGTGCATATGGCACCGTGGTGAAGTCCTTCGTACCGCTCGATATATCATCCCGGGTGTCTTGGCACGATTGCTCATTTACCCAAACATTGCTCGCTGCTCGAAACTACCGTTGAAGTCTACCCTCACCGCATTTAATCAAGAACTATAATGTGAACCTGCGAGGGGTTTCGTATAGAAACGTTAGAAAGTTCTCTGTTTGCATTGAATTGCACCCAGGAGACTTGAGAGGATTTCGCAGATATAGTCAGTCATGCCTCTGGAAGGCGGTGACGATGCTTTACTAGGAGAAGAGGAATGCTTTCCCTCCAATCCTAAGGGTTACATGCTTTTGAGCTCTAATGTAGGGCATAAATACCTATGCTTCGTATGTTCTCTATCGCCCATTCACCGACGATGTGTTTCTCATATTGCCCTAAGTTGTATCAGCCCGAACGACCAACTCCGACACCACTTATATCAAGACTAGCATTTTGACTACGTTGACGAGGTACAGTACCACGAGAGCAGAACCACAACCAGGAAGACTTTAACAGGATAACAAGAACTGTAATTTAAGGGGGTAAAAACAAAAGTGTACTATCGTTCACTTTACCAGCCTATCTATAAGATGACACTCGAGCTGAGCAGAAATCGTCATTGGGGCTTGGCGTTAGCATTTAATTTTCGGGTTTCTAATTGGTAGGTTACAGGAACAATGCGACCAACTATGCATGCGTGATTACAATAAGACAATGAATATCATTAGATAAATCCTAATATCTGAATACAACAATGGAATATCCCCTGCTACTACCTATTGTAACAAGTAAGTACACTCCCCTCCCCCAAATACATCCCCTTCCCACACTAATAACAGAAATAACCCGGCCCAATATGAGGCTTAACCCCACAGGTCCGCGAACAACACATCCCCGGATCGTTGATATTACAGATCTTGTTGGTCGCCACACAAGTTTCAGGACACGACACCTTGATATCAGGGAGGTCGCCCACCAGGGGTACCTTGTAAGTCGTGGGATTGTTTGCACTACTTGTCCCTGTCCAGGCGGCGGCGGAGTGGTCGGATCTCGGCTGGGCGTCCAACTGGAGCGTCTGGCCGCGCTGAGCGAGGAAGGTTTTCGAGGTATCATCGTTGAGGGTGAAGGAGCTGGTCGGTACATCCCAGGGAAACTTCACCCGCACTGAGCAGCCCGTGTTGGTCAGGGTGATTTTCTCGCAGAGCAGGTTGGTGGCGGCGCTGAGGATGCCGCTGGTGGGCAAGCCGGCGCAGAGGTCGCGGGTGTGATGGGGCATCCCTGCGACCAGTCCGGCGGTGGGGAGAAATGCAATAAAGTGTGAGGCTTTCATTGTGGACTGAGATAATGGCTTTGGATAGGGGAATTCTCTGGGACAGTGCAGGGCTGGTGAGTGACTTGTTAGACCAGATGTGAGTGTGCAGAGCAACGCATTTATAGTCGATGACCGAAGGACTTTGTATGGCCAAGGACTGCAGCATTCATTCTCAAGTCGGACGAGATAGCAGGACCGGCGTCTAGGCCCTGCATGATCGAAGGTATCTCAGTCTAGGTTGTTGTTAGGTTTGCGATTAGGTTTGCTCTTTGCTCTTATGATGGACCACTTTGCTAAATCTCCTTACATCGTCCCGCACTCCCGACCCACTCCCGCTCCCGCTCCCCGTATCCCTTCCGTTTGCAGCGTGAAGTGGCAATTAGAGCACTCGTCAGACCAAAACTTAATTCGAAACATCATGCACTGCCCACCTTTTCAGATCTGGTGACTTGACAGTCCCCGGAATCTGTCAGGCCAAGCCAAAGTGGACAGGTGCACGGACGAGGATAGATACTGTACCCGATAATCATGGTCAATTGCAGTGGGTGGCCAGAGAACCTCCTCTTCCCTCCGCCTCCTTCCCATCAATTCGCCTGACCACTATCTAGGACAGATCGGAAGACCAAGAGAAAGGGCAATTCAATGTGTGCAGTAGAAAGACAGCGATCGCGACATACTTAGGCCAGCGATTTCTTCGCGACAAGCGATTACGCTGCCCCCGCAAACTCGAGGAACAGGCGGCATTCTGCGAGAAATACCAGAAGAACCAAGCCGTACACATGCTGATTCAAGAGACTCATGTTTTAAGGCGACGGATAGTAGGTTTTGAGCTGCATGACAAGCTACCTGGGAGCCTCACTCAATCATGGGGGGATGAACAGCGAATCCCAACAGCCCTGACCAGATCATCCTTCGCGATTTCTGATCGATTCCGGAAGTCGCCAGTTGACAGAGTATCTTTATGAAGCCAAGCAAGCCAGTCAGTGTGGGAAAGGAAGTAAGCGATCCATACCCTGAACGTCCGCGGCCACCACCAACTAAGGCGACTTCGGGAGACCCGTCTGAATCAGACACATCCAAAGACTGGACGATCCCGAGATCATGAGACACAGAGTCTAGCGTGCGCTGCATGACTTTCGATCCTGCGGTCGATTCGTTTTTGTTGAAATTGTGACGTAGCCGTGTATTAGAGACCCAATTCGCAACGTCAACGAGAGACTCGCAGTACTTGGCCCTGCATGCAACACCCAAATTATGCATGAAATCACACTTTGCCAACAAGTAAGTTAAGGTAGTCTGGTCCAGGGGTCCAAGCGACACCGCCAAGCTCGCTGCATGACCGCCACGCTCGTATTCCGTCCCTGATTGCAAGAATTCTGACAAATTCATGGAAGGAACACATGCAAAGGGACAGTCACGGAAAGAACACATCAAAAGCATCCACTCTCGCCTACCTCCAACCTTAACCTTTCTATCGACTCCTCGCCAACTCCCAACCCCATCTGAGACATAATGGGCACCGCATTCTCGTCTGGCAGCGACGCCCACCCTCCACGTGGGGCAGCGGAAGCGGGGGAGGAGCCCGAGCTGACCATCACGGGCCTTGGCACGGAATGGCCGTCGCAGATCGTCACTTCCGACGACTTCCGCCAGTACCTCCTCCGCCATTATCCCGCAGACGCAGCGTGGTAGGTACCTCCCCTCCCCTCCCCTCTGCGTCTCCAACTATCCCCACGACTCAGCCCATAACCACTACAGGGTCCAAACGCTCCTCAAAATCAACGCCCGCAGCGGCATCGCCTCCCGCGCTCTGATCGGCTTCAACAACAACCCCCACTGGTACGACCCCAGAAACCAGCCCACCCCGCCGACCGCGGAACAAGTCTCCTCCGAATTCCACTGCCACGGCGTCCCGCTCGCCGCCCGCGCCGTTCGCGCCGCCCTAACCGACAGCCACCTCCCGGCGTCGGCCATCACGCACACCGTCGCCGTGACCGTCACCAACGCGGGAGCGCCAGGCTACGACCAAGCCGTGTTCCGGGATGTGGGCATCTCCCCGGGGGCGGAACGCGTCCTGCTGAGCGGGATCGGCTGCGCCGGGGGCCTTGCAGCCCTGCGGGTGGGGAGCTCGCTTGCGCGGGCGGCCACGCTGCAACGGAAGCCCGCGAGGGTGTTGGTGCTTGCGTGCGAGGTGTGTAGTATCCATCTTGCGGCGGAGCTGCACGCCACTGCGAAGAAGGTGGGGTTGGGCGGAGGGGAGGATATCAGTATCGGGCCGGCGCTGTTCAGTGATGGTGCTGCCGCGCTGGTGCTGTGCAATGCGCTTGCGCTCACCGGGGAGATGCCCAGACGGTTCGCGGTGGTGGATTATCGGACTGGGATTACCCCGGAGACGCATGAGGCTATGTCCTATCGGACGACGGAGTATGGGTTTCAGCTGACGCTGGCGCGCGAGGTTCCGGCCCTGGCGGTTGCGTCTTTGCGGGGGCTGTTTGGGGAGTTGATGCAGGCGAATGGGATGGCGTCGGTTGGTCCGGGGAAGTTGGAGTGGGCGGTTCATCCTGGGGGGTTGACGATTCTCAGGGGCGCGCAGCTGGCGTTGGGGTTATCGGACGAGGCGATCCGGGCAAGTAGCGAGGTTTATGAATCGAGGGGGAATAGTTCGAGTGTGGCGGTGTTGGCGGTGTTGGATCGGTTGAGGAGGTGGGAGGGGCGGAGCTTGAGGAAAGAGGTGGTGGCGGTGAGCTTTGGGCCTGGGTTGACGACCGAGATGGTTCTGTTGAGGCGCTTGGTGTAGGTTTTGGGGGGTAGGGGCTATTGTTAGCAGCGAGTGGAGGATACATCATTATAATGAAAATATATGCTAGTGGTGGTTGGTATCACCCCACGATGACCGTGTGATAAGACATTACTAATTTTGGATCTAGACTGCGTAAGCCATCACGAGGAATTCGCACTGAGCGGGCTCAGAGGAATGCATTTAGGGCTAACATACTGTGTACATCGTCAACAAGGGTCTCTACTCGTGGCCGCATCACCAACCGACCACCAATAGCTATAGACAACACCACAACCTAATCCGATCGCATATCACCGCTCCACCCCCATCTCCTCATCCCCACGCCCTGTCCCCCTCTTCCCCTTACACCTCCCAGCCACCCGCTTACCCCAGACCCCCACAGCCCCCAAAGGCCGTACAACTAGCATCTTCACCCCGACCCCCACCCACCCAAGTCCCCACGCAACATACCGATCCGGCACGAACTTCAACACCGCCGCCCAAGGCACACACACCACCGCGAACCCCAAGCAATACCCCCACTGCGCGCCACTCAGCCGCGTCACGCCGAACGCCTCCCCACCCACAAAGATGATGAGAATCTGCCCACCCACCATCAGCACGTTGATCACCATGAACCACGCATTCTTGGTCAGGCCCTGGAAGATGTTGAGCTTGTTGTCCAGCCGACGGCAGTTGAACTCGTTGAAGATCTGCATCCACACGAAGGTGTTGAAGATGATCGTGTCGAGGAGCACGCGGTCGTGGGCGTCTCCGGTGGGGTTGAGATTGAAGATCCGGTCGCCGGCGAAGTACAGCGTGAAGCAGAGGGCCAGTTTGTAGAGGGATTGGCCGAGCATGAGTTTCCACATTGTGGTCGTGAAGAGGGGGGCGTGGCGGGGCGTTGGGGGGCGGGAGAGGATTGAGGGGGTCGGGGGGTCGGTGGCTCTGATGGTTGTTAGTTGGTGGAGTGGGGGATGAAGAAGGGGGAGGGGAAGGCGGGGGAGGGAAAATTACAGGGCCAATGCTGCAAAGGTGTCCATGATCAGGTTCAGCCAGAGCAGTTGCACGGCTTTGAAGACGCTTTCGTTCGAGCTGTTGTAGATGGCTGTTACTACTGTCAGGCAGACGGCGGTGATGTTGACGGTGATTTGGAACTTCAGTACATTCATCAGTGATTGGTTTTCTATGGAGAAATCTGAGGGGGGTGCGCACCTGCAGGAACTTAGCTACCGCGTCGTTGACGCAACGCCCCCATGCAATGGCTGTGACGATCGATCGGAAGTTGTCGTCGAGCAGGATGATCGAACTGGCTTCGCGTGCCACTTCCGTCCCGCTCAGGCCCATGGAGAAGCCCACATCCGCCGACTTGAGGGCGGGCCCGTCGTTCGTCCCGTCTCCGGTCACGGCGACGATCTCCCCGAGCTTCTTCAGGTGCTGTACTAAGAGTTGCTTGTCGCTCGGGGAGGAGCGGGCCAGGACCTGGAGACGCGGCAGGATTGCGTCTAGTTCCTCCTCGCTTAGCTTTCGCAGCTCGGGCGCTTCTATTGCAATGCCCTCGTCGGTCTTGATGCCGCATGCGGCGGCGATGGATAATGCGGTGTTGATATTGTCGCCTGCAACGTCAGTTATGCGAACGAGCGCTCAAGGAGAGACAAACTCACCGGTGACCATCTTCACTTTCACCCCCGCCGAATGGCACTGTCGAATCGCCTCCGTCACCTCCGGTCTCAACGGGTCGTGAATCCCAAACAACCCAATCCAGGTCATGTCGGTGAATATCTCCTCAAAGCGAGGAAGGCCCTTTTCGCATCCTTTACTGCCTCCGGCAACCCCAGCCGGGAGATCACGATACGCCAGCCCGATAGTGCGCAGAGCGGCCGAGGCATAAGTGTTGATGCTTTGCTCAATTGCGTCCACATCGCTGTCAGCCAACTGGCCAACGGGCACCTCATCCACATCACCATCAGCGAGGACAACCGTCCTGCACGCCCGCAAGACCACCTCCGCAGCCCCCTTGACCAGCACCCGATACCTATCCGGACGCACGCGATACACCAGCGCCATCGCCTTCCGCGCCGAGTCAAACGGATACACCTGCAGAACGTCGACCCCAGCCCGCTCCGCAGCAAGATCCGGCACGTCCAGATGCTCCTGCGCCAACTGCAGCAGCGCAATCTCCGTCTTGTTGCCAACCAGCTCGGTCCCGTTCCCTCTTCGTTCCTCGAAGGCAGTCGAGTTGGCGACGATGCTTTTGACCAGCAGATCTCGGAAGGAGGCGGGGAACCTTGCAGCAGCTTGTGGAACCTGCACCGGGCAAGCAGCTGGAGAAGTGTGGGTGGGCAGGTGGCCGAAGGACTCGGACACCCCGAAGAACCCGACCACCGCCGTCATCTTGTTTTGCGTCAGGGTGCCTGTCTTATCCGAGCAGATGACAGTGGCGTTGCCCATTGTCTCGCAGGCGCGCAGCTGTCGCACCAGGTTATGTTCTTTCAGCATCCGACCCGTCGCGAAGGCCAGTGCCAGGGTGACCGCGAGGGGGAGGCCCTCTGCACACGTCAGTCCATAGATCAGGTTTAATCCCCGTCAAGGTCAACACATACCAGGTATAGCCACCACAATGACTGTAACCGTGACAATCAGAATGTCCATGAAGGTCTGCCCCTTAACCGTCGACGGCGCCGGGTTATCGGGCAGCTGCGCCAGGAAGCGGAAGAGGAGGACGAAGAAGAGAAGGAGCGCAGCCCTACCCACCGTACATCAGCATCCAACCCTTCAGTGAAGAAAACCCACGAAAAAGAAGAAAAACATGGAGCAACATACCCCAGCCCAAACCACCCGATCCAGCTCGCCAACCGCCCCAACTTCACCTGCAACGGGGTCGGATCACTCTCCGTACCAAGAGACACCATGATCCGCCCATGGGTGGAATGCGGACCCACGCTAAGCACAAGGTACGTGCCCAGGCCTTCCAGAATCTTACTCCCGGAGATGATAAACGGGTCGAGATTCTCCTCCTCCAGTTTCTGAACCACCTTCTCCTCACAAAACACCCCCTCATCCGCCGTATGCTTCCCGACCACCAACCGCTCCCACGCCTCCGCCCCACCGACCTTCTCAATCTGATCCGCCTCCCCAGTGGCGAGGGACTCATCGCACCGCAGCCCATAGTTGGTGACGACGACCCCGTCCGCAGGCGCACAGTCCCCGGGCTCGAGGTGCACGAGATCCCCGACGGTGAGGTCGTGGATGTGCACCATGACCTGCTGCCCGGAGCGGATGACCCGCACCTCGCGGTCGACTTTCTATCCCAGCAACCAACATCAGCACGGTTCGCCAAACCCTATACTCACAACTGCGCCCAACCCCACAACCGTACCTCCCCCCCCACACACCCCAACCCTTATACCCCACCGGGAATACCAGCAAAGCGCCGCGGGGAAACGTACCAACCGCCCCAACCGCCGAAACTGCCGCTCCTTCTGCCAGTCATTCCCCGCCGTCGCCGCGACCACGATCCCGATCGCCACGCACACCGCCACCCCCTCGATCCAGTCCACGCGCGACTGCCCGCTGACCGCCTCGTAGATGCCCAGCGACAGCGACACGACGGCCGCCGCGGTCAGCAGGAGGATGATCTTGTCGTTGTACGCGTCCCAGAGGAGCCGGCCGAAGGATTTGCGGGGGGGTTCCGGGAGGATGTTGCGGCCGTAGGCTTTGATGCGATCCACGAACTGATCCGGGGGGATGGTGGGGTTTGGTTTCGGGGCGGTGGGGTGGGCGAGGAGGGGGGAAGTGCTTGTGTTTGTGCTTGTGGTTTTGGTTTGGGAGATGGAGATGGCGTGGTTGCGGGAATCCGTGAGGGTGATGGTTCCGGTGAGGGTGGTTTCGGTGGTGGTTAGGCCGGTCGTTAGGTTGGTGCGGAGGCCGTGTTCGAGGCCTTGCAGGCCGCCTAGTTCGAGGTATTGGGGTAGGGATTTCGGGTTGAAGAGGGTGGTTAGCTGGGTTGGGGTGAAGGCGAAGGGGGTCGGTGAGGAGGAGGGGTCTGAGGAGGAGGGAGAGGGCGAGCGGGGGCGGTGGGAGGTTGGGAGGGGTGTTTGCGTGGGTTTCCCGTCTATAGTCGTGGTCATCTTGTTTCGTCAATGGTAGATTGGGTGGTCGTGTTGAAATGGTACTGATTCATCGTGATACATTTATGCAGACTCTGTTGCTGTCGGTTTCGTCATGCTTTTGAACAAGGTTGGGGGGCTGTGCTGTTGTACCCCGGACTTGAGCCGTGGTTCGTTGCTCGGATCGGGGGGTGGGGGAACCCTAATTTGATCTCTGCTTTGAGGGGGGTATGTTGGAAGAGCAAAACCGGATTCGGGATAGGAGGTAAAGACGACTGTATATCAGCGTGTGAGTGGATGGTATACATGATCAATCATTACCAAAACTCCGGGCTCGAAAGAGGCTGTGAAGAGAGGTGGCAGAGAGGTTGTTGACAGTATGATTCCGAGACAGATGCATGGCAGCGGCAACAAGACCCGATCCCCGGGTCACCCAGACTTCCCTTCTCTCGGCATGGCACTGCCTCCCTTGGCTTAATCATCGATTTGCATGGCTGCGTACATGAGTGGATATAGTATTGTACACCAACTCGAGGCCAGAGGAGTCATGGGACGCCGGCGGAGCTGCCTCATTCCGCTCTTGGCGTCTTTGAGAAGAGGTTGATCGCCGAGTCGTCATCTACGTACAAGGTTGGCATCCAATCAACAATCCCATTTGCATGGATCTTGAGGGAGGTAAACGAGTTTCGCAGATTGTGCAGTATTCAAACAGGTAGTAAACCCCTCATCCGACGAATGCCAAGACTTGTGTAGAATCGGACCGTGCGACCGTTGGGGGGCGGTTAGGGTTATGCTAGATTTGGACTTCAGTCCTGGATATGAAACAAATTGCAAAGGCCAGCAACATCTCGCCATTCTTCGCACCAAGATCATCGCTTGTGGGTGATCAATATCCACGCTAATCATGCTATGGATAATGCCCCGCATGCTTCGGCTCAACGTGGTTAGCCTGACGTCCGCAGTGGACACTGCGCGCACCGAAGAACCGGGCATCATTGGCGGGCTAGCCGCCGGCCTTGTCCATGAGGCTCAATGCCGGCCTACACCATCATCCCCGGGCAAATGATCAAGACTGCCTCTTATGTCAACTACTGAGCCCTGCTTGACTCAAGACCGGGTGATACTAAAGACCGACGAATACACTAAGCCCCAAACCCCCCACAGAAGCCCACAACTCAAGCCCACAATGTACGACACGCAACAACCGCACCCCGAACCAAGCGACTCCGACTCTTCCGAAGAAAGCCCCCTTGCCAGCATATCCCCCGGAGAAATCACCGTCGCAATCTTCTGCGCCCTCCCGCTGGAGTCAGTAGCCGTGCGCTACGCCCTCGACGAAGAATTCCACTGCCGCCCGCGATACAACCCGCAAACCAAATACGTCTTCAGCTACGGGCGCATCGGCGAGCACAAGGTCGTGCTCGCGCGGCCGCATCAAATCGGCCCCGTCAAGGCGGCCCTCTGCGCCGCGGCGGTGGGCCAGCTGTTCCCGAGCGTGCGGTTCGCACTGATGGTGGGCATCGGGGCGGGGATTCCCGGCAAGCGGGATATCCGGTTGGGGGATGTTGCGGTCGGAGTGCCGAGGGAGAATCATCCGGGGGTGGTGGAGTATGATCTGGGGAAGTATGAGAAGGACGGGTTCGTGTTGAAGGGGTCGCTGAACAAGCCGCATCCCATCCTGGTCAGCGCTGATGGGGCGTTGGAGGAGGAGGAGATCATGGAGCGAAGGCCGCTGCGCCGGGTCTTGAGGGACCTGATGAGAAGGCCTGGGTATGGACGGCCGGATCTGGAGGATGTTCTTTATGATCCGGCGTTTCATCATGTCACTAAGGGGGAGGATTGTCGGGCGTGTGATGTGGCTGATGAGAGGAGGGTTGTTGCTCGTCCGGTGCGCCCGGGTAAGCGGGGGTATCCGGTTGTTCATCGGGGGCTGATACTTTCAGGTGGAGGTGTCATCAAAAATACCGAGGACCGCGAACGCCTCTGTCGAGGCCATGACGACGCGATCTGCTTCGAGATGGAAGCAGCCGGGATTGTGGATGAAATCCCCTGTTTGGTCATCCGCGGGGTGTGCGATTATGCGGACAGTCATAAACAGGATGGCTGGCATTGTTATGCAGCGGCAGTCGCAGCGGCTTATGGTAAGGCAATTCTCCGTCGGATCTGCGGGGCAGATGTGGAAACAATGCAAAATTTGAGTGACGCGGTGCAGAGGTGTCTGGAATATCTTTAGCAAGTAGAATCACTGACACTTCCCATTAAGAAGAGGCCTGATAGTAGCCTGTTAGGCATTAGCATTGATGTTTCTATGTTATAAGTACTATTTTTTTCTACACAGGTTGAGTGCCGGGAGCACTAGAATTGCTTCCGATATCACTAGCAATTCTCTGATATGAACTACCTCATCCAGTCGGTTGAGATAGCCATGAACCAGACTGCACTAATTATAATTCTTGAGGGGTCATTACGTTACAGATAAAATACAGCACACTAGTCTCACCACCCTCCTCTCTCGAAAGGGTAAACCCATCTAATGAGCCAGAATACGCTCCACCGCGTTCTCCGCAACGACCATGATGGTCGCCTGGTTGTTTCCGGAAGCCAGATCGGGGTGGATACCACCGTCCACGATATACTATCAAACTGCGTGAGTAACCTATTCTGAAACTTGGGGAGTGAAGGAAGACATACCAGATTATCCGTACCGTACACCTTGGTGTTGGTGTCGACAACAGCAGTACCGTTGAAGCGGCCGTCATCGGTGCCCATCTTGGTGGTGCCGGCGTAGTGGATACCCGCGGTGAGCGAACCAAGAATGGCGGAGGTGTTGGTGTACTCGACCAGCTGGAAGCCCGAGCCAGGGGCGTTGATGGCATCGACCATGGACTGGATGAACATGGTGGCGGCCTCGCGGTCGCCGGCCGTCTGCAGGTAGGGCGACTTCTCGATGACGGTGCGCTGGTCCGCATCGAGCCCCAGGACACCCTTGGAGGTCAGGCCGTGCGTCATGTAGGTGGTGATGGTGACCTCGCCCTCGGCCGTCGGGGTGCAGGAGCCCTGGTAGTACCGGGTGTGGCCGTCGCTGGCGACGTTGGAGCTGAAGAAGATCAGCCGGTGCTTGCCCTGCGTGAGCACCCCGTCGTTCTGCTCCTCGTACGCGGTGATCTCGCTGGTCGCGGTGCCGTTGAGGATCGCGGCCGCGTCCAGTTCGTTGAAGTCCTTGTCGGTCTGGAGGACGATCGAGAAGATCGGGTGGTCCATCAGGCTCTCGCCGACGGGCAGGTGGATCCACTCCCTGGCCGGGGGCACGGCGATCCCGCTCTTCTGCGCCGTTTCGATCTGCGCCCGCGGGCCGATACCGGAGTTGAACAGGATGCGCGGCGAGTGCAGCGCGCCGGACGAGAGGACCACGCGGCCGCCGGGAGCGAGAGGGATGGTTTCGGTCTGGTTGCTCGCCGCATTCACGATCTCGACTCCGGTCACCAGACTGCCGTTACGGACAACCCGGGTGGCGAGGGCGCCCATGCGGAGGGAGAAGTTGGGGTACTGCAGGGCGAGCGGGAGGTAGGTGCGGACGGGGCCGGCACGCTTGTAGTCCTTGATGTTCCAGACGGGATGGCTGTAGGTCTGGAACTTCTCGTTGCGCTGGGCGCTCATGTCGGTGGCGGTCCAGTTGAGGTTGTTGAAGAAGGTCGACAGGGTGGTGAACAGGGTCTGATCGTAGAGCTTGCCATTGGCCGAGGGCACGCTGCTGCCCGGGTTGCGAGCGTAGAGGCGATCGGCTCCTGCAGTCACGTTCGCCCACTTCCAGCCCACTGGCCATTTATCGTCGAAGTCGTGGTCCGGGGGGTGCACGAAGACCATGTAGTTCACCGTCACACCGCCACCCAGGATGCAGGCCGCCGTACCGTCGGTGTCGGTACAGATGTACTCGGACCACTGCGGGAAGTTGCCGACATCGAAGGACAGGCCCGGCACGTCGATGGCCGTCAGGGTATCGTTCCACGACAGGGTGTAGTTGGAGCCGGTTCCGACCGTCGGGCCGGCCGTGCTGCGCTCCAACAACAGCACAGTCTTGTTGGCTTCAGCCAGACGCTCCGCGGTGATGATGCCGGACGGACCGCCTCCAACGACAATGTAGTCGTATCCCGACTGGACCGTGTGGTTCTTGCCGTCAGTCGGGCGGGCCTGGGCGCCCAACAGGGCTCCGGCCGAAGCGAGCAGGGTGGTCGCAGTCCAGAAGGCGTGCATGGCGGAGGATCTTGGTGGACGACCTGTGACTGGTGGAAACATGCATCCTTGACAGGTTCCGGGGTTTATATATCTTTTTCTAGAAAAAATTCTATTTCCCCCTCCCGGGTTGATGCGTTCATTGTTGAAGATCAGCTAATGATGACCGAGGGTGACCGGTGCCTCCCGGGCTGCCGGGCGAATCGGCGTCCAGTAGGCGGTCCCACCTCGTGGCGTAAAACTTGGATAGGGTGTTGTGGGGTCGCTTTATCAGAATTTCATAATCACTTACTCAGAACTTACTCGTCCCCTCAACAAAAAGGATCGCACAACGGCTATCATGAGCTAAAGTCCCTGGACACTCGTCTGTGGGTCAGAGTTATGCCAAGATAGGTACATACAAGCTGCCTCTTCCTTCTCACAACCCTCTGAGAGTCAATTGATTTATGTAATCCCGTCCGAGACGCGCGCCTTGCTAACCACAATCTGCAACTCCTGAAAGCTTTTGTTCAAGGACAGCTCGTATTAATCAACGTTGGCCCTCTTCCCGGTCTCTTGCATCCACCAAGCATTCTGTGAGAAGCTTGAGCCTAGGAGGGTTGACGCGGGCTGTAGAGTATACGAGGTAGACTGAGCTCCATGCCGTATGCGAGAAGATAAAGTGGATGTCCACGTCCCAATCAGCTTCCACCTTCCTCTAGATCCTAGGGTCTAGCTCGGATGGCGCCGGACGATTAAGTATATTAGTTTATTTGGAAAAGAGTTTTGCCAGCGGATAATCAGATAACCGAACAGCCTTCCGTACACGGAGCGGACTTTCGCCGAGAATCAGGCCTGAGTGCTATTGCCTCGCATTACCCTGGAGACCCAACGGTTTTTGAGGCCCCCCGGTCTAGCTATACAAGCCATCTGGGCCGAACCATCCCGTGTGACAGACTGTGTAAATAGCATGGGAAGACGGCCGAGTCTGCTTCTCGTGATGACGGGCCGGGTTCGGGCTGGAAGTGGGTCCACGGCGGACACGCCTCTTTTCACTTCGAATGCCAGCCCGATTCTTCTTCATATCCTCTAAGAAGCTCGTTGAACGAGACATCAAATCTCCAGTCTTACGAACTCAACAGGAATGCACCATTTTGCGGATCAAGGTCAGACAAGTAAGAGACTTCTCAGGTGAGCGTATGTATAGCACACAGGGTCGGAAAGTGAGATCCCGGTGCTCCCGAATTGCATGTCCCGATTGCCACACAAGATTGTGCCCGCCGTTGAATCGCACAGGCAATGGCACTTGTTCTCCAAAGGTTTGACAATGCGATGCGCGAGATTCTTATGAAATTGGAAAAAAGAAAAAGAAAAAGAAAGGCAGTACAATGCCTTTCATTCCCCAAGCATGTCGAGGTATTTCAGGTCGTCTTGATGAGCTACTACGGCTTTGTCGGTCACTACGGCGCTCAAACCAGTCGCCTGTCCCCAGCGAAGAGCCAGGAGCTTGGAGGTAATCGTAAAGCAAAATGGAAGCTTTCTAGAATTGTTTAGCAGGTCATCTCGGTCATCTCGGTCATCTCGGTCATCTCGGGGTGGAGTCAAAACGTGTCAGAGAGAAATCTCGGCATGGGCAAGAATTCTGCCCCGAGAGCGGTGAGCCAACCTTGCCAAGCATGACAGACGCCGCGCTGATTGGCGGCAACCCTTTTGCAAAATAAGTGCCTTGATTGGCCCTTTGAAACAGTAGTCACGTGACATGAGTGTTTCTGCGGGATACTACCTAAGGAACTCGAGGGTGACAACTTCAAGGGGGCTCACTGAGAGGTCGAGACCGTAGGACTGCTTCAATGCACGCATGCTTCTCCGTAGTTCTAATATGAATACATATAATTACTCAAACATGGGCTCCAATAAGGGCCCAGAAAGTGCTTAGAAAGGTGTAAGTACGGGCCCTTGTAGGTACAGCACTTTCTAACTGATCGCCTGAGAGCATAAAACTAGGACTAGATTATATTGCTTCAGAGCTACCTTTATTTATCAGGAAACATGATTTCCATTCCAATGTTCTCTTTGACAATCGTAGGAAGTGGGTACTCAAGAATAAATGAAGCCGGTCGATTACGGTTACTCCCGAACCATAGATATATCTGGATGGCATCGGCACGGTAGAGAATCAAACATCTCGAGCCAGAAACCTTCCGCAAAGGAAAAACTTGGAAGCTATGCAATAGCAAAGAAAGAAGAATGAACTCTGGTTATCTCACTTCAAACGGGTTAAGAAGTGTCGACAAAGCTTAGGATGATTTCAAATAGACACAATGAGAAAAAGACAAGAGACATCTCGGACATGTTGATCTTTATTTCACCCACACTGGATGAGGACCCTGTTTGATCATGCCCCAATCAAACTAGAGATCGAGTGCAATGCCGACCGGTCAATCACTAGGATCCGAGAAAACTTTGCAAAAACTCCCTCAAGTCAGAGGAAATACGGAGCAAAGTTCCATTGTATCAAGGATATACTATAGAATTAGTATATTCATATACCCAGTTCTCTTCCCAGGGCAATAGTATGTTTCGACCGAGATGCAATGCATCATCAAAGCTAGTGTCTGGTAATTACACTGCTTGATTCCAGACTGCGGTCGAGAATAAAATCTGGTCAAGCTAGGATACTTAATCAGGAACTATCTGGAAAGTACGTAGAAAACGCATTTCACCAAGAAAAATGGATTTTTCGAGAGACTCTTATTTAAGACTTCTCAGAATAAGCTGCTATTCGAACCATCTCAGTCCTTGCGATATGTTCCCGCCGATTGCCATCGGGACTTAGTTTACCAGATTTGGGATGTCAACTTTCGACACCCCGCGAAGGAGACAAATAACTTGGAACTCAGCGTGGCTAATTCAGCAAACACCCGTCCCTACCTGCACAAGCCACGAGGACCTCACATCAACACTTGAAATGCGAGAAGACGCGCAAGATACTGAGTACAACAATGAAGATATTTACAACCAATTTAAAAATGCATGTGGCATTTTCTTGGCAAGCGTTTAGCCTAAATTCGTGGTTCCCTTCACCCTCTACATCGCTGCCCTCGTTTTCGCAGCACAAAAGAGGACGCCCAACAAAACGCACCAATGAATGCTCTCCTGTTCATACAATTGGTAGTCCCGAGCTTTTTGTTCTCTGGAAACAGATAGAAGACGGTCGAGTATTCTTCACGGACAAATGATGGTGCACAATGGAGCTTATTACTCTGCTTGTTGGCCGGCATTGAACCAGGTGCAACCCCGAGGTATCTTTATGTTCCCTTGGGAGAGAAGGAAGTATTAAGGTCAACAATGTTTTCGTTGTAAGCCCGATCCGCGGGAAGATATCTATAGAAACACAACTTGGCTACGGCTTGGTTCCATCCTTGTATCACCGCACAGCTGCATAAATTTAAAAAATGTCTCGCTAATATGAACATCGAATCGAGATGATCTCTGGATACGTGCACTGAGTCCAAGCCGAGGCAATTTTCGGCTAATCTGGAAGGACAGTAAGGCCGGACATGCCATTGTGGTTCAGTTCACCTGTGGTGCCTAAAACTGACCTATCGCTGTAAAGGACTAGATCGCTGAGTGCGAATCACTATTCGCCTTATGGGTCCTTCTCTCATTTATCCACGCGGGCCCTGGATCTCACCTGCTCATAATTAGAGCGACAGCAAGTTTATGATTAGCAGCACTGGATAAGGTAAGTAAGTGGGATTTCTACGAATAGTTAAATTGGGTTCCCAGGAACCGTGCATCCCAGACCAATCAAGTGTTGATGGCCAAGACATGGCCAAGACATTCCCCGTGCACGGTCCCAACCGACCTCAAACAGCACAAATCAAGACGGCGCCCCGCAATGAAAACACCCCAAAAAGGTCTACGGCACGCACTATTCCCACTAGCGCGGGGAATGTTGGGTTCACGAGGCTGACCGTTAATCTCCGGGGATGCGACAAACCTCCTCACCTTATAATCCCCCCTCGCCCCTTGCTTCCATCTGAGTCTCCCACCAGCCATTCCAACTACCAGTCATTCTTTACAGAATACAGAATCCAGTCACTCGTTTACCTCCGATTCTATCCTCATATTTCCTGACTAACGCTCTTGTCGTCATCTTGAGCATTCTTTGCATATACCCCTTTCTATAATCCGCTTGAACCGCACTCCCGCACCAGAACTGCAATCCACCGCAACACCATGCGCATGCGTCTATCCATCCCCGCACTGCTGGTGTCGCTGACATCCCTCGCCTCGGCGATCAGCATCACCAAGCCGGGTCTCAACGCAACCTACCCGGCCGGCTCCACCCTGACCGTGAACTGGACGAGCGTCGACACCGACCCCAGCTACTTCAGCCTGTATCTCTGGAACTTCGTCTCGTGGCCGCCGACCTACGTGCCGCTGGCCCTGGACATCCCGACCTCCGACCTGACGCACCGCGTGCAGATCCCCTGCGACACCGACCCGGAGTGGGGCTACCAGATCAGCGGCATCAACGGCACCAACGTGTACATCATCTACGCGCAGAGCGAGAAGTTCACCGTCGCGCCACCGGTGCAGCCTTGCTCCGACCCGAAACCCTCGTCTCTCCCGGGGCTGCCGTCTCCCTCGCGCACCCCGGTGGCCGCCCCCACCTGCCCGGCCCCGGCCACGCAGACCGTTTATGTCACGGTGAGCCCCACCGGTTCCAGCTCTGTCTTGCCTCATCACCACCACACCGATCATCATGACCACCACCATCATCACTCTCCTTCAAATGTCCTCCCCGCTGCTACCCCCGCCATCCCCGTTGCTGTTGTCCCCGTCGTGACCTCCAAAACCGTGAAACCTGGAATCGTGCCTAAGACTATTGGTTGGTGTTCAGACTATGCCCACCCTGTGACCCTCAGCAATGTGCCCACGCCCACGGCGGCGGTGGTGGAGGTGTCGACAGGCCTGACGACGGCGGCGGTGACTGCTGCGCCGAGTGCGGAGGGGGGCGACGTGGTGGTGGAGACGGTGACGACGACGGTTAGTGTTGTGGGGGAGGCGTGCAAGTTCGCTTGAGGATCAGGTTGATCGCAGAATTCAGCTGCGCCATTACTGTCGTGTATGTTGTGTATAGTATAGCATACTTCAGCCCGAGTATGATCTAAACAAGCTCTATCATCCGATAACTTACCCATACCTAACACCCTCAACATGTACGCATAAGCCCATACTCCCCCCACTCCACACCACCTACCAACCCAACCCAAACCATCCCTAATTCTAATCCCACCACCCCGAAGCCTTCAACACCTCCCCCTTCACCCACCCGCCCTCCCCCCCAGTAAAAGGCGCAGTCCGCAGCCCCTCCTTATTGTATCCCCCAATCACAACGCCCTGCACCGCCCTAACCTCCGCCTCTTCATCCTCGTCATCCGACTCCTCGCAGCCCACCGACGCAAACACGCAAACCACCACCTCCTGGTTGTCCGGCTTCCCCAGCCGGCCCCGATACGCCTCGAACACATGCTCCGGAGCCCGGCGCTCATCCCGCCACACCACCGCGACGTACCAACTGTACCGCAGCAGCTCATTGAAGAACAGCAGCTCGAAGAACGTCTCCATTCGGAGGCCATCTTCCAAAGCATTTCCCGTCTGCGGGGATTTCTGCAATAGCGTTACTTTGGATTGCACACATAAACAAAGACAGAAAAAAAAGGGGACAAACATACCCAACTCTCCAAGCAGATCTCCTCCCCACTGATCCCACTGCACGCGGTCATCAATCCCACCGACTGCGGAGGCGCATGCTGTTGCTGCTGCTGCTGCTGGTGCACCAGCATCCGGCGCCAGCTGGCCTCCTTCCGGAAATAGGCGGGGCGTTTGTCCGGGCGCACGACGAAGTCGAGAGTGTCCCACTGGAAAACCGCGTGGCGGGCGGAGGGGGCTGCCTCTGACGCGCTGCTGTCGCTGGGGAATCGCGGGAAGAACCCGGGGAATGCCTCTGCGAGTAGGGGGTTGAACTTCTTGGTGGCGGGTGCGGGGATGGTGGGGGTTGCTCGGGCGGGCCGGAAGAATAGGGCTTCCTGGAGCGGGTGGGAGGTTTGGATGAGGGTGCGCCAGGTGCGGCAGGTTAGTTGGGCGGCGGTGAGGAGGGTGCGCGGGTCGAGTTGCGCGAGGATGAGCTCGAGAAGCTCGGGGGTGTTGAGGGTATGCTGCGTTGGGGATCCGGAGGGCATATTCAGTTTTTCTGTTGGTTGTTCACTTTAGGTGGGAGGCTTGGGGATGTTTGGTGGATTGGAGGGGATGTGAGAGGGGCGCCTGTCAGCCTTGTTGGTCACGTGATGTCGGTTATCCCCTGCTCGCTTGGCTGTACTTGAAGAACCGGTTGGTTGGTTCATTGTTGTAGAGGTTAAAGGTGTCGATCGACATGTGTGTTACCGCAGCCTGATGCTTGCATAGATGCAGGCGAAATGCTCAGGTACAGTAGACGCTACCCAGGGAGATGCCTCTACCGCCGTCGCCAGCCCCAGATAACGTACGCGCCTTATTAGACACTCTTAAGAGGCTCACAACAACGCCCGATGTCTTACTCTCATATTCCAGTAAATATCCCCCTCCGCCTGCTGCGGATCGTTTTGATTGTCGCTCCACTGTGTCTTACCGAGTGCCAGGCTAGCCCTTTAATCTTCCCCACAAAAGGGGTTCCACCCGGTGATTCTTTATCCGGCGCCAAGCCTGGATGATTTGCAGCCGTTCGGCTAGATGATCTGGCTATAGTCCAGCATACACTAATAAGATATAGAATATTCTGTTTGGAATGGCAAGTTGAGTTATGATATGAAGAAATGTTGATTAGTCTAGTTTATACAAATCATTGTATAAGATGAACTTTACCCTCATTATTAGGTAATCACGCAGACCAAGCAATGAGTACAACAATTCAGACGCAACAAATGTACAAAACCAGGCAACATAAGCATTTACTGAAAACACCATAACAAACCCCAGAAAGACGAAGTAATTCCACAAAATCAACCCCATTCAAAGCCCACCTCTCCCATCCAAGTTCACCCCCAAGATCCCCAAAACCTAACCAAACAAATCCTCCACCCTCACGACCCCCCTTCTCACCATCTCCGCCACCACCGGCCCACTATCACTATAAAACTGGAACCGCTTGATCCGAATCCCCTCATTCAGCTCACTCGAGGTGTGCACAAACCGGAACCGAAACATACTCTCCACGCCCAGATCCCACTCTTGCCCATCCAAATCCTTCGCCTTCTTCTCCCCGGGAATCTTCCCGTCTGGCAGATCAATAAACAACTTCCCCTCGCCGACAAACTCCCACCCCCCGCCCTCCTCACCGTCACAGTCCACCACGCACACCCAGCTGGGCTCGTGGTGCGACCGCGCAAACGCCGCGTACTCCTGCCGCATCGCCTCCCACGCGGGGAGCCCGCCCTCGCACCGCTCGCCGTTGGGTTTGACGAACACAAAGTCCGGCGTCACCCAGTCCGTGTAGGGCGTTGTCCAGCTCTGCCGCGTGTCCCAGGCGTGCGTGCATTTTTCCATCCACGCCAGGGCGGGATGCGCACGGGCTGGGTCCCAGTTTTGGGTGCGGGTGATGTAGGCTGTGGTTTTTGGGGGGGTCATTTTTTTTGGTTTTGTGGAGTTGGATGTGGATTGATTGGGTTTGTGGTGGTATGGTGTTGTACTTGACGGAGGTTTTGGTTTCGGTGGGTAGAGGCAGAGGTGGAAGGCTTTTTATAAGCACCGCCGTCGCTTCGAAGACTGCGGGACAAGTCAAGTAATCATGACTATGAACTCCCGAGCCCTTTTGCAAGGGTCGCGGTGTATACGAGGTGAAGCGGTGGCATGATGAGTCCACACTCGATCAGATTGTGCTGCATGAAAGGAAAGTCAGTGGAAAGTGTGGGGTAGACTGGCCCAGATCCCCGGGTTAAGGTTGGATCCAGAGATCCAGGCTCGGATATACGAACCGCCACGCACTCTAATTGTATGCGCCCGCCGTTATAAGCACAAGGAGGACACGGATTGCCCATGGTCGGAGCCATTGTGACTGGAGTGATTCGGTGAGTTCAAAGGAACTTCACTCTTGTTGATCGTAATCCAGGGTAGATAGACTCCGTGATACGTTGAGCGTGGACTGCCTACTGCCTACCCGCCATTGACTTTCGGGGTAGCGCCAGGTCCAGCGAGAATGCAAGAAGTAAAGGCTGGGGCTTTTGAATCTGGTAGCGCAGTTAATGAATTGCATGTTTACACAGGAACACAGTTCATTTCTATTCTTTTTCTACAGTGCGGACCCACCTTACCTCACATTCGTCGCACCCGTGCAAGCACTATACTACCAAGGCTTACAAAATCTGGTGTTCCTATATCCTTTCTGTATCCACAGTGCAAACCCCTCTCAAAACAAGTTAGAGTCCGACAGTAATTAGAATTCCAACAAGGGTCAAAGCAAACTGTCTATCACTATCTACAGTACACATAATACCGCCATACCCCTGATCAAGCCACTCAACCCCTCGCAACCCCAGTATAACACCCCTCATCCCGCCACAGCACCGTCTTCCGCCCCCCCTTGACCGAATACACACTCCCCCCCAAATCCGCCACAATGACCTCCCCCTCCTCCCCCAAACACAACCCAATTGGCTCATGAAAATGCCTAGCCAACACCTTCTCCCCGGCCCCCCTATCCCCAAGATACAACACATTCAACGAACACCCAACCGGATGCTCCCCACGATCCGTCCAATACAACCGTTTCGCGCCTGCATCAATCTCCAAATCAATCGGCTCCGGCAACCCCTCCAACAGCACCTCGACATCCCCCCGGCTTTCCGCCGTCTGGCCCGCGGGGATCTCCATCCCAGCCCTACAAATCCGGCCCCGATTCCCCTTGCTAGGCCCCTTCTGCGTCCAGTACACATACCCCGCCGCCACATCGAGCGCCACCCCGACGCACCACCGCGTCATGTCCCCCGTCTGTGCCTCCGAGCCGGCCCGGACCAGGACTTCATGCCCGGACCCATCAAAGTTGCACCGGTGCACGCCCATGCCCTCGCGATCGCAGAAGTAGAGTTTCTCGGCGTTGTCGTCGAGGGTGAGTTGCTTGGGCGTGTGGACGTTTCCCGCGCGGATCAGGGTGCGGATGTCGCTTCCGTCGGCGTTGGCGGAGTGCACGGATCCGTCGCGCGCGGAGGTCGCGGCGCCCATGTTGGTCCAGAAGATGCGCCCGGCGGTGCGGGAGTAGGCGATGCCGTCCGGGAGGGATTGGCCTGTTATCAGGGGGTGCATTCTTTTGGTGGTGGGGTTGAAGGAGAGGATGCGTCCGGCTTGCGCGAGGGGGGTGGTTGCGGGGACGTTGGCGCCTAGGCCTACGTCTAGCACGTAGAGGGGTTGCGGTTGCTCGGGGCCTGGCCGGAGGGCGCCGGCGGGAGGAGATGCTGGTGCGGGTTCGTACAGCCCGCCGCTTGCGCTCTTGAGCCCTAACCGCCCTTTCGACAGGTAGTGCTCCCGCAGCCAGTCGACCGTCATCGACGCGTCGAGCCCCCGCTCGCGTATATAGTTGTCCTCGATGAAGGCGACCGTGTCCAGGCCGATCTGGTCCATCAGCCGACACGGCGGCTGGCTGTGCGGTTGCTGGAACATCTCCGTCCACAGGGTGTCGATCTCCCCCGCTGTGCTGATGTCTTCGGCTAGGATGAGCAGGATCTCGCGCTTGATGGCTGCCCAGAGGCGGTTGAAGATGAATCTAGCTCATGTCAGCGGGATTTGATTCCATGTAAGATGAGGATGAGGATCGGAGGGGAAACGTACCCGGTCGACTCCCGCCGCGCCGTCACCGGGATCAGCCCGCATCCGCGCAGCACCTCGCCTAACCGCTCGAAATGTTCCGGGTCAGTCTCCCCGCAGCTCATGAGCTCCACTGAGCGGATCGTCGGCGGCATCGTGAAGTGCATGTTCAGCACACGGGCGCGGCGCGCTGGTCTGATCTGCGGAATCATCAGTCGCGACTTAAAGCTGCTGCTGTTGGAGGCGAGGATGCAGTCGTCCGGGGTATGGGCGTCGAGCTCGGCGAAGGTGGCGATCTTGAGGTCGAGGCGTTCGGGGATCGCTTCGATGACGAGCCAGGCG
The DNA here is from genome assembly GCF_003184765.1 of Aspergillus aculeatinus CBS 121060. NCBI lineage: Eukaryota > Fungi > Ascomycota > Eurotiomycetes > Eurotiales > Aspergillaceae > Aspergillus > Aspergillus aculeatinus. The sequence continues at coordinate 25,038 of NW_020291501.1, forward strand.
TCGCGGACGGCGTCGGGGAGAGAGGTGAACGCCCGGTAGTCTCCGGGACCTGCTGAGATTGGGGCTGGGAGGAGGGCTTCGAACTCCGCTCGGTGGGCGTCGATGTAGGTGGCCGCAGTGGTGAGGGCATCAGGGGAGAGGTCGCGGATGTGCACGCGGTGGCCGCCGGCGAGGAGGGCGGAGGCGATGCGGCTGCCCAGGACGCCGACGCCTAGGATGGTAATCGGGCGTGTCTTGGAGGACTGTGACATATTTCAGTGAGTATGATCTTGAACCTGTAGCAAACGAATTGAAACGTACTTTTGTTGCCGCACGGGTACTTATATACTGCACAGAAATGCCTAAGGTGGTTTTCGTCATTTTTGCTATATCCTAATGAATTAACCAATGTCGTCAAGGCAAACCTGATCGCAACGACCAGTCTTATCCGCACATATTCGATCTCAAAATTGGTTTCGACCTGCTCAGACCTGATCGGACTGATGACGGATACACCTCGGAGACGCTCGGAGCTGCTCGGAGAAGTTGTGAACATTCCTGCTCCGCAGTGGCCCAGCCGGTTTGCCGGAGCCAGATCGACGGGCGCGTGAGACGTGATCTGCATCAATTGCGGTACGAGTGAGGACTGCTAGTATGACCATTCTACAGCATGCAAGTGCTTGGGCTGTCTTGGTCTTGGCCTATTCTCCAACTTTTCGCATACCCTCCAGTGATATCATAACTTGACGCTTAGTATGCCACCTTGGTGAAAGAAGTAACAGCGAGGAAGCTACCTCATGCGAATTTCACGCGATGCATCCAGCGGATGAATAAAGTATCAAATTAGGGCATTGTTTTGCCCGGCCAATCTTCAATGCCCTTGGCGACCAGCACTACTAGGTACGCTACCACAAGGTTAAACTAGCCAGCCACTCATTCTACCGCACAGTATAATTGGACGATGATAGCCCAATCCCAAGGTTTGTGTCGAAGTGACCCAACTCACTCAAATCCTATCCTATCTCCCCCATCTCCCTCCCGCCCCCCTCAACCTCCAACAAAGCCCTCAACGCCCGCGAATACGGCCCGAAATGCCTCCGATTCGTATCCTCATCGCACCACTCCGACCCCCTTGCCTCCAGCTGCAACATCCCCACGAGCCGCTGCACCAAATCGTCCGCTGCCCCCGACTCCCTATCTACTTCAGCTTGACCCCGATGCACCCCCAACCCCCGTAGTGTGACCGCACAACTCACCGCATTATGCACAAATGCCCACGACCGACACACCGCCTTCGACAACCGATACAGATCCAGAAACGCGGCGACGACCCGCGCGGCCGTCGCCGTGCACTCTTTGACAATCGCTGGATCGTGGGCTGCGGACAGGTCCAGATGGAGCCGGTACATGCGGCAGATGACGTAGCCGAGGTGGATCTGAAAGGCGAGGCGCTCGAGGTGTTGCTGAAGGCTGGTGCAGTGTCGTTTGTCGGTGAGGAAACGGGCGGCGGAGTTTTGGAGCGCGAGGAATTGGTCCTTGGCGGTTAGGGCTTGCGCGGGTGTTGTTACGGGTTGTTGGTTGAGGACCAGTTGGCAGATGCGGAGGCTGCTGGATTGGAAGGTTAGGCCGCCTTGCTTGGGGGCTTGGTGGTTGAGGCGCGGGAGTGGCGTTGTGGTGCTGGTGGCTGGGAGGGCGCTGGGCGGGCGGTCGTAGGTAAAGGAGAGGAAACAGTCTTGTTGGATTAGGGTCCACCTTTTTGGGCCCAGTGGTCAGCGGGGGGTGAGCGGGGGGAACGCTTGCGGTGAGGGTTACCATAGTCTACTCCATCGCGGTCTTTCGCCAGGTGGAACAGAAGCTGGGACGTCGTGTAAGCCAATGCTTTGCGCGAGGCGCATGGTTGCGCCTGCTTTCGTTAGTCCTGGCTTTGTGAAGTAAGGCGCACTGTGGGCAACCCACCCATCAGGATCCAGGCGCTGTTGGTGTCAAGGTTATTGCGTAGACAATGCCCGATCAGCGCCATGGCCTGGATCTGCTCTAGTTTGGTCTGGCTGAAGAAATTGGACAGACGCAGGCAATGGAAGGATGAGCACACTGCAATCCCATCCGTTAGGACAAGCTTACTGGGTGGGATTCAGACTCACAGAAGACTCTAGAACGTAGATCGCGTTCTTGAATGGGATCGTCGGCGAACTGCACCGCGCAGGCTAGCACAGCAAACAGCAGTGCCAGCCAGGAAGATTCCGGCTCCTCATCCGGCTTGGCTTTGTCCGAGGGGTCAAGCCGTGTGCGTTGCTGTAGGAAGTCCATCAGCGCCGCCCCGAATTCGTCGATCGACACCAGAACCGGGTAAAACGGGTACGCGGTGGTCTGGTACGTTTGCCAGTACCTACTTCTGTTAGCCGTCGTGCATCACACAACTAAAGTCCCAATGCATGGTAATTGTGCCCACCGAAGGATATCCTCATCATCGGGCAACGTCTCGCAGACATCTCGGGTGGTCGCCTGTGGTCCCCAGAGCCCCGTGAACGGATACGCGCGGGGCACGCCCCCGTCATCCATCATCGCATCCTGCAGCATGAGCTGCTCCTGAGCCATCTGCGGCTCCCGACACCCCAATACCCGAGGAAAGTCCGCATGTCGTCCCAGAAAGATCGTGGCGCCGGTGGCCTCCTCGACGACTTGCTGTCCTGGAGCTTTCCGGGGCCGGCTTTCCGATTCAGCCGGACTCGATGTCTCAACTACGAGCGGTGACGACGACGAACCCGGATACGACTCGGACCCTGTGGCTGCAATGTGCTGAAAGTTTGCTTTCAGCTCCCCGATCTGCCGCTCGATAGCTTCCAGCCGCGCAATGGCCGCCGCCGGATGCCACGCGGCGGGTACAACTCCCGGCTCGGGCTCGGGCGGTTTCGGACTACTTTGGCCCTCTGGTTCTCTGATGGCTGATCGTGCAGGTGCAGAGGTAGTCGGCATGCGACAGAGCTCCGGGTGGCTGCGCTTGACGCAGCTGCTGCAGGGTGTCTGACCGTTGCACCGGACCTTGCGGTGGCGGCAGGGGAAGCACGAGCGGATGCTGCGAGTCCGGCGTTTGTCCCGGAGCAGCTCGCTCACCAGCCTCGTGTCGTAGGGGTATTCTGCCTCGGCCATCGTCTGTTGATTGCGCTCCAAGTGAAGAACCTTTGTGGAAGTGAAGGGTCGGGGATCCACGAGCATTCATTCATGGCTGTTCGTTATTAGGTTTCGGCCGGCGGGCTCCGGTCACCTCCGCTGAGCTCCGATTGGCTAGGGCGCAGCCGGGGCGAATTTGGAGCGAATCAGGTGACATGACATGGGCATACTGGACGGCATCTATCTTCCGATACCTGAAGCAATGTGTAGAGTACTTAGGTACTGCCCAACGGATTATAACTTCTGAATTCTTTATCTTCTGTAATTCGTCCTCAGAGAGGAAAAGACAGCGCATACATCCGAGTTTGAGTATACCAAGAAAACTAAACCCGCGTATACACCTCTAGATTGACCATTGTAAACACAGCCAAGCCGGTCAGAGACAAGCTTTATGAGGAACAGAACCAGTGATTTAAAAACACCATCAGAGATTGCATCACACATCCCTGCCTAACACAAACCATACTCTTTCAACCTATTTCCAAAATCAAACCCCAACAATATCCAGGGTCAGATTGCCAGAGCCATAGCAGAGACCAACAACAAACAACAAACCCTACAACCAATGCAGCACGCCGCATCAAAACAAAAACACCTGATCCATCGCCTTCGACATAGCCCCAGGCTGCTGATACCCCAGCCCAACCAAATTCTTCTTCATCGCCTCAATCATCGGCGGCGGCCCACAGAGAAACACCCGAGTGTCGGCCGCCGGCGCCGGGAGCGCCTCCTGGATCAGCTCCTGCGTCACGAACCCCCTCCTCCCGTCCCACCCGCCCTCCGGTCGCGAGAGCACATACTCCACGCGAAACCTTTCGGGGAACCGTGCGGCATAGGTGTCGAGCTCCCTGCGGAGCAGGATATCCCCTTCCGTGTTGTTCGCATACAGCAAGGTAATTTGGATGTTGTTGCTCGGGTCATCCAGCGACGCGCGGATGATCTGGTACATGGGCGTGATGCCCGTCCCGCCGGCGATCATGCCGATGTGCCGGGCGAAGTCCGGCGTGAACTTCATCGCGCCCTTGGGTCCGCGGATCTCGATCTCCTGGCCTAGTACCATTGAGGCGAGGTGCTGGGTCATCAGCCCTTGGTCGTAGACCTTGATTAGGAGCTCGACGCGGCCCAGGTCGCTGTTGTTGGAGATCGGGGTGTACGAGCGGGAGACGCTCTGTGCGTTGATCGTGGCGCGGAGGGCGATGTGCTGGCCTGTCGGGAGGCCGAGGCGGTCGTCTGGGTGGGGCAGGGCGAAGGCGATGTGGTAGACGTTCGGGGCGATAAGGTCCTTACGGATGAGTTGGAACTTGCGCCATTGTTTGGGGTCGAGGGGTTGCGTGGCTGTGGTGGTTGAGGCGGTGATTTCGGGAAGAGTGCGGGTGGACTTGAGAGCGGATTTGAGGATTAGGGTGTCGGAGCGGGAGGTGCGGTAGGGCTTATGGGATGCGAAGCTCTCTTGGGCATCGAGCTTGGTGGAGAGCCAGATGGTCAGAGCACCGGTCAGACTGATTTGAAGAGCGCTGCCAATGCCCACCCCGGACCAGAAGGAGGATTTGGAGGTTGTTCCAGAGGGAAGATGGATTTCTTGGAGGAGATGCGGGAAGAGCAGTTGAGGCTGGCGCAGTATCTCGAGCCCGTTGCTGTATACACTATACCCTAGTCCAGCAGCCAGGCCGAGAGGAACGGCCGCGAGGAGCGATTTGACTAAAAGCCCTACGGTGGACCGCTGGCGCTTGCGCACGTCGACTGCAGCGACCTGGGAGACTTTCTCGAAGGTCGGACGATACACCTCGATGGCTTCAGCTTGGTCCTGCGGTTCCGGTCAGTCAATTCTGTGCTCGCATGGTGGAGTTGATGTGAAAGAAATATACCTCAGCTACAAGGTCTCCGATCAGATATGGCTCGAGAAGTTCGCGGGCTTCGTCCGAGTGTCCGATCTCCTCGAAGGCCTCGGTGGCATCTAAGCCAGCCACTTCTAGCAAGACAGGAACACCACCTGGGTGGTCATCGAGATAGGCAGTGATGTTGTAGACTAAACGTGTGAGTATTGGGATTATCAACAGCTACATGACCAGAGCATTGATACCTTTATTGTGCAAAATAATCCAGACATCGTCTTTCTTGTTATGACTTCTAACTTGCTCGAGGGTGTATGTCGTTGATGCCATGAGGGCTGACCGGGGAAGGTTGATAATTGCGGTAACAGACGGTAAGAGGAAGAAACAAGTAAGTGTGTTCATGGCGTGAGGAACACGAGGTTCCGTTGCTCATATATCGAGTAGAACAGTGTCAGTCATTCAACAATTCCCTCCCTCGACAAATTGGAATGTTGCCGATTGCGACTCTCAGGAAATCAAGACAGTGGATACCCACCGGGCTTTGTGAGTATTTCGTACGAACCTCGTGCGAACTTCGGCCGTGACTGATCGCACGTCTCCACTGCAGTCACCAACCGAAATGGTGGCAATGCCAAGTAAATTGTTCGCTCATTGCTCTACGCATAGCTTCAGACATTCGAGGTTGATGTGGACAGTATGGTGTATGTATGTGTTCCGAACTCCGAGCAGCGTACACACAATGACACTGCCTCTATATTTAATGCTCCCGTATTCACTCCGGCACAATCCTGGCTTCACCTTTGCAAACACCTAATCACAATCCCCTTGTGACTGACCCTATTTGCAAGATCTTCAGAACAGCCTATGGATATGTCGTCCAAGACATTCTATCTTATCGGTGACAATATCTCAGCGCAGGATGTAGCTGTGCAGCCTTCATGGAAAATTGAAGACCTCAAAAGAGCAGTGGGCCTCGCCCTGCATATTGTTCAACCGCTGGGTAAGTCGTTGCAGATGAACCTCCAGATTACACTCAGCTGCGCTAACAGGGAACTTCAGGTATCACATTCCACCCGCTCGCCGACAGTCAGACCCTCGAAACAGTCAGCGACGTGCTATCAACACCGTTCAACATCGGAATCCGTATCAATGGCCGGGCTGTGCAGTCCCCCCAAGGACCAGAAGGCTTGCCCTTGGTAGGCAGCTTCTACGAGATCTTCCCCGATCATCTAGGCAACCACTATCGCCTGTTTCGCAAATACGGCTCGGTGATCAAGACGACCAACATGGGCAAAACTACCTACCTAACCGACGACCCCGAGGTAGCGAGCATCGCACTCCAGGAGTCGATCTACTTCACCAAGAACATCAACGAAAGCCACCCCCTCTACGGAGTCAAGGACAACACCGCCATCTTCATCGGGGACACCGAGACGGAAAATTGGCGTCTGGCCCACCGCTTCCTCCCGTCGGCCATGGGCCCTAAAGCCGTGCGCCACTACACCCCGCTGATGCAGGAGTGCGTCCGCAGTTCGTTCTCCGTCTTCGACGCCCTCGACGCCCAGGGCAGCTCGTTCAACGTGTACCAGTACATGCTCAAGCTCGCCTCCCAAACCATCGGCAAGTTCTCGCTCAACGCCGACTTCGAGCACTTCACCCGCGTCGACGCCCCGCTGCACCCGATCGTGACCAACATCGCCGACCTCCTCTCCCTGAACAAGAAGGTCACGGCCCGGGGCAACTGGTACCGCTCCCTGCCCTTTGGCGACCCAGCCCGGCTCCGCGAGGTCCGCCGGACCTGCTACACCCTGCTACAGGAATACATCGACCAAGCGGCCGAGTCCGGGATCAAGGACCTCCCACTCAACGAAGCCGCCCTGAAAGCCTCGTGCGTCGTCGACTACCTGCTCAACGGGGTCGACGACAAAGGCGAGCACTTCCCGACCCCGCTCATCCTCGCCAACATGATGATCGTCACCGGCGCGGGCTTCACCACCACCTCCGCGCTCCTGTCCTGGCTCATCTACAGCCTGGTCACCTACCCAGACACCCAGGACCGGCTCCTCCAGGAGCTCGTCGACCACAACATCTCCCACGAGACCACCTGGTCCCCCGAGCTGGCACATAGCCTGCCCTACCTCGACAACTTCGTCAAGGAGACCCAGCGCCTGCACAACGCCTCCTTCCAGCCCGGCCGCACCACCAAAACCGACGTCGTGCTTCCGGGAGGATACCGTCTGCCCCCGGACAGCGTCATCATCCCCGCACTCTACGCCATCCACACGAACCCGGACGTCTGGCGGGATCCCTTCCGCTTTGACCCGGACCGTTGGGATACGGAGGAGGTCAAACAGCGCCACCGCTGTGCCTACATCCCCTTCGCGACGGGTCCGCGCGGCTGCATCGGGTTCAATTTTGCCTTGCTCGAGGTCAAGGTCCTGCTGTCGGAGCTGGTGTATCGGTATGAGTTCACTCGTGAGGGGCTGGAGGCCGTCGAGTATGATCCTGAGTTCCAGCTGATTCGGCCGTTGAATTTTTATGTCACGGCTAAGCGGCGGACCAGTTGGCCGAAGGCTTCTGCTCGGTGAGAGGTAGGGGGTGGGGGGTGGGGGGTGGCAGTATGGGCATACAATGGGATAGAAATCGAACCTTCCGGTAAGTAGATTGTGCGCTTCTGATTCCAACGAGGCCTGAGTCCGAGTGGATGTCATGACGAGAGTACGATTATAACGTGGGTGCTTTGGGATGGCCCTACAAGTCGAGTGAGACTCTAATATAGCTAGCCGTCAATTGGTAGAACGTGTGTTCAAGATACAGGAGTAAGAATCATAGTGGGTATATGATCATCTGTACGACGTCATGTACTACGGCAAATGGCTTTCAATTACGGGAAACTAAAATTTCTTCTTCATTGGGTCGTGTCTCAAAAGAACAGGATCTAAGCATGATACTTTCGGATTCCTTAAAGCATGTCAGGTGTGAAAGAGACTAGACCGCCACGGCAACACAACGGCAAATTTCGAAGAGAGCCCTAGTTTCCCAATGAAGACATCGCATTAAGATCTCGAACAGTACCAACCTACTGCACGCTGGCAGACCAGTCCGAGACGGTGAGCGTAGCGGGACCACCCGTGAAAGGCTCGGTGCCGAATTGGAGCGCTATCAGGGAATTTCCATCAGAACAAAGCTCTCCCATAGACAGTGTTTGGAAAAGTGGGGGGAGGAGAGGTTGGAATGGCTTACTGATGAGATACTGGCTACTGGCGGGGAAGCCGTGGTTCTGCGTCAGGTACTTGAAGAAATCGTTGACGTCGCCCTGAAACGAGGTGATCGGGGTCGGAGCCACAAAGCTGTAGGTCTTCTGCGCGCCGTTGACGCCGTACCACAGCTCCCAGGTCTGGCCCTCGACCGTGGCGGTCGCGATCTTGGACCCTAGGGGCTGGACGCCGCCGTAACGAGCAAGCCTATTTTAATAGAGAAGCAGGATGAGATGATGGGCTCGGTTCGCGTGCCGCTGAGCTTTCTAGGCGCGCTTGGTTTCAAGAGGAGGATACATACCAGATCATGAGCTCATAGTCCCCACTCCAGGTGACATGGTTGATATCCGCTGCGGTGAAGAGATCGTAGGCCACGTCTGCGCGGATGCCCGTGTTGTCATAGCTCCACCGGGCGGCGGTGGGGATCCGGCTGATCTGGCTGACGAGCTTCTTGTTAAAGCTCAAGCCGGAGTTGGCGTAGCTCTTAACCGAGTTCTCCCCGCCGGACCAGTTCCATTTCGTTGACCAAGATGTGCCCGCGCTGGAGGCGGAGTTCACGGTGGTGCATTGCGAGCCGGAGCCGGCGTCTTTACCCCACAGGTTGTTGTTGATGGTGTACACGCCACCGGTGTAGGTGGCGTATTGATCGCAGAGTTGGGTCTGTTGGGCGACGGCGGCGCCGGCGAGAGATGCGAGGAAGTAGAAGGCCTTCATTTTAGATGATGGGAAATGCTTGCTGTGATGTTTGATCGGGGATGAGGTGCTGGTTACTGAGATGGTGGTTCTGAGCCGAATTTATAGCTTGGAAATCCAAACTACAGCGGGAGACACAGCCTGAACGCGATGCATGTCCGCTGCCAGAAGTACGAGGCAGTTGGCACATTTGGCAACTCGAGTCCGAAGCTAGTGTATCAAAGATGAGGATCTTGGACCCTTCGGGCCCACCCGCCGGAGATTTGGGTAGGGAGACGATCAGCCCGTGCCGAATTATGTGATTCTAGCGGGGGATGTCAGACTTAGGCTGTATCTTGAAAAGTCCTGGGGGAATTCTTCCAGAAGAGCATTGACCAATGTAACCACGACTTCGAAGCGCTCCAGATATCCCGACTGTAGCCCTCAATACATTCACATTGACGATGGCAAATACCTCCCGAGTGGTCCTTCAGACGCGGGACGCTCGCTTCAGAGCTAGCCTACAAGGTACTCCCCAATCAGCAAGTGTATCCATGTGAGAGTAATCTGGAAATAGACATCTAGTTTAGCGTAAGCGGTCGTCTGATTTCGATTTGGACGTTGCACTGCTTGACTCTGCGACATGATCGTACGTCCCTGCAGGGTAGAGCCCCTATCTGCCAGGCTAAAGTGGATAAATAGACGCCAGCAGGGGTGATCTAGGCCATATACCTCATTCAAGTCTGCATAGACTTTGAAGGCCCTCCCCACCCGGTATTGTCTGACTGCTGCCGGACCAATCGGCAAATCATTGGTAAAATCTGGAGAAGTGTTATCGGCGAAGCGTCGGCAGCACTGGGGTGGGAACTGTGCAGGAAGCTTCGGCATTGGTGCCCACAGCCCCCGTCAAGAAACAAGGGTCTGTTTTAGCCTGAGACTCCGACTCCGACGGCAGAAGACTAGTGTGCTTGGTGTGCGGATGTTACGACGTGAAACAAATCTGCCTGGCTGAGGTGGAGACTCGCGGAGATGCTCCCGTCGGCAGTTTATCACGACTTCAAATTGCCGGCTGGAGATGTTAAGCGAGGGGCGATCTGCAGGCTGCAGGGCCAGGCCAGGGTCCAGCACGCTTTAATGCGACTATTATTGCTCGGTATAAATTTAGCCTCGTTTCTGGAATGTGGGGCCGCACCCTGAATGACCGCCACAAAGTCAGGTAAGGGAGACAGCAAGGGCAGAGGCAGCTGAGACATTGGGACCTAGCTCTTTGACTGGAGACTCATTCCGCGCTCACTGAAAGCCCTTCTTATACTGTCATTCTTAGTAGCTTCTAGAGGCCAGGTGTGATATTACATCGCACTGGAATATCAAGGGTCACGACGGGCCGGGGCGATGTGGGGCTCAACGACAATCGGCAGAGCCTGCTGAAAGCCTGGCAATAAACCGAGGTTGACTGGCCCTCAATCGGCATAAGTCCAAGTTTTTGGTCTACAGTTAGTTAGAGGGGAGCAATTGTTATACTGATGGTTTTAGTGCAGAAAGGTGTGTATGTACAACAAGTTGTAAGCTTGAACTCGGATCTTTTGATGCTGTTTAGACATTCCTAGTTTGGGATATATAATAGGCACCTACCCGCAACCCAAGATGGTCGAAAATAGCACCTCGTGTTTGCTTGGTTGTGCCTAAGCCCTGGACTGAACCTAATGCAAAATAAACAAGCTCTAGATGTTTACTAAGCATGGGCCATTGTGAATCTGGTAATACGCCCACAAACCAGCTGCATCGTAGACCTATTCAGTTCACGTTTCATCATTATGGGAGATAGCAGTTCTATAGGGGAGTAGAATGAACTTGAATTCTGACCTGAAAGTACACATTGAACAGCAGCAGAGCAAACATCTGTCAAGGCTTGAAAAACAACTACTCGGGTACGATATCTTATACGAGTTGACCCGCATCCTTTCTACTCACGAGTGGATGCGTCTTGTTGAATAAGTTGGTTGGGTCATACTTCGCCTTGAGCAGGCGTAGCCGGTCCAGATTCTCGCCAAACAGCTCCTCAACACTGCGGTCGCCAGCTATACTGGCAGTCAGCATAGTTGAATTGAAGGTTGAAAGCGTACCATCGACTCACTTTCGACAAAGTTAGAATAAACCACTGCACCCGCTGCCTCCTCCCCCTCCCTTTTCTCTGCCTCAGCGGTGATCAACGCCTTGAGATGTCGCCCTTTCTCCCCCGCGCGCGCATCATCCTTCTCATCCGTCCACCAGATCTGCACGACCCCATTCTGACACCGACTCCGGTTCGCAAAGGCCATCTCTTCCCGCGGGACCGCGGCCACTTTCTCGAGATGGCCAAATTCAAACACGATGTACGACTTCACCCAGGCCGGCTCCTGCTGAAGAATCGCCCCTAATTCCGTGAGCACCGAGCGCGCCAGCCCGGGCCGCAGCGGCATCGCGAACGAGAAGCCCTTGGTGTTCTTCCGGTCTCCATGCACCGCGATCCCATTCAACATCGCGTTGACCTGGCAATACGGAACCATCGCCAGGGTATTCATGACGGGATCCAGCTCGAGCAGCGGGGCGTACCGTCGTCTTGCCTCTTCCTCACTCGTAATCGACACTACGGCTGCAAGGATGGTCGGCCCCGTGCCCCGGGGCGCACCCGGAGGCACCGCCAGAAAGCAGTAGATGGCTGATCGACCATCACCCCCTTCCCCGTCATCCGCCACCAACGCATTCGCAAATTCCACCACACTCTCCAGCTTGTCCGGGGTGAAGCCCAGCAAGCCTGCAAAGACCTCATCCTTCTGCTCATACGCCTGGAAGGTAAATTCCGTGACCACCCCGAAGTTATGCCCGGCGCCGCGGAGCGCCCAGAACAGATCTGGGTGGAGGTTCGCAGAGGTGGCCAGGAGGTTGTCAATCGTCAGCCCGTAAAGACCCGTCAGCCATCCGTAGCCGCCGCCTAGCGTGAGGCCTCCGATGCCCGTATGGTTGACGACCCCGCCGACCGTGGCGAGGCCGTGCTGGCCCAGCGCCGTGTCGACATCCTCCCACAGCGCGCCGCCCTGTGCGGTGACAGTTCGCGTCTCTGGATCGACGGTGACCCCGCGCAGGCGCGAGAGCGAGAGAAGAAGTCCACCCGCGGTGGAGGCGGCGCCGGACGTGGAGTGACCCCCGCCTGCGACGGCCAGGTCCATCCCGTGAGTTTGTGCGAAAGTGAGGGCGGTAGAGATGTCGCGCTCGGTGCTGGGGAGGATGACGAGGGCCTAGAGGGTTATTATCGGTCGGCGAATGAAAGTGGGGTAGGTAAACACACAGCGGGCTTCTCTGCGCCATCGGACCAGCGCTTGATCGAGGCGCGGTATTCCTCCGAGCCAGGGAGAAGGACGACTGAGTCAGGCAGCTGATCCCGGAGGTCCTGGATAGTGCTCATATTCAACATACTGGGCGACATGGTGGTGAGACAGTGTTCAATCAAGCAGCAGGATACGGAGGGGAGGGGACGCCATGGCAGCGTAGCATGGGGTGCGAGGCATTTATCTACATCTAGGTCTCTGGTTCACAAAGGAGAGTCAACAACACGAATACGAGGTCATTGGTCTGAAGCTTCGTTGGTGACGCAGGGATACGGGTTGATCTTCTTTATCTTCCCGCCGTGTCCCATGGTTCGCATGAGGCTATTCGGTATCACTGGTTCTAACTCGTGATTGGTCACCTCAATGCTCAACAGCCTGCGTATCAGGATATGTCTCTTATTTACTTTGAACCTCTACTCAACGATTCGTAGTGCCAGTGCAAGCATGTATGACCACAGATTTATCCAAGTATCTATAGCAGGCGGTGGCGAACATGCCCTAATTGCCGGCAACGCTGCGATCGGGTGTAAAGCTGACTGAGCGCATGAAAATCAGCTGCTCGACGGCACCTAGCAATTCGACCCTGCACCCGAACACCACTGCTGCTCAGTGGGTAGGGGACGGAAAATATGACATGCTCTAGATCTGTATCCGGCACATACGACCACAGGGTGTGGAAAACAGGGCTTCCCGTCCGCTCAGCCGTACTTAAGCCACACGCCGGGAGGTTAGTAGTTGGGTGGGTGACCACCAGCGAATCCCTTCTGTTGTATGTTTTTGCTTTTAGCTCTCTCGCCTATCGTCTGTGGCATGAATAGGTAGGTAGGCAAATCAGTTATGAGCCAGCTCGGAGGGGATGCATTAGTGGGAGAAGGTTAGAAATACCAAGACTTCCTGTGACCCCTTAGTTCTCATGTCACATTCTACACTACTCCCACGACCCTATCTCTTTGGAATTTCTTTTCACCATACAAACATTAAGATACATATCTGCCTCTCTGTCAATTGTTACGAACATCAGGATTGAAGGGGGGTTGGACATCCTTATAATCTCCAAATATTCTGACTTTTGTGAGGATTATGTATTTTCCCTTTTCTAGCCTGCAGACACTAATTTTTAACCATCTTGGAGCTCCTAGCCCTGCTTCCGCCGGACAATACCCCGTTGATAGCACGCCCGAGGAGGCGCGGCCGCCAACTGGTATAGGCATCCACCTGACTACGGACTGCAGAGAAGCCACACGGCGGGAGACTGGGAGATTGGTGGCTGACCACCGGCGAACCTCTTCTGTTCTGTATGCATATTGTGCTGTTGTAACTAGGTCTCAAGCATTTGGTGCTTCTCCTTGGTTCATATCGAGACCTAGATTACGGCTGTTTCTCTGTGATGGTCGCAACCTTCTTGTCAATCAACGCAGTCTTCTTCAGCAGAACACAACTAGGATACAAAATGCTTCTCAATCTGATCTAGACCCTTAGGCACCTACGGTCGCCAAGTACTCCCTGCTGAATGGATAATCCACGTATCCCAACGCCGAGCTGATCTGATAAAACGTCTCACGCTGGTACCTGGACAATTCGACCCCTTCCTTAAGCCGATACACCAGATCCGGATTCGAGATGAAATGCCGTCCGAACAGCACCACGATATCCTTGGTTGGGTATTGCTCATCGACCAATCTCTGCGCCTTCTCCAGTCCATAGCCTCCCGCCACCAGAATAGGCCCATCCCAGCGCTCGATTGCGAAGTCCAAGGTCTCGTGGCTCTCATCCACACTGCCCTCATAGACCCACGCGCCGTATACCCGCGTCTCAACGAGTGAAAGGTACGCCAGCCCCAACCCGCCAGCCCGGTCAATAATGTCCGCAAACTGAGGGATCGGATCAGCCATGCGCATGCCCTGGAACCGGGACCAGGGACTCAACCGGAGTCCCACGCGGTCCGCGCCGATCGCCTCCACAGTCGCCTGCAGCACCTCATACAGCAATCGGGACCGATTCGCCACGCTGCCCCCATACTCGTCGTCGCGCTGGTTGCTCGTGTCCTGCAGGAACTGGTCCAAAAGGTATCCATTGGCGCCGTGGACCTCGACCCCATCGAACCCGGCCGCGCGGGCGTTCCGCGCCGCTGCTGAAAAGTCAACGACCGTCTGCCGGATCTCAGCCCGGGTCATGGCCCGCGGCGTCGGCGCGGTGGGGTTCTCGTCCGCTGGGATCGGGATCGCGCTGGGCGCCACGATATCAATCCCTTCGCTCGCAGCCAACTCCGAGTCCGCCGCCCGACCCATCCCGAAGAGCTGCACGTAGATGAAACTGCCCCGCGCGTGTACCGCGTCGGTGATCTCCTTCCATGCGGCGATCTGGTCGGCTCGCCAAATTCCGGGGGCGTTGGAGAAGCCGCCGCATGCGGTGGCCGAGACCAGGGTTCCCTCCGTGATGATGAGGGTGCCAGGCTCAGAGGCGCGTTGGGTGTAGTATTCTTTCATGAGGGGCGTGGGGATGCGGTCCGGAGTGGCGCGGCGGCGTGTTAATGGGGCCATTCCGATACGGTGCTGAACTTGGATGGCGCCGATCTGAAGAGGCTTGAAGAGGCGTGATTCTGTCATTGCGGTGGATTATTGAATTTGACTGAGTGTAAAGAAAGTGAAAGAACAAGCTTCTCTGCTTTCCACCTGACTGCTCATGAAAGTGGCAACCCCGGCACATTTATATATGTTGCCCCTTCCTGCCTTCAGAGCTTGTGAGAACAATCGCCATCGTAGCTTACAAATATGTAGACCCCAATAGAGTAGGAAGTTCTTTCTTATCTCAGAATGATGATATATCACTCCGAGATGTCGGAGTTGATAAGAATATCTCGCAGTGGTCAAGGACCGGGTTAGGGCAAACAGATTGTTCCCGAAAGGGAAAAGAGATACTTCCTAATTAGGCCTAGTATGTTTCCGTCCTTCTGATTTCTAAGCAAGGCTGCTGAAGGTTGAACGAAACACTTGCATACCATTCTGTGCAATTCATGAGAAGCACATCCATAACCTGTACCATACTGGTTGCTAGTTCAAACAAATATGGCCGGAGAGTTTCAGTTCATCGCGATACAGGTCAATGAGCCCGTAAAGGATAAGGCAACGCGGCGCCGGGCGCGCTCTCACGCGCTCAAAAAAGCACTGGAAAGGAAGCGGAAAGACCAGCAACGGTCTAGGACCAATTTCATCTTAACAACCTTTGAAGACCCAAATCTCAGTCCTGATTATAATGATCCCGTTGAGACAGCCAAGGCATGCGTCATGACTCGAGACAGTCCACCAGCTCCGATTTTCTCTCTCCTCTCGGATGCTCTGGATCCGTTCCAGACCCTTGCCGTGGACTCCTCCAGGCTGCACGCGTTGCTTGGTGATTGTAAGTGATTCCACCCCCATCTGACCTTTTCCTTTCTTCATGTCTCACTGACCGTCTGGTGTCCCAGACAGGGCAAGGCAAGCCCCCGAGCCGGTCTTCAGCGTGGCCGAGGAACTGGCCTTCCAGAGCTTCCGATCGGTATTCCGAACTGGCTTCCATGACCCCGCTCTAATCAATGCCGTGATGCTTACTCTCGCATTTGCCGTCACTGGCGGAAGCCTGGATCAGGAGTGTCTGCGGTACCAGGGTCAGGCGATCACATATATCCGCCAGCGGATGGACTCGGAACATGACGCTGCTTCGGAGGCGGTTATCGGCGCTATATTGCTGATCGCGGGTGTAGGCGTATGTTTTCTGAAATGATACATCTGAGTACCTCATCCAGCATTTTGTTTGCTGATAACACCGACTCCCGAATAGGCGCGCC
This sequence comes from Aspergillus aculeatinus CBS 121060, assembly GCF_003184765.1. Classification (NCBI taxonomy): domain Eukaryota; kingdom Fungi; phylum Ascomycota; class Eurotiomycetes; order Eurotiales; family Aspergillaceae; genus Aspergillus; species Aspergillus aculeatinus. The sequence goes on from NW_020291501.1 coordinate 41,134, forward strand.
TTGGCCTTAAAGCCCAGGTTGAACTTCACATGGGCGCAGTGCAGCAGCTTCTAAAGGTCTGCCGAAGAAAGAGCATCCATCTGACTCCAGGAATCCAGCGAGCCATCTTCTGGTGAGTGAGTCGGACCCATCTATGCTGCTCCTGTGATTCGTACTGTTATTTCACCAATTTATATGATGTACTGACATAATCGCGCAGGCAAGATCTCAACTCATCGCTCATGGTAGGGTCCACACGCATAGTCAACCACACCACTTTCGCACCCCTCCTCTGGACCCGGGACACCTTCGTGCCGAATTTCTACCGTCTTCCACCAGGGTTGCAATCCCGATCGCATATCTTTGGAGAAGAGTTCAGCACAGTCCTCGAAGACCTTCATGCCCTGCAATGCATCCGGGATATTCCGCGATCGTCGCACATCGACGCAATGGGCATGCTCCATATCAACAATCACGTTGCGTCGATCCAGTCCCGACTCAAGACCCTGTCGGGTTTGAATCAACTGCAGGAGTGCTGTCGTCTAGCCGCGTACCTGTGCTCTATGACGCTGTGCTGTAAGATTTGGTGTGAGTTGGTGCTTCCGGTACGTACTCTTGCTGAATATATCGTCCGAACTCGTTGAACCAACATCATTGTTGCGAGTAGTCCCACATCTCCAAGGAACTCCTTGTGAGCCTGCGGGGGCTGCGTGACGACATCGATGCGGCCGTATGGAACGACGATCCCAATGCCGATCTGCTCGTTTGGCTGCTGTATATCGGCGCCGCATTCGCACCGGCTGATTCAACCCGCTTTGGGTATATGGGCATGCTCGCCTTCCATTATCCTCACTTCTCGTGGCCGAGATTGCACGAGCGTATGCGACAATTTATCTGGTCCGATGACGCGTTCTTGGTGCCGGTCAGGGCGCTGTGGCGGGAGGTCTCGCAATATCACGTGGGGTGATTGTTCAAATCAATGTTTATTGTGCATTCCTCCACCCCAGACCTCCATTGGCGGCAGCAACTCCTACTCCGTATGGGGTGAGTAATCGGTCATTATTCCGGATACTATACGCAAACAATATGATCGGAATTGCTTGCCTTCGATTACGTATTCCTAAGCTTTGTGACCCTACTGGACACAGTTGTGCGACTTACATTGTGGATGAAAAAAAAACTAGTAGGCCTTCTACGTGGCTGCCTCCGATGATTGGATAATATAGACTTCACTTGGTCCAATCCTGCCCCCACCTCCCTAATAGTATGGCAGTGATGAAGCTGATACTGCTACAAACGGACTGATCATGGGTTCCTAGCGGTCAGTGTTGACCTCCGTCACATATCACAAATGTAAAAAAACCACTTTTGGTATGATTCTTGTCAGCGTTGCTAAGTCATCCGGCCACGTCAACTATTCAAAGGGCCTTTTCATCTTTTTACAGGCGGGAACGTAGCTAAGTAGTTCCCGTCACCAAGAAAATCAAGAGACTTGTCCCAGCAGCCTACCTTTGAAGCTTCCCAAATCGTCGTCAATTCTGATCAAATTATATAATCGCAACCAGTCGGTCGCACGGACTCGTCCCTGAAGACCCGGAGGACACATGACAGGCTTTAATGCGAAAAAGGGTGTGGTGACGCGTCACCCAGGGCCCAGTCTAGTCACGTAGTTATGTATTACCGGGTACTAAGTCACAGTGAGGTGTGGGCCCCACTGGTCGTTTCCTCGACCATCGTCGGTCTTTACACTAACTTACCTAGTAGCCACATACGCAAAGTGACTCCACATTGTCCAACCTTGGATATTCCAGTCTGTTTTACTGCTAAAATACCCTTTTACCCTACCCTTGCAGTGTTCAAAGTTCTTCTACCGCTTTCCTGGATTTCACCATGTCTGTTACCACTCTCCCCCCGGAACTTGTCATTCAAATTTGTGGATACCTGGAGCTAGCCGATTGGTGCGCCCTTCGCCTGACCTGCAAGACACTCTTTCTTCAATTGCTGGAAGCTTTCGCTGACTCGTCATTCCGCACAATATGGGTGCTGGTGACAAGTGAGAGTCTTAGCCGCTTGGCAGCGGTTGCTGGGAACGCAAATCTTCGCACGCGCGTGAAGGATATCTGCATAGTCCCTATTCTATCGGAAGAAACACTTGAGGAAGAGAGCTCGCGCCCGCGCAACATATCTGGAGCGCCAAAAAGCACACCTGTCTGGACCGCTATACATGGACAGGAATCTCTGACCGGTGCTGAACTCTGCAGCCGTTCCACCGCCTACCAGGCTATTGTGGCGGATCATCGTCACATATTGAACACGGGGACCTTTGCAAGAGCTTTTTCTGAATCGCTCGCCTGCTTCGAGAATCTAGCATCTGTCGGACTGCGATAATGTCCCATCTGGGTCCTACTTGATCCGACCCGACCAGTGGAATTCCCCTGTTTAGGGATACGCCGGCTCCGTAATCAGCTACCCTGTGTCATGGAAATTGCCTCTGCCAGGTTCCCGGGGCCTTTGAAGAAAGTGGCGGGCAATACACATGCAAGGGCTCTTGCGGCGATAGTAAATGGTATCGTCATAGGAAAGCCAGAACTCCGGAGATTCGAGACGTGCGACAGTCGCCACTGTGGCGTGTCGGCACAGGATCTGATAGCCCTCACGACGACAAAACCGAAGTACAAAGGTTTCCTAATCCTGTTACGGAACCTCGAAGCCCTCCATCTGTGCCTGTGTAACGCGGACAAAGTGCCCGCCAGTCAAGGTAACGACGATCGTCTGCAGGATGCACTAGAGATGGTGGAAACCGCTGCACCCAGCTTACAGACCCTCATCTTCTCGCTCTCTTGCGCCCCATTCAAGCACCTCTCGCCACGCACTTTCTCCCAGTTATCGCAGCGCGTTCACTTTACGCGGCTAGTGGAGCTTGAAATCCGTGACATTGATTTCACTCGCGGTGACCTTCAAGCATTCCTCCGCTCCGCTACAACCACTCTCCAGCGTCTTATCTTATACAAGGTAAGCCTGGTCGACACTATCACGCCCGCCTCTTCCTGGGATCACCGCGCCCCTTATGTCGACCGAAGGCAATGGCGTAAAGACTACAAGTCAGAGATCGGACTTCGGTGGCGGGCAGTTTGGGAAGACCTTCGCCACGATCTCCTCTCACTCCGGTATCTCCGCATGGACACGCTGTTATTCTGCGGCCATATGATCGAGTTCAATGATCCTCCGCGGAGCCTCAATATACAACGACAGCAGGCACGCCGTATTTACACTGTCACTTTCGAAGCTGATCACGCCCATACCACATTGAGTGAATGGATCAGCGATCTCAAGCCTACTCCGTCCGAGACGGTCTTTGGTAAGTGGTTTGCAGCGGTTCCGTTTGGGCCCCTTCAATGCTGGTCTTGACTCTATCCTATGGCTGTGTAGACCTCGAAGACTAACGTAGCAGCAGGTTTCATACAGCCCGGGCGACCGGCGGAGGTGCCTTCGACTCCCTATTTTCGCCGTGATCCGATCCCTCGACGGGCGCCAGCTACGGCTTAAGTGGATAACGGTCTGGCTAGGTGTGGTGAATTCTAACGTCGACAGCCTCCACGAGACCAATGGCGACACTGCAAGCCTGGGTGTCCTGGGGATAGGTTAACCAAGCTATTAGTCTGATATGCCATTCGCCTTTTATGAGTATCATCTACTGCGTACGTTGATTTATATCTTAAGTAAAGGTTGTCGGGAAACTCTTCTAGGCTGACCAGCTGGTAGGCGTATTTGAAGTATTTTCTATTACAGTGGGTACCCTGTCAGCATACGGATATTTAGACAAAACGGTTATTGGATATGCTCTTATGTTCTTCCTTTACCTCAGGTTCTTCTTCTGACGAAAAGCTCTTCCTGGTCTAATATATAGTACTCTTACCAATACGTTGGCCTGAGACTATCATGCATGACTGCAAGTATCGCGAAGTGTCCACACTGAGAGATGCTCTCCAGATCACCGCTTCAGCTGAGCCCCTAGAAGATACTTCCGAGATAGACTACCCCGATAAGTCCAAGACGGCGATGGAACAAGGATTAAAGACAGGGCAAGAGGTCTCAGCGAACCAGACGCAAGATAGGTACATATCCCGGTGATCAATGTAAGAGATACCCAGTGAGGTGCTGTAAGGGTTTGATCTCTTCACGCAAGCTGAGATCGAGTTGCTGCCACAGTTATGGTTTATGAAGGTATGTTATCCATCGTGTTCGACCGCATCGACTGATGAGACTCCGGAGCTTTTATTCTGTCTGTTGAAGGACAAAAGCTTGAGGAATAAAGACCACCGACCACACGCCTTATTCATTAACAACAACCAGGCCCCCATGCATGCTGGCGGTCGCAAGACATACATGAAGCCCCAGTATGTGATGCAGGTGAGTTCAACAGTGCGTTTTCTCACGGACTACTCGGATTCTTGCGCAGTGACATTGACTTTCATGATCGTGAGAAAGGGTCTTCCCGATCAGAGCCTCGAAGCGAAGCCCACGCAACATGATTCTGCGCTCTATGTCAGTAGAAAGGTTCATTGATATACCTTGGAGGGCAACTGATACGTTTGATAGATGCCATTTCTAGGATGGTCCGATTGGCCACGCAAACCGGACCGCAACAGCCTCGAGCAAGCGCTTCCGGAACCCGTTCAGTCTCAGGACGACCCCGCAGACCAGGAGCAGCCCTACATGACCCTCGACCAGTACTACTACTCCTCGATCAGTGACACCACAGAAAGAGACGGTGATCAAGTTGTTGGGCGCTTCACCAGACCGGAGAACAGACCAGGACCGGCCGGCAGGCCATCTTCGAATGCCCCTCAGAACACTTCTACAATATTCATCGTGAACCAGCTGTGGCTCTTTACGCTTGGCGATAGTATGTCTCCAAGATGCCCTTGAAAAACCTTGTTTTCAATGCCGTATTGACGTTAATCCTGCCAGAAACAATTGTAACCTTCACCACAAGAGAAAGCACGGATGCCACCAAGGGCTTCTTCCAACGAGTACTTGCCAACCTGAAGAGCCAGAAGAACAGAGCACCTTGGTCAGTAGAAAGAGTCCGCGAGATTATCCTCAGCACGGCGATCGGGATGTTCGAGGTACCAGAGATCGGCTCAGATCCAAGCCCGAAGAAGTCGCCCCTCGCCATCTTCCGAGAATCCATCCAGAATGTTGTGAGTCGCTCGCCTTTTCTTTTTGCCCTGCGGTCAGAGACAACGACTAACAATTAAGGGAAGCGTGAGAAAGAAGCTACACTATACAAGTCATTCTGCGAGCAACTGGAGGATGACCTCAAAAGAGAAAAGTCGTCGGAAGGGCGAGACGAAACCAGGGCCGTGAAGATTGGAAGATTCTGCAAGTCACTCTGGCTTTTCATGGCCGACGCTGTGGGCCTTCGCCCTTTACGCGAACAGAACATACACACTTTAGGGGCTGATAGAACGGGCGATATGTTGTTCGAAGGAGATGATACTCAGGCTGTCGTGGCCACAGGGGCCAGGTGAGACTCCATCTGAAGAATGACCTTAATGCCAAGAGCGGACGATTGATTCCTCAATAGACCCGATGCCGGAAACCAGACAGCGCGTGTGCGAAGACCAAACACAAAGAAACCCAAAAAGGAGACCATTTCCGCATCGAAGAAGGAGTATGATAACATCCTCGCGGAAACAACGCTTCTACGGGAGATCAAGGATATCAGCGACGAGCTCAACATCCTTCACAGCTTGGCGGAGGATCAAAAAAAGGTGTGCGACCGGCTCTGAGGCAAGGAGTATGACCGCAAGGCAGGCTTCACCTACGAAACTCCTTCTGAGATCAAAGGCGAGATCGAAGAGATGATCAAAGATGCGGAGACCGTCCGGAAGTCCCTTGACATGCTGCTTGATCTTAAGCAGAAGCAAGCGAACATCAACGAAGCGAAGAGCAGCCGCAAGCAAAGCGAAGAGACTGCCAAGCAGGGTGTTGCTATCATGGTGTTTACACTTGTGACGACCGCCTTCGTGAGTTTATCCATCTTCGCATAGTTCAAAGCACTGAGTTAACGCTTGCTTTAATATTCAGCTGCCCGCATCGTTTCTGACGAGCTTTTTTGCTTTGAATGTGTCTGACTTTCCTCATGTCAAAGGGAGCGTCAGCTATGAAGGGAAATGGATCTTCCCGATCATATGTGAGCTTGTGGCACAGACCATCCCCCTTTCGCGGATATGGCTAATCCTGACCCCTATCTAGTCGGTGTCTCTGTAGCCGTCTCTTCGATTATCGCGTGTATTGCTTTTCAATTGACCAAATGGGGTAGACGCTGGAAAGCGGTGCAGACCAAGCTAGATAAGGATATTGAGGCAGGAGACCAGGCATGAGAGCCAGGGCGTGATAACATGGACATTCATACGGCAGTCGCCCTTCCTCTTGAGGGCCTTTTATCCACCCACCTCTTCGAATATGCACCCTTTTACCCGTACCTCTCTCGGCGCTACGATACCCTCGTCAGCCACTCGGCGTATGGAATGTCATGTCACTACAAGTCCTATTGACTCTTAGGCCTATCAGGATTACGTGGCTTTCAGCCGGACGGCCTTACTACAGAAGAGCGCTGTATGGGAGATTAGTGTATCTCGTCTCGTGTATTAGGGCTATGCTAGGCGGGGCGGTCTGCTGGGCAGTAAAGCTGTTAAGTATCGAGATCTTACGGCCACCGGGCTTCTGGAATGTACCATGTATAGCCTGCGGTGGTATACTATCTCACAGACATTCGTCTTTGTGGTCATCATAGGTCTGTAGTCATTGTAGACATATGATGCACAACGGCTCTGAAAGGCTGCGACGGCATGAAACAAACCCCAATTTCAAGCGCCTCGGACCCGCCTTATCTCGAATTACATAACGAATAAGCAAAGTGTAGCCCAGATTGGGTATGCATTCAACCAGCCCATGGTTATTATGACACAGATGCACGGACCATTTCGTTAATACAACCATGTCCATCTGTAGTCTGTAGGAATAGGTCAGCGAGAAGCATCAAGTCTCACACCATGAACAGCTTCACACAAGATCCTGAAACGCCTTGTCTGTGTTTGTTACGTCCCGATTGCCCGCCACCCCAGGACTATCTCCACCAGACTCCGAGTCCGACGGTGATACCAGGCCCCCTATATCCAAATCCTTAGCACGAACAGGCGCCCAGTCCTTCGCAGTATGACTCGATCGCAAGACCTCGACCAGAAACCGATCAGTCACCATCGGATACGCTACGCCGGTCCGGTTCTCTCCGTCCTGGGCTATCCGCTGTAGAAGGTCCGCCCTGAGCGCCTCAGTCGCGAGCGCGGCCCAGACCTCCGAGTTGACCAGCCCCTCACTGTGGGGCCAGGAGCGCATGGCATCCAGGGCCTGAACCCGCAACGTGAAGTCCGGACACTGGGTCGCCACGATGTGCAGACCCCCGATGACCAGCGGTTCGATGATAACGGTCGTCGTGCTGCGGGCGATGGCGCCTATAACAGCGAGACTGCTCGACAGCAGGGTAGTAAAGTCCGCGAGGATCCGGACCTGGTCACTGGCGTCACTGGTGTCGTGTAGCGTGAGTTTCAACGACAGAGTCTGGACGACCTCCAGGTGACGCAGCAAAGTCACAGCGCGGTGTTCTTTGCTGGTTAGCGTATGCGCGTGGGTCTCATAGAATGAGTTGAGGGCCTGAGTGAACTGCTGGTACCGTGAAAGAATCCGCTGGCGCGCGAGCCAGAAAGCGTCGTATTCAGCTTGAATCTTGGCTTTCGGCGTTTGCCACGCGTGGCCAATAAAGCCGATTGACTGGTTGCTGATCCGCATGAATGCGACTCGGGCATCGGCCACGCTTTGGATAATGATAGGCTGATAGTTCGTCACCCAGTCCGGCTCTTGGCGTTTGGTATCGCCCTGTTGCGCCGTTTGGCAATAGAGATCGGATTCCATGTCAAGGTGATGGAAATAATCGACAAGCGCAGGATCGATCCTCTGCCCGCGGGACTGTGCTTCTCTCATAATGCGCACCCCGTGTTTGGCGTGCACAATGGTAACGTCGAAGTTGCCCCGCATATGCTCTCCGATTACAAACAACAGGCAGCAGATGAGGACGGTGTGGATCAGCTGCGGGTCGTTGGATCCCTGCCGGCGGCGCAACAAGGCTGATGCCCGCACCGACTGCTCCAGCGCGAATTTCAAGTGATCGTCATCAGACTGTGCCCCAGTAAGTCGCATTCGATTGGTCTCCGCGGCTTGCTGGATCGCGCTCAGCATGTTGACCGCATGGCAAACGGCCGGTTCCGTGAAGCTCAGTCGCAGAATGTGACTCTCCCAGAGTGGGGAGTCGAACAGCTCCGCTACACTGGACACGGTACGGTGCTGGAAGTACGAAAAGCAGCGTTGCTCATCCGACGTCAGAATCCACCCATGTCTCTGGACCGAGATGGCCCAGGGAAGGGTGGTTTGCCGTCCCCATGGAAGTCGATGGAGATCATAGTCGCATTTCCGACCGGTGGAGGTGCAGTTCTTGCACGCGTCGGGTTGCTCGTCGCATCGAATCCGCCGTGCACTGGGTGATCAGGTCGCGATCATTCAAGGCGGTCCCTAGCAGAGCACTTACCGACAGGTGCGGCATCCCGTTCTTGATCTCGTATATGTACGACGGCGGATGGGTAATACGATCTCAGTACCAGGCATGGTAGCTTTTTAGCTTGCCTGCAGGCAGATAGCAGCAGCGTGGCACTATAATGATCTCTCCGTTTCTGCAGCACGAGACAGGGGGAAAGGCATTCTTTCCAGCGCAAGGAGGCACACACACACACACACACACACACACACACACACACACACACACACGGTTACGAAGCAGTCGCCAACGGTCGCAAACGCTAGTCTTGGCCCGGACTAGATCTGACTGTCGTCAGTGGTGGAAACATCGATCCGATAGGAATAGTTTTCCTTGCATGAAGTGCGATCCCTTCCTCGCGTGTTGTCAGTGGATGTATTTGTAGCCCCTGAGAGGCTGCGAGGCTGCAGGAAATGTGGGTTCTGTGCCGTGTGTCTAGTATTAATTGAACTAATGCCACTATCGGACTTTGGCCGCGGGGCTAAGTTGTCACGTGCCATCGCTCGAGCCGAAGACTACGTTTCGCACCTAGCTACTAAGTTTTACCCCCTAGCTTCACTTCTCTGTACCTTAGGGGAAAATGTACCGTAGTGGTCGACCATCGGTGTTATCTTGAGGAGATAATCCTTTGATAATAGTTGTGTATTTGATGTGTATGCATAATTACAGCTAGCTGAACATCTGCACTTAAACAAAAGCATTGGGGCAACGCGGTGTCGGGGATAACTCCCCCTTCGGGGTTAACCCTCCACTTCCCGAGTCCCCCCGCTTTACCTCGGAGATGGAGAGATGCTTATGGAAAGGAAGCCGCGGACAGACCCTTCTAGAATTTTCAAACCTACTGTGCATACTGCACACAGCCATCTTTGAGCCTCAAATCAGCAGGGCCCAGCCGTGCCTTACCGTATTCACACACTACCTCTACTCAATCCTGTAAAAAATGCCAACTAAGCTGCCAGTCATAAAGCTTAATTGTTTTGTGTCTCGGTCCAATTTCACCAAATCCTCAGCAGAAAATTATAATTAGAACCGATTTTCCAGGTGGAGATCGCCCACTGTGTAATCGATTTCTAGTACAGTATCTGTTCTCTTGAGACCTGCTGGAGTGAATGGTATCCTTGAAGATTGAAAGATTTAGATAGGACAAATCGCAGGGTAGACAGTACAGTAGTCTCCCTACTTTATTCCCTCTCTCTACTGTACCGACCTAGTTATTACATCTTCTGACACCCCATCTCGAATCCTATACAGGACCATGAGCGCGGGACGTCTTCACCGCCAACAGCTGCGCAACTATTCCACAGGGGAATCAGGGGATCATTCCGACGTAGACTTGCTCAGAAATCACCAAACAAGAGTTCGCATTGAAAGCGGACGAGTCTTTCGTGGCCAAACTGTCATAAATTTCAAGAGACGAAGTGGGCGAGAGCATTGTAACGGGTATCCCTCAATTGACCAAGGCAATGTTGAGCTTAGAGAACATGGCAAAATATTTAGTAGGGGCCTACAGGCACATCGAGGAGCAAACCTCATAATATTTTGTGTATCTGGCTTGCAGAAAGGATTTCTCCCTCTGTCAGTACCCTTATCATCGAGAGTTCAAATGACGACCAGCGGTGCTATCTACAGCGTCTAGTGAATTGGAATCGTCGACGCCCTGCCGGGCTGATCTTCTGCACGTGACTTGCAACAATCGACCAGCCCATAGTTACTTACTGTTTGTCTTAGCGGAGATCAAACTCTCATCATGGGAAAATAAAAGCATGGAACCCTCCCATGTTTTACCATTAGATTTGCCCGATCGCCAAGAAAGTTACGAGTCATGGGGCGAGGGCGACCGGTGACGCTCCACCGAGTGAGTCGGTCGGCACGTGACCTTGTCGGGCAGGGTGGCCAGGTATAGTGACAGCATCTGCTTGTGCTAGAAGTAAGAATGTGGAATGCCAGGCAGGGTTCCCAGTGCACTTGATAAGAGATTGAATCAGACCCTCTATCGCTTTATGTTTCCTCGACATCGGAACTCAAACAAACACCAAAGCCCCGAGCAAGTGGAGCAACGCTCTGTACGGTCCTGCACATCCCACATCAACCATACACATTCTTCTAACAACTCAACCCCACAAAGACAGCATAACAAAAACCAAAGAGATCTCAATAGCAATCAAAGAAGTCCATGATGACCGACGAAGAATCCCAACCCCCAACGGAGCTCTTCGCCATCCCCGAACCAACCGTGACCTTCCTCCCGGAGACCGACCCCGCCCACCCGACGGTCCTCCTGGAACCCTACCACGTCGACCTCCTCCCGGAATACGACTACATCAGCCAGGAGTACCTGATCTCGGGCGCCGCGCAGGGCCACTCGTACTGCACGCGCCTGCTGCTCCGACGGCCCGCAGACCCCGCCCGGTTCTCGGGGTTCGTGGTCGCCGAGCCCTCGCACCTGTGGGGCGGGACGAGTATCTGGCGGCATGTGAATCGGTGGGTGATGCGGAATGGTGAGTCGTCCTCCGATGCTTCTATTTGATCACGCGATCACGCGAAAGCAACGCGGATTGATGGAACGGACCTGGAAGAGAATGCATCTAACACAACCCCTGCCGGGGGAATGAACGGGATAGACCACGCCTGGCTCGAGATCGACTCGCAAGCCCCCTCCGCGATCGGGAAGCTCAAGAACGTCGATCCCGAGCGCTACGCAGCCATGGCCTTCACGCCCGGCCCGACCTGCGATGAGTTCTCGGACAACATTCCCGTCGCGGACGGGAGCGAGGAAGAACCTCTCTCCAAAGAGCAACTCTGGCAAGCCTACGACGCCTTCAAAGCGCAATGGTGGCCCGCCACGACCCAGTCCCCGGAGATCCTCACCGCGGCGTCGCACGCCCTCCGTGCGGGCCTGCTGGGCGGCTTGACGGCGCGGTGGGTGGTGCTCAGCGGCCTCTCGCAGACTGGTGGCCTTACTCGGCGGTTCATCACGCACTCCGGACATTTGAGGTTGCCGGATGGGGAGAAGGCTCCGTTTGATGGGTTTTTGCCGTGTCAGTCGGGCGGGACGGTGCCTTTGCCTGATTGTGTGTCCGGGGGTAAGATTTTTGAGTTGCTGGGGGAATCGGAGTTCTTGTCGGTGCGGTACCCCTGTGGGGTGAGTGGGCAGATGCATTGGGAGAGGACGGCGCATCGGAGGCCCCAGAGCGAGGGGTATAGGCTGTATGAGGTGGCGGGGATGGGCCATCGCGAGTCGAGGTATTTTTCTGCGGTGGATCGGGTGCGGTGGGGGGAGAGGCCATCTCTCCCTGGGGTAGAGGAGTCTGGGGAAGGTGAGGGAGAGGGGGTGAGGTGGAGTACTGTCGCGAATTCGTTCATCTATCATGCTGTGTTTGAAACGATGCGGCGGTGGATTGTTGAGGGTGGAGACGGCGGGTTCACGCCGCCGGATAGTGTGTGGATTCGGACCGTTGGTGAGACAGATGAGATCGCGCGCGACCGCTTTGGGAATGCATCGGATGGTGTTCGGACGTTGCATACTGAGGTGCCGGTGGCGATAATCGTGGCGGCGACGCCTCGCGGGAGGCCGAACTGGTATTGTGGTGAGTTGAATGTCCTTCTTATCTTGAAGAAGACCACTCCTGCTCCCTGGATGCAATGAAGCCAATCGCTAATTGATGTATACCAATTTCATAGGCTCGGAATGGCCGTTCACGGAGGAAGAATTGCTGGCGCTGTATGGATCGGTGGCTGCATATCGCAGGCGGGCGGGGGTGGCGATTGCCCGTCAGATGAAGTCGGGCTTCCTTTTGCCTGAAGATGCTGAGGTTCTTCGGCGCGAGACAGTGGAACGAGTGCATTTCTGAAGGAGCGGAACGCATGAATGGGCTCAGCATACACTAATTGCACTAGCTATGGGGAGATATGTCGGAATGTGAATATGAGATAAGTTCATACTAGATCAGAGGGTCCCTGCATCGACCGTATACTTCGATGACACTGGCTCTATGCCTGCATAACGCGTAGCCTTTGCAAATGATACTTGTAAATGTAGAACAGCTCACAGAACCACAAAACGAATTATGAAATGAATAGCCAAGAGACGACATGTTACAGACTAGCAGAGTACATTTGACGGATTTTGTCCCCGATATACATCAGTCCCCGGATTCATGCCGATCGCAATTAGGGCTAGGAGGATCTGGTCCCATCTATACTTCTAACAAAATTCAAGTGTGATATTTGGAAGATCCAGTATGGAGGCTTAAATCACGCCAGGAGATGAAACTACCTGCACATCTTTCGACTTACGTCTCATATTATCGATGTACAGTATATACCTTTCAAAAATCCCAACTTCCCAACAAACTGAGAACCAACACCTAGTACCCCACCCAATAATTCAACATCTTCTCTCAATCGAACGATCACATAACATACCGAAACGTCTCCCACTGCTCGAAATCCGTCCGGTCATCATCCTCATCCTCCCCACCAGCCTGTCCAGGATGATGACGCCCTGTCGAGAGTTGCTCGCGCCGCCGATTCTCGTAGTTGTACCACGCCAGCTGGAAGCATGGGACGATGATCATTAGTGCGTAGGTGCCCACTATCCCTTGTCAGCATTGTTCCCGGCGGTGTTCCGGACTCGCCGGGTAACACCGTAACAGAGAGAAGGAAGATGGAACGTACTGAGCATCCGAAACGCAAGCTCATATACCGGGGCTTGGCTGTCGAGGAAGAATTCTATTACCCACGCGAGTCAGTCAGTATGTCACTCACACTGCTTTCTGACATTCAATGCCGGTGGAACAGATCAAGGGGTATGTTAGAAGGGAGCACTAACGTGGCCCGGCAACCAACCCGGCCGCCCAACCGGCGAAGATCACTCCGTTCGCTGTAGCCTTTTTGGTATTCCCCGCGTAGTTGGAGGCCATGAGACTTGTGTTGAGTGTGAAAGACATCGTATGTCTGTTTTCTTGCCCATCTCGGGGACTTGTTAGTTTACAACTGCTCAAACGTGTTTCCCTCACTGCAGAAGATTATCACCAGAAGAAAGGGCAAAAGGGCACGCACGTGTAGGTAAGATAATACCCCGCCAACCGGCCCGCGCGATTCTCCAACGGCAGCGCATGCAGCAGCGACGCCCCGATCAAGGGTGGCACCGAGACAAGCATCGACAACCCAAGCCGGATATTAGGACGGTGGGAGGCAATGTACGAGAACACCAGGAAGGTAGACAGTTGGATCACCGCCGCCGGGCAAGTGGAGACGATGGTCGTTTCGAGGGTCGAGAACCCGAAGCCGGAGACGATTTGGCTGGAGAACTAGACCACCCAAATTCACATCAGGATCTATTTCTATGAGGGATGCAAGTAGATCCGTATAATCAAAATCTTCACTGAACAGAGGGCACGCCTACCATACTCGCGAAAGTCGACGGCATGGTATTCCCGACCGCCGTAACGAAGAACATGGTCGTCTGCGGGTCGCGCAGCGCCTCCCAGAATTGCGGCCACTTCCACTCGTTGGTATTCGAGTTGCCTGTGTGGTTGGCCCGCACGCGGTCGGCGGAGATGCGTCTCTCTTTCGGGGTGAGCCAGCGCGCGTTGGCCTGCGTGTCGGGCATGAGGAGGCTGAGGACGACCGCGTAGGCGAGGCCGAGGGCGCCGAAGAAGACAAAGAAGAGCTTCCACGTCGGGAAAGATGGGTGCACTGCGCTGCTTTAGCTATGGTCTGTCACATCTTTCCACAGTCTGGAGCACATGAAGACAGAGGGCTTGGACGTACTCGATCCCAGACCGTAGGATATCAACCCGCCGCAGAAGTTACCAATCTAGGGCCCCATCAGACAAGACAATATCAGCCTGGCAAATTTCCCAACAAACGCATCCTCTGTCCACTTCTTTGCATTATTTAGAAAAGAAAGAAACCAACTCACCGGCGTTCCCCCCAACCAAAACGCCGTGCGAAACGCCTGCTCCGATCGCGTCCACCACTTACTCGTGACAATCACAAACACGGGGCCGATGATACTCTCCACCAGTCCCAGAAACAAGCGCACGATCAGAATCCCAACGAAGTTATAGCACAGCGCTGGACACAAAAACACATTCATCAGAAAACCACACTACCCAAACAGACAGCTCCTAAAACGAAGGGCCAAACCCACGCGTCAACAAAGTAATGCACGCCCACACGGTCACCGCGCCGGAGATGAACTTCCCCACGTGCTGCGGCCACCGCTGCACGAGCTTGGCCCACATGAGCGCGCCCACGATATATCCCAGGTAGAAGGCACTGCCCAGCCAGCTGTAGTCGGAGCCCGTCAGGTGGAGGGCGGTCTTGATGCCGAAGATGCTGCTGTAGTTGAGGAGGGTTTTGTCGAGGAACTTGATGCGGTCGAAAAGGAAAAGGTCAGTAACCGATGGGAACAAAACACACCTCTTCTCGCAAAGAGGGGGACGGAAGACGCACGGAAAAGACGTAGCACATGCACAGCAACGGCAGAAGAATCAGATCGATCTTGCGCTTCACGCGCCGCTCTTCCTCGGCGGAATAGATAAACACCCCATCTGTGTCACCCTCCTCGGACGCGGTCCCCTTGTGCAGGTTGGGATCCTTCTCCGCTTCTTCGTAGGTGTACTGGTCCCCCTTGGGTCTTCCCTTTTCTTCCCCGGTCGGAGAGGTGTCCAACCGGTCCATGGCTGTCGTATCGTAACGTAATCACTGGATCCGGCACAAACGCCTACAGCTGGCATTAGCAACAGGACGTTGCTTTTGAAACGGGCTCGCAGCAAGACCGACGATAATTAAAAAAAAAACCCGAAAAACAAGGCTGAATGAATATATCGACAGCTCAGCAAGTCTCACAAACCACAATCTAAAGTGGAGAAGGACACTGCGTTTTATCAAACTCCTCACTTTCTTCCCCGCATGAGGTGTTCATCTAACTGGAGATGGTGGTGTGGGGAGAAACGCTGAGGAGAAAAGGGGGGCTGGCTAGCTGGCTGGGTTTGACTAGGGTTGGAGTGCAGCGGTCGACCTCAGCCGGTGCCCGATTGTGTCGGGATAAACATGACGTGTCAGGTGACACTGTCGGGATATCCTCGTACCTTTTGGGACTCATGCATCCTCGTGAATGGTAGGTGCTATCTTCGTTAGTGACATCTTATCTCTGGCACAAGCGTAACTAGTTGTGGGATTATCATGGTTATCAGAGGGTCCGTGGTTCATAGGAGTAGGCAACACGCTCAACCCTGATTAAGACGTATCTTCGTCTCATAAGGATACACTTTGTCGTGTAGGCAATCTTGTGGCTCCCTGGAGGAAGATGGCATTGTCGAAGAAAGAAAGACAGAACCTGCTATCTTACCCCGTGCCCCTGTCAGCACCTATCATTGAATATCCTGGCTATTCCTATCACGCACATGTTTGCTTCGTCGCACACCACGCAATCCCGGACCTCCATGCGGGGTAATATGCACTTTACAGCGTTCGAGTCCATCTTTCTAATGGCAAGCACATGAGCGCGTCGAATTGAAGAAATCTAGTCTTCTAGAAGCAAGCGCTCGGGGTAATCCTTTCGCGATAATGCGAAGCAAATCAAAACGTTCTCAATATAAATGACACACGTCTAAGGCCCAGATCAAATAAAAACCCGCCCCTGCAGCCGATCCATCAGTGTACAAATGTCCACGCCATCGTCGTCACGCCCCCTCGCCGTAGCAGCTTCCAGAACCTCCCGTGCCTTCTGGATAAACGTGCCCCATCGCTCGCCTTTCCTAAAGCGATCCAATACCCAGTCGCGATGGATCAAATCCGTGGTGCAGATCCCGGCCAGCAGGAGTGAGGACGGCGCCAGCGAAGAAGGGCAATCGCGGCGGGAGGGATCGTGTTGGAACTTCAGGTGGCAGTGCAAGATCCGGGAGACGGAATGCTCCCATCGGATACACCGTAGAGGCTGAATCCGTGTTGTTAGCTATCTAACCCAGGGAAAACGTAGGGGCAGAAGGCTGGCTTACGTAGAGAAGATAGAGATACAAAACCCCGGCATGAAGAGCCGCCAGAACAAGATACTGTGCATATGCAGATGCATCCATGATTCCCGGATCTTCTCCTCGTGCAGTGCGAAGCCAGTCAGCCTCGTCCAGGTCGTGATTCTTGTTGCGCATTTGCTGCTCCCAGTGCAGGATCTCATGCACGACCTGGCCATGCAGTGAACGAACCTCCTCCGTACGGACTGGGGAAGGGCCCAAGGTGGCACTTCCAGCCTGATGACGCAGACGTAAATCCAGTTCAGCGATCTTCATCCGTAGCAGGTCTGCCCGCAGGAGACTAACCAGTGCATGGTTTTGATTGCTGTTGCCGTGGTTTGATGATGCCGTTGGGCCGGCATCCGATTCCCGTTCGAAGATGAACGACATCGCCGGAATGTGGCGTAGCGACTGAATCAGCTTGCCCCCGCCAAGCCTATAGCAGGATGCGCGAGCGTCTAGTATCGCTAGTCGAATCACAATCCGCTGGGCCAGCGAGTACGGGTTCTGTAACGCCCGCTGTCCGCGTTCAGACATGGTAATGTGGGCGGCTTCGTTGACAAGAGCATGGAAGACCTCTACGTCGCCTGCAAGAAGATGAACCTTCTTTGCGCGAACAAATAGCGCCGAGAGAAGGCTCTCGGGCTCGGAGATGTTGTGCTGTTTGCACACTTCAAAGGAGTCATGCGCGAGTTGCTCGAAATGCGACGCCTTCACAGCATACGTGCGGTCTTCCAACGCTAAATGCGACGCGGAGAAGGCAAGAATGGCGTACAGAAGAGGCTTGAACAAGAGCGATTGGGAGAATGCAGTGATATATAAGTTGCTAGCCCCCCGCGGACCATCATCCACTTTTGCGTAGCCCGTCATGGTGGTCAGATAGTGTTGGATCAAATGCTGCTCCTCGGCGCCTATGTTGGAGATCTCCCAGGGGAAGAAGCCATCGCCATTCGTGCTTTGCTTATCGGGACACAGTTGCGTAGTGGTACTCTGCAGCTCCAGGCTATGTGGAGAGGGAAACGAATCCGTGAGACTCGTGGGGTCTGCAAGCCCCCCAGCAGACAATGAGAGCGAGCGGTGGTCGAGAAGGGCTGTCCCGTGGTGGAGATTTAAATCCACCGGGGTGAAGTCCAAGCCGAACTCGAGGTCGAAAGGCAGGTCTCCCAGCATATCAACGCAGGCATCCAGTTCAAATGAAGAGGTTTGACTGGCATTGGCAGCGTTGCCTTGTTCCGTAAGCCTTGGCACATCGACGACTGGGCTCGTCGCTGCATAGCCGGTACTTCGCTCCCCTCCACTCACCCGAGATACCTCGTTATCGCCACCTGTCGACTTAGTAGGCTTGTTTGCTTTGGTGTTACGCGATCGCTCACGTCTGCGACCGATGGTTTGCCGTCGTTTCGGTGGTGGGCTGTAATGTTCTCCGGCCACGGGGGCGCTCCATCGGCACTCCAGCCCTAGTCGTCTGCAAGACGCACAGCTAGATAGCCCGTCGGATGAGCTCTCCTGCGCTTCAGACTTGCATCGAACCTTTCTCACCTTGCAAGTATAGCAACCTACAAAACTGATTAATGGACATGAACAAGAGAACAGTAATGGAACACTGACCAGGACAAGCTCGGTGACGTGCAGTCGAAGTGTTTATAGCGAGCATGGATGAAATGGGACGCCCTCGAGGGGCTGTGGACAAGGAGACAAATAAGTGTGGATGGAATAAACCATGCGAGCTGTGGGCGAAAGCAGAATTTTGGAAGAGAAGCGTCAAAGCCCCCGCGTGCTGACCACGCGATGACCTTAAGGTAAGGGATGACAGGCGTGGTCGATGGTTGACAGGGATTGTACTACCCTGGTATCAGACATGGTGGGATATAAGGTACCAGGTAGGTATCTCGGTCATACGCCACCCAACCTTCTGACAAGAACCAGCATTCCGGATTGGGTAAGAGACTCACCGCTTGTCATCGAGCCCTATCTTTAACTCCCACTCCCTGCAAGGTTGGTATCAGCCCCCTCCACTCTCAAGGGCCAAACCGCCTGTAATCACCTCCATCACATCGAGTCACATGCACGGTGAGTTTTGCATGCATTGGGTGACTAATCCCTGCATCCTCGCAACCCCACACTGAAAACACACCCAACCACACACACACATCAAATGTATATTAGATATGTCAGCGAACTTTCCTCTTTGTCTTTCCACCACCACTAGAAGCCGAGCCCGGTCGAGGAGAAGGCCGGGGGTTCAGTACTTGTGACAGTCGAATATTAATGGCCTCCCAGTCCGGCCCGCGATCTTTTTCTGGGATAGCCAGTAACACGCATCGCGCATTCCTGCCCGCGGGTCGTGAATGCCTTCTGCACCAGTCGCACTGCTCCCCGTTCACCCGCTGCTCGGCATCTGCCTTCTTGGCTAACAGCTCCTCAATTGCCCGAAGCTTTTGCTTGTGAACTGCATAATGCAACGGTGGCAGACCCGTGGTCGCATGAGGCTTGTTCTTGTCAGCCCCCCTAGCGATGAGCTTGGTGAGCAGTCCATCGGACCATATATCCACAGCTCGGTGCAACGGTTGGTTTCCCTGGTAATCAAGAATATTCAAGTCAGTTTGTGGAAGCCCACAAAAGAAACTGATTAACTCCCGGCGGGTTTTCTGAGGGGACAGCTTAAGGGCTTCATGCAGTGGAGGGCAGAACCCCGACTCAGCTGGTGGGTTGTCGTTGACAAGTTCGGGGTAGTGGTCACAGAATAGTCTCACGAGTGCAACTTGGCCTTCTCTTGTCGCTTTTGAAAGGACAGGAAATCCGAAGGTGACAGCCAATGGTTGCCCGGGCTTGCTGGCGAAGAAGGTCGCGTAGCATACCGCTCAATAACTCCTCCGACGGCGACAATTCCATGATAAACTCAGCGAGAGACTTGCCGTCACTGGCCCTCCACTTTGGGTCCGCACCTTGCGCTACCAGGAGCTGCACGACAGCGAGATTGCCAGACTTGACGGCGTACTGAAGCGGCGTCTCTTTATTCGTGTCCTCGATGTTCATCGCGGGCGCTTTGTGAAGTAACGTTTGAATGATCTCCCGATTAGCTCGCTCCACTGCATAGTGAAGCGGTGTCTTGCCATCCTTGTCTCGGAAATCTGGGTCTGCCTCTCGCTCAAGCAGAAGACGAACAAGACTCAAACAATCCTCCTCAATCGCACAATGGAGCGCGGTCCTCCCTTTATGGTCCGAGGCATTCAGAAAGGCACCTCGGTCGAGAAAAATCTCTACAAGTTCGAGGCTCCTGGTGCGAATAGCGTGATGTAGTGGGGTTTCCTGCTTGTGGTTCTCGATCTTGACGATGGTATTCATTCGCTGCAGGAGAATCGTCGACAACCCAACCAGTCCTCTGCTAGCAGCTAGGTGCAACTCAGTGTTACCATTATGATCTGCCACGCCAATCTGGACGCGGCTTTCGAGGACGAGATCGATGATCTCCGAGCGACCGCTCCGTATGGCGACATGCAGCAAAGACTCGCCTGCGGCGTTGTGAATTCCCGTGCCTGCTCCCCGATCCATCAAAAGTCGACACGCATTCTGATGCCCCGATCGCACAGCTTTCATCAATGGTGTAAAGCCGCTGGCCCCTTTGGATGTGCTCCGGGCGTTGATGTCGGCCTTGCTATCTAGCAGTAAAGAGATAGTGGAGGTCTGCCCGGCTCCCGCCGCCGACATGAGCGCCGTGCTGCCGAACCCGCTTCGCTTCTCCACTGTGGCACCACGCTCAACGAGCATTTGCACAATTCCATCGTGTCCCAGTCTGGCAGCTAGGCATAGAGGCAGATCCTTGTTCGATGGTTGGTCCACTCCAATTCCCAGATCGAGTAGCAGGCTGACCCCATCGACGCTGTTGGAACGAATCGCGTGGGCCAGAAATTTCGGATGCTCTTGCGGGCTTCGACTCTCACAGATCCAAATAGACTTGAGAATAGCGTATATGCGACTCCGCTCGCGATCGCCGGCTTCTTGGGCTGCATTTGCGGTGAGCTCGTGGGTTGTTTGGCGTGGCTGGAACTGTGGCAAGGGGATCGGCGGATCGTCTGGGTCATCTCCATCTCTGATACTGCTGGGAGGAGTAACATAGGTGGATGGTGGGTACTCGGAGCGTACTTCAGTTTCTTCATGGCTTTGGTAGACCTCTTGCCAATGAGAGGCTTCGAACTCGACTTGGTCTTGCAAGAGCTGTTGAATGATGGTGTTTTGGTACTCGATATGGTTTGCGAGTGGGTGTTGCTCGAATGGCGGGCGAAGACTGAATGATTCGGCTGGGTCAGGCAAAGATTGGGGACAATCATCACGAGGCCATGCTTACCTGTTGGGGTCGAAGAGCCGAAGCACTTCGCGGAGAAGTGCCTTGTATTGCTGCAATGCCACCAGGGCCTGTAGCCAGCGACCGGCGACATAACCTCGCGCACCGTAGCTGGAGCCATAAAGTCGCAGCTGCCGCTCCACTAGATTGATAGTGTTGCCGCATCCTCGCAGAAGCGATGCAAGATATGCACTTGCAGGCGATATATGTGTCCGTGGCAGAACTATGCGTCGAAGCAACGATCGAAGCTCCTCATCTACTCCCCCAAGTGTAGCCAAAGTTTCATCTTGCGACGGATTAAGATAGGGTTCAAATTGGAGCTGAGACACTAGGACGGTGACTCGCACATCGTCGAGTAATAAGGACTGGGTCAACGAAAGAAGGTCATCTTCTACGGCGACCTGCATGTTGGCAAGCACGGTAAAAGGAGCAAGGAAAGAGCGGCTCGAGCGGCGATCCAAGCCACCAACAGTGAGTTCATAAGGAAGGGTGGGTGTAAGGTTTGGGATCTGAGCCTAGGGACAGGAGAGAAGATGAGATAAGTTTTACAGTGATGGGGAGATTGACAATAACAGGGACCCATTATAACTGACAGTGTAGCCCGATGAGGCATACAAGGCGTTGTTGCAGCTCCCTCTGAGGCCGCCTCACTGCCGGCGTTTAGTCATCGACATATGCTAGGCAACAACCAGGCGCGGTGAGTCAATCATTATGGGCAGAGTGATTCTGCAGACACTCGATGATGGGAGTTTGGCTCTCTCTCTCGTCTGGGCAGCAGCAGCCCTTCTGTGTCTTAGGTAGCCATGGGATGCCTACCAAGTGGCCGTCGACAGCTGTCACCGCGGTTATTGGCCGCCTTGCTGCAGTAGACACCGTCAATAGCTGACACTTAGCAATCTCTTGATGCGAAGATCGCCCAATTAGCCAATATCATAAGTCTTCGTGCTGACTTGGGGGTGAATTGCCCCTCATGCTTGATTCGCTGCAGGGTTGATCCCGACCCCGCACCGCTCGCTACGTCATCGGCGCATCTGTCAGCTCAGCCTACCTGGCAATGAGGAGAAATTAGCCTTTCTACCCATTTACAATGTGTTATTAATAGAAAATATTGTTTCAGTGTGATTCTCCCAAGATTGAGTGACTCGAGCTACCGGCGATGAGACTGGTTAGGGCAAGATCATTGTAGAGCTGAGTGAAGTATGTAAAGCTTGAACGCTTGCATTCGGGCTCCATCTGGCCTCCCACGGCGCTTGCCCTACTCGCCTTCGTTGAGAAAACAATGACACAAAGGGAAGGGCAATGTGGAACAATGTCTTGGATTTTTGGTGGTTGTTATGCTGAACGGACTTAACCAATACGTACTACGTGAGTTCTCTGCGTGAATCGCCTCGGATCACGTGGCCGGAATCAAGGATGGACAGTGGAATTCCAGGTGCCTGAGGCACTAGAGACGGTCACCTGACAGACGCCTGTCAATCTGCATCAGAATAACGATCCTCTAAACCCAGACTATATCTAGAAACTATGGAATGTCACATCTCGCAATTGATGTTCATTTCTAACACCCGAAACAGTCCGGTCGGCCTTGGCATAATATAACCAACGCCCTCGAGGGCTAATGGCCGGCCTCCCCTGAAGACTATTCAATGTAGAGATACAGGATAGTGCTACATATATTGCTCCAGGGCTCTAACCCAGGTAGATCCATCCCGCTCTCACCGACCTTGTTCAGAAAGCTTGCTCACGCTCCTCACTCGATCTAAAACCGATCAAATACTCACATCAGCAGATCCCGATGTGAACCATGAACTTCAGGGTCCAGCCCTCAGTCTAACCCCCCAGCTCCGCAATCCTACTACTGTAATGCCACTACATCAACCAGAATTAGCTAGGTTCACAGACCCCGCATCCAGACCGAAGGAAGCAAATGCACTCACGCTCTCATCCCCGGCCCCGATGACCGGTAACTTAGTCCACCGGTTCGCCCAGGAGATCGGGACCCGTTCCGTCACCAAGCGCGCCTCGTCGGCAGGCACCCGCTTGTTAAGAATAACCTCTACGGGAAGAGTCGGATGCAACACCGCGGGTCGACCGAGTCCGATCATGTCACAGTCCCTGTTCTGCAAGGGGTCGATCATGCCCTGGCGGGTACGGAAGCCTCCCGTCACCATCAGAGGCACTTCTGGGAATGAGCTCCGAATCGCGCTAGCAAAATCCAAGAAGAACGCCTCCCGCGCTTCAGTCCGAGCCGAGGGTCGGTGTCCTTGGATAATTTCACTCATCATCATCTATCTAACATGTTAGGCACGGTAATACAACGCACCCCCTCCCCCACTTCTTTATCGCATATCAAGGATAAGGAGCATCAACAACTCACAGTAGGCTTCTCATACGACCCTCCACTAATCTCCACAAAGTCCACCCCAGCCGCAACAATCAGCCGCAGCTGCTCAACGCACTCCTCCAGTGCCTCCGCGGACTGGTGATCCACCGAGTTGAGTTTGATCCCGACGCAGAACCGGGGCGGAGTCGCCGCGCGAACGGCGCGGATGATCTCAACGACCAACTGGGCCCGCCGCGCAGCGGTCCCGCCATAAGCGTCGGTGCGGCGATTCGTGCTCGCCGACAGAAATTGGGCGAGGAGGTAGCCGTGCGCCGCGTGGGTCTCCACCCCTTGGAATCCCGCCTCCGCCGCCAACCGCGCCGCGTCCACGAACTGCTGCACCACGGTTTGGATATCGACCTCGGTCATGGCGCGGGGCACCCCGAAGACCAGTCGGCTGATCGTCTGGGCCATCAGGCCGGGACCAAAGTCCAGCGGTACGGCGCTGGGGGCTAGGTTCTGCGCGCAGAGGCTGCGGCTGCCTGCGCCCATGGGGGACTGGCGGCCTGGGTGGTTGAGTTGCACGATCGCTGGGGTCTGGCGGGGCGTGGTGCAGGCACTGGCCCAGGCGCACCAGCGCGCGAGCTGCTTGTGTGTGCTCGTGGTGGGTTTCATGGTCACGTCGCCTGCGCCGTTGAGGTATCGGTGGTCGACCTGGACGTTGCCTGTCGCGCTCATATCGGAATTATATTAGCTCAATGCGTGTGTCGTGATGCCGACAATTGTGGCAGCGACAATGAACAAAGCAGCACCAAGACCGCCTGCTACTGCTCATTGCTAAGATAATACTAACCCGTCAAGATCAGGCCCCACCCTCCGCCGCCCCATTTCTCATATGCTCGCTCGAGCGTCGGCGTGGGAAGCCCATCCCCGTCGGCGAGTTTCTCAGCCATCGCCGCTTTCACAAGTCGGTTGGGGAGTTGCAACCCGCATGGTAGGGTGAGCGGCTGTGCAAGCGGAGAGTCCATCGTTCCTCTGTTACGGTTTGGGGGTGTGGTGGTGATGGTGTTCAATTTGTTGTTTCCGGTGTTTGGGCGTTGTTTGTAGTGGAACCCCAACTGCCCGCCAGGGACGAGCGGCCGTATAGTTAAGGTATTTATGAGCTGTTCCCAGATAAATCTCCAATCGCCCCCTTGCTATTTCTTCTCTCAATGTCCATCCATTTCCTCATCTACCGAAACCGAGCAAAAGGTCATTGATAAGCCAGCTACCAGATATTTGTAAGTTCAATCCCCGCGAACCTCAACCTCACCGGAAGTCAGTTGCCAAGCATCTCGGGTCTCGGCTTTCGTGACTGACAAGGTCCTTCGGGTGTCGGGACTGGGATCTGCCACGACTATCACGCCACCTTTTTCCCCTATTGCTAGCAGTTTTAGTGTTTTGTTTTCCTCCATTTCAGGTCCGTTGCTTGTCCACAGGTGGAATGCCAGACTGCAATGGCCGCGGATATGGCGAACATGTACCAGACCTGGATCACTGGACTGAGCCACTAGGGCTTCTGCTGGGTGGCTTGATCCACATGGTGCTCGACACGTGACGCGGGTACAGTGCACCTTTCGCCGATGATGTAAGGCATGTTCCATGTTAGGAGGGCTTTTCCTCCATTTGCGTGTCCCTGGGACTCTAGAAATATTCGCCGATCCTATTGCTGGCTATACCGTGTCACTTGAGACGATTCCCGGCAGGAGAACGCAGTCGATGGGATGGAGAATCATTTTCTTTTCGAAAATATTTGTTTTTATAATAATTATCATATTGAAATTCGTAGAACTGACTATATTGATAGATTTTCTATGAAGAAACGAGTAATAGAGACTGAGAAGAGGAATGAATGGCATTGTAGAAAGTTTATCCATGACCCGCATTCATAGTGCGATTGAAGTCTGGGTTTGTGGAACGATTCAAGAGATATGAAACTGACGCACCTTCAGTCTGAAAGTTGACATAATATGTGTTTGTGAAGTGCCTTCATGGGATGGAAAAAAGAATTGCAACTCACGGCAGTGTTTGGTATCTTCTCGAGCAGCGCACACTGCACAATGAACCGGGGCGGTAATGATGGACCAACCACATATAAAAGAAACCGGTGGAATCCGGCGACGACAAGAAAGAATCAATGAGTAAAAATGGAATGGAAGAGGATTTTGATAAAACTAAATGACTGAATAAAAGAGGAGTTTGATGGAACCGAGTGAGATGTCCTCTTATGATCCTGTATGGCAGAGCCATTTACAGGCCAAGTCCCTGCGCACTGTGTTCCAAGTCGGGCGTGTGCCGAGCGGGGAATCAGACCTTTCTCTTCCAGGAGCGCACCCGGAAGAAGTAATACACCGCGAGCGCGAACACCACGTTGAATGCGATGTACGCCCACAGCAGGCCAAAGTTGCGCCACCGCTGGCTGTAGTATATCTCGCGGCCCTCGAGGTACTGATCCGCAGCCTGCAGGGGGCAGTACTGGCATTGCTCGGTGCTGTTGGGGTTGAGGAGTGTGCCCGCGGCATCTCCTGCCGCCTGAAGATACGCCTCCATGTATTCCCCACACGTACTGTAAGTGGGCGGGACGTCGAAGACGCTCAGTTCCTTGTCGGCGCAGTGCACGGGACGGCCGCTGACGCCGGTGGCGATGATCGCGTTGACCAGGTAGGTCATCGGGGAGACGCGGTACATGAAGGTCCAGAAGCCCGGCAGGGCGACTGGCGGGACGAGCACCCCGTTGAACACCAGGGTCATGTTGAAGAGCATCGTGGCGATCAGGCCCGCGGTCTCGGCGTCCGGGAGCACGGCCACCACCGCGTGCGCGAAGGTCGACCCGTACACGAAGAACTGCACGACCAGGAGCAGGAGTACCCCCTGGCGCTGCGAGTCCACAATCCCGTAAACCGGGTAGCTGAAGCTGGCGTACACGAGAATTGCGACTATTATCTGACACGGGACTTCAGCCAGTAGATTAGCGCCTAGAAATGCGGCCCAGTGGTAGGTTTTGGACGGCTGTTCGCGGACTTCGTAGAGGTCGCGCTGCACGATGAACTGAGGCATGATCTGTTGGACTAATGCCGTGAAGATTGCGGTCATCATAAAGACGGAAAAGATTGACGATTGCAGCCCTTGCTCCGAGGTACCAGGAATGTAGAAGGAAAAGCCGACGAAGACTGTATGGATGGGTTAGTCAATACATGGAGTTTGTGGAGGGCAACAGTGGATCAAACTTACGAGCGGAGAGCACTCCCAAGGCCAGTTTGCTGTAGATGTACTCGGGCGACCGCCAGTATTGTTGAAAGATGCGACGAAGAACAGCAGCGAACTGATCCTTGAACGGCATGGCAAAAGCGGTCTCCTCGGACTCACTTGCTGGATCGGCTTCTGTTCGGCTGCTCTGAGGGCGTGACGCGTCTTGCTCAAGAATGCGCATCACCTCCACAGCTTCGGAACTTGCCTTCCATAATGCAGGCCAATCCTGGGAGGCTTTGCTGTTGACTCCAGCACCCGCGAGCTCGAGGATATACTCGGCCGGATTCTCCGCGCTATCACACTTCCTCGCTCCTTGGCGCTCAAAATAGTCTAGCATCGTCCGAGACTCTGGCCCGATCTCACCAAAATAGACAGTGCGGCCACCCTTAGCCAGAAACAGGAGGCGATCAAATTGTTGGAACAGCATCGCGGAGGGTTGGTGGATCGTACACAAAATTGCCTGTCCGTTGGAGGCCAGCTTACGCAGCAAGGCAATGATGGTCCACGAGGACTGGCTGTCCAGCCCGGAGGTCGGTTCGTCCAGAAACAAGAGCAAAGCAGGCTTAGCAGCGAGCTCGACGCCAATGGTAAGAAGCTTGCGTTGTTCAACATTCAGCCCTTCACCCGGAAAGCCCACGACCGCTTCGGCGAACTCCTCCATGTTAAGCATGCGGATAACTGGGATTGTATCAGCAAACTGCAGACCTGGGTTCCATGCCTTCGGACGCGAGCTTACCTTTTTCCACGAACTCATACTTTTCGGCCACAGGAACGGACTTGGGCTGTCGGAGCAGGGCGGAGAACTGTAATGATTCACGAACTGTGGCGGTGTGCAGGTGTAGATCCTGTTGTTGCACGTATCCCGTGCTGCGTTGGACGCTCGCCCCGAGAGGCGACCCATTAACGAGTATGTCTCCCGTCACGACGCCCACCGAAACGCGCCCGGCTAGAACGTTGAGCAGAGTGGTCTTTCCCGCACCAGACACGCCCATCAACGCAGTCAGAGTACCGGGCTTCACCCATCCGCTGACGTTGTCCAGTAAACGACGCTTTTCCTTTTTGATTTCGATATCGTAGCAGACATTACGCCAGGTGAACGTGTCGCGGTGCGGCGGCAATGGAGGCTCTGTTTCCTCTTTCTCCTGAGGTGTAGTGAGAACCGTGGCCCCAGGCTCCTGGATGTATCGCTGAAATGCGATAGGGACATGGCCGTGACGGAAAAGCAGGCTCTGAGCCCCGGAAAACGAGCGGGAGTTGAGTTCGGTCGCCACCAGGTAGAAAGCGAGAAAGGCGATGGTGAAGGCACAGAGGATACCGAAGTTTCTCCACAGATGTTGATACTCATAGCCGTAGCTCACAGAGAGATACCGATCTCCGCTGACGAACAATTCCCCAGCAATCGCGCCCTTCTCGCCACAGATGAAGTAGGAGCCAGATCCGCTGGTAAACCCCGGGTATGCAGGAATCACGGTGGAACAAGGGAAATTCCGACCATGAAACTCATTCACAGCCAGAGCCTCAAATGCGTATCGGAGCGGGTTGATGTAAGAAATCCATTTGAACCAGGGGTGCATGCTGGGTTGCGGCAGAAGGTAGCCGGTATAGATCACTGTTGCGAGTAGAATGACACCTGCCGCCGCAAGTGCCTGAGGGATCGCCTTCGACACGGCTGCCAGGGTACGGAAGACCTGGCTCATACACAATAGAGCCATTGTCACAAATAGATAGAAGACAAAAAATGGGCCAGCATTGTAGCGTAGTCCACACATAAAGTAAAAGATAATATTAAAAGCCAGACTGTTTGCGAGTTTGATCGGGAAATCCGCACACACGCCGGCTAGGGCCTCTGAGAACGGGTGATAGAAGGCGTACGAAGCATGTTTCTCCACTATTGGACGTTGCGCATAGAGATTCTGAATTTCGGACACCGTGAGTAGAGAGTTGAGGAGAATCGCGAAAAACAACGCGGACATTTTGGAGCTAAAGTCCTGCGTTCCGAACGGTAATCCATAGAAGAGGGACCCGATAATCAGCGAGAAGACAATCTGGCCAATCATCAGGGTTAAGGTGGACGGTAGATCATTCCATACGCGTTGGTAGAACCGGATCATGCATATCTTGATCTGCATGGGGACAGTGATCAAGTAGGGAGACTTTGGACGGGCGTGTCGAGCTTGGCGCATGGCATGACTCTCTTTGAATGCTTGGGTGGATTCGGAATTGCTGGTGTATCTTGCTTCGTAGTCTGATATTTCCTGCATAA
This sequence comes from Aspergillus aculeatinus CBS 121060, assembly GCF_003184765.1. Lineage (NCBI taxonomy): Eukaryota > Fungi > Ascomycota > Eurotiomycetes > Eurotiales > Aspergillaceae > Aspergillus > Aspergillus aculeatinus. The sequence goes on from NW_020291501.1 coordinate 70,003, forward strand.
GTTGCTTATATTCCTGACTGTCTCGCCAGTGGGCTTCAAATTCTTCAGGTGTCCTGGGGACCTTATCCTCAAAGCCCGTCGAAGCTTGCCGCTCGGTAGGGTTCGTCACACTGGTCAAGAAGTCTGCAGTCGTCTGCCTGGCAGGGCAATGCCAGCCCATGCTCTGGAAATACTGTTTCGCTTGCGAGGCAAGGCCGAAGAAGATCTCACGTCCCTCGTACAAGACTGCCACCTTGTCGAAGAGATGGTAAATTGCCTGCGACGGTTGATAGAGCGTGGCTATGTGCGTTGTTCCGAAGACCTTCGAGCCAATCTGCAGTGCCTTGACAAAGTCCAAAGAAGACGCCGAGTCCAGACCGCGGGTGGCGTTGTCCCAGCAGCAAAGCGGCGAGCCTGCCAGCGCCATCTCTGCAATGGATACGCGCTTGCGCTCCCCTCCACTGACTCCGCGAACAAAGTCATTGCCAACCTTCGTGTTGACAGTATGTGACAAACCGAATATCGCCATCACTACATCCCGCATGTGCGTGATGTACTCATTTCGAGACATTCCATCAGGGCGAATCTTGGGGGCGCGTGCCGCTGCGGCAAAATCAAGTGTTTGGCTAACGGTGAGATGAGGAAAATCTGGTTGGATGTTTAGCATGCATATGACAAGTCGAGGCAGAGGCTTGCGGCGGCTCACGTTTCTCGACTTCTTGGTTATAAAGAATCTCTCCCTTGTAGTACTTCTTCATCTCCGGTTGCAAGATCCCATCATAATTGAGGACTGCATCTGCGGACAAGTCAAGCCCCTCCGTCTCAGCAGCCAGGGTTTTCAGGAAAGTCGAGCACCCAGCTCCTGGTCTACCGAGCACCAGTAGCATCTCACCGTGCTCGAGACTCCCGTGAACGTCGTGCAGAATTGTTTTCTTCTGTTTGCCACGCCGAGACAGACTTCCCCGCACCGGAGCTAGGAGGTTCGACGCGACAGTATGCTGGATTTGAATTTCTGCGCCATGGCCCTGCACAGTGGCATTCCTGAAAGCCACCCCTGTTCGTCTTGCGGTTCTGTCTCTCTCGAAATGTTCCACTTGATGCTTTGTCCATGCCAAATAATCAAAGTCTGGGCTTTGAGGGTCAAGAGCTGCCGGTTGGGCTTCATGTGAGTCTTTGGGTTCAGCTGCTGGTTTGGTAGATTGTCGAGTGGCGATCTTCCTCAGTTCCTCGTGGCCAGTCTCGGGCCAGGAGGTATCGTGTGTCGTCGATCCATCATCGGAATTGCTTGCCGTCTCTTTCTGAGTGCTCATAGTGAGTTGAATCGTCGAGAGTGCCACGATCGTTCGATAGGAGGAGGACTCGACAAAGGTCGAAAAGATGATAAAGCGTCGATGACATGGTTTATAAATGAGTGGGGGGTGCGAGAGCAATGATAAGAGCTTGAAAAATGCTGAGCCTAACGACACACCAGCAGATGGGAACTGGTGATGGCTGGGCCCACTTAGGGGCATTCATCTTCCAGAAGGGAGTTTTTCTTTGGTTGCATGTGAAGTTGAAGTAAATGAAAGACTATCGGAGTTGGATCGAGAGCCGAGAATCGAGAAGCTGGAAGGGGCTTGCTTGACTTCCGAGACCCGAAGTCACCTGACCTCGGAGCTGAGGAACTCCGTCCGTCCCGTCTTATCTTCATCGCCCCTCGGTTTTCAACCTCACTTTCATCGCTTCCCATCAATGCCAATCGATGCCCATGCCCGGGCCAACTGCACACAATTGAATCCACAAATGCCAGACCGACTTCAACCTCGAGTCGCCAAGTCTTGCGACAACTGCAAGGCGAGGAAGATTCGCTGCTTACGTAAATTTCTCCTTTGTCGCTCTTCATATGCGCTGCCGTACCTGTCTGATCAGTGATCTGATATTGATGTGAGCATTAGGACCACCAACAAGCCCCTTTTGCACCCAGTGTCAGGTATGCTATGCTACTTGCAGGCGCCAGTGGTAGATGCGTCTCTCTACGGTGGACACTGAACTTGTCACAGAAACGGAACATTCGCTGTAACTTTAGTCTGACACGGAGGCAATTAAAACCCAAGGAGTCCGCGGCAGGGCCAAGTCCAGGTAGGAGGTGATCAACTAAATCCACGGAATTGAGTCCTGATGTATAGTCGATGCAAGCAAGCTTGTCTGCTTCCGATGGCATTCGTACTCCGTTCTCTACCTCCACGCCTACGGATGGCTCACGGTTGTATGTCGACCACATCCTTGTTGACCGACGCGCGGACGGAAGGAACCGTGGCGCATGCTCCATCTTCAAGGTCCGGCTCCCTTAATCAGTGCAATTGTGTAAAGCTTACCAGAACAGACCCACGAGAACCACGGTAACGGCCAGCATCACATCCGCACTCGTATAACAGCTGACGATCTGTAGTAGTTCTCAGTACCGGGATGGCGTTCTTCTCCGAGAGCCACATCCGCTCCCTTACCGCTATCCTTGGTCACACGAGACTACGGGACCTTCTCGAGGGCATGGGGCAGCATATGCATCAGCATGTTCATGACGCTGGAATCAGGTTCCGCAGCCCGGAATCTCCCGTCTATGCTGCCCCCGATGATGCCGCTCGCTACATAGCCGGTCAGTCAAGGTTCCCCACCGTGGCTGAAGGGATGTATTAATGGTGGGTCTTCTAGCATATTTTGAAGCCCTGCATCCCCTTTCGCCTTTCCTCGATCGCACGAAATTCGAACAACAAGCTTTTGAACCTCGACTCGCGGAACTACTGGTAGAGAGTGCCCCATTCAGTGCCTTATATCATACTGTTCTGGCATCAGGATGTCAATACACTGAAGGTGGCTCCTTCAAGCCGGGGCAAGGGAAAGCGTGGAAGTATTTTCAGGTGGCATTAGGACTATTCCCCAATCTCCTTGGGCCTTCTGAAGGCTTGTTCAACGTTCAGGTGCGTCTCATCCATATCTGAACAAAGCATCAACTGACTGCCCAGCAGGCTTTAACAGCTATGGTTCGTGATCAGTGTTCCTGTAGTCGACTTTCTGGGCTAACGCTGGCCCTAGGCACTGTTTGCGTCAAGCTTTTCCTGTGTACAAATAGGGGAAACCTTAATCTCTGAGGCTGCAAGAATGGTGCAAGTTCTGGGCTACAGCGCAGCCTACATACTGACAGAGGACGAAAAGCTTTGCCACAGGGTGTTTTGGGTCATATATTGGCAGGAACAAGTAACGTGCTTCTTTCGAGGACGTGCTTCGGTAAGGTGATCCCAAGCTTCAACAACAATGACACATTGTTAAGCCATGTTTTAGATGATCCCCGAGTATGACATTGGCTGCCCTGTGCCAGATGTGCCCGAGGCGGTGGTCGGCCAGCTGGACTGGCTCTTAACCACCGCCCGCCTGGGCCGGTTGATGTCACGAATGTATGAGCGTCTCTTCTCTGTGAGTGCGGTCCAGATGCCGAAAGCGGAACGAATTGCAGCCATCAATTCTATGTCCGCCGAATTAGAAGCATGGGCTTCCTCCCTGAGCCCAGAATTCCAGCCCAGTCAACCATTTCGGTCTGCGAACTTCAGCAGCCCATGTGCGCATGAGATGGGACTTCAATTGCGCTCCATTTATCATGCCTTGCTGATGACCCTCTGTCGCCTTCGAATCCATCTCACCGCCGCTCAACCGGGTGAGCCCGACCAGGAAACCAAGCGCCAACTTATGAAGACAGCGCGAGCCGTGATCTATGACTGCCGTCACATCGATCATGAAGCTCATGTGCCTGTGTGGTAGTTCCTCCCTCCCAACTCTGTCCCCATACTTCTTGGCGGATAACTGACGGCCTTAAGCAGGGAGCTCGGCATTGTCCCCATCTCCGCAGTCTTCGTCATCTTCGACTTCGTCATCCACAATCCTTTCCACGCAGAGACCAACACCAACCTTGCCTATCTGGACATAGCAGCCGGGTTTTTCAGCCGGTGGGATCTCAGCAACAAAGGCTCCTTGCCGCAGTCGACACCCGCCGAGTTCTCGCATATCGCGCGAGAGTTCGTGCAGAATCTACGCGCCAGGTCGCAGCAGCAGCCAGATGCCTCAGGCAGCACCACCGGCAGCACTCTTCATCGCCGGCGATCAGACCACAGCGTAACACCGCTGGCTTCCCATTCAGTCCCCGACCCGCAAAGCGCTGGTGATTCCAGCCACACGGCTGTAAGCCTCTTCTGCCACCCAATTCCTTCTTTATTGTCCATCCATGACGCTCTAACGCAAGCACATATCACTTGAAGAATGACGAATCAGTCTCCCTCACCGAATACCTCAATACATCAGCAGCGAACCCAGACCATCTGTTCTACCCCGAAGATCCATTGCAACCAATATTGGGCACCTCGATGTTCCCGACCATGGACCTGGCGTTCATGTTCAATGCTGCTCTGTGGAGTCCTCAATCCTCAGGACCCTAAGGCCATCTAGCCTATTGATGCAGAAGAGAATTCGAAACTTCAAGAGAGTGAGTCGTTCGACAATATCGCTCACGTGGAAGTGACAACAGCCGCGATTCAACCCTCATACCAGGACAAAGTCTTGCCTATTGGTATTGGGATTTATTAAGCACATACCAGTCAATGGAAGACCTCGATGCTCAAATGCGAGTGATGGAATCCCGTACCGCTGCAAGCAGACTATATTACACTAACAAGAACAACCACATCTCCTATGACCATTCCCCAACTTACAAGCAATGATTAATATACATACCGTACCATATACATGACGAGTGCAAGCTGGAAGAGTACGAACCCGCTAGCCCTAGTGGCCACCTCCTGGCTACACTTCCGAATCATAGAAACGATATTGTGTAGTTGGGTCGCGGAGGAACCCACATACAAGCTAGATAGGGACATTGGGGGACAACACTGAAAAAGCCACCAACTACTTTCTCAAACCGTGCACACGTGTAGACACCGAACAGTGCCGACAGTAACTCGGAAGTGACCCGCCAATGCCCAAGGGACATTTTCCCTACCTTCCCCCCGAGCAACGAAAGCCTAGGCACCAAGCTTCTCAACAATCCAAGCGGCAGCGATCGGATCATAGTCACTCGCGTACGCCGAGTGGAGCGACAGACTATCTGCGCCCTCGGAGGGGGAGCAGACGCCATCGCCGTTGTTGCACCAGTCCGCGGTGACGTGGCGGTAACGGTCGTGGAGGTAGTTGATCTGGTAGTCGAGACGGGGGTATTTCTTTGACGGTAATTAGCCAAGAAAGCAAAGAAGTGAGGGAACGCATGCATGCATGTGAGGACTTACTCCGGTGACGTTCCAGGTGTTGTTACCCATGTTGTAGGGCTGGTAGGGGGCGTGGCGCGGGTTGCCGTAGTAGACGTTGGCAGCAACTATAAAGCAAGGGGTCACCCGAGGTTAGTAAACCCCCGCAGAAAGAAGAGCATTTAGAAGTTGACAGTTAAGACGCCAGAGTGTATGTGCTGTGGCTACTGGGCATCTCGGCTTCGTATGAGTACACGGGGAGAAGGGGAGGGAGGTAAGCCTACTATGCTTCGAGACCTCCTCCGAGATCAGCGGCTCGGTGGCGTTGCCCAAGGTCGAGTCGCCGCCACCGCCAGCAAGAGCGTCACCAACGATCATGGCACCCTGGGAGTAGGAGATCAGGACGATCTTGGAGCGAGGACACGCGGCAGCATAGCGGTTGACCTGGCTGCCGACCGCTGCCCGCCCAACGAAGTAGCTGTCCGAGCTGGTCTCGCTGACGGCGGGGTAGATGATGCTCTCGTAGTTAGTAGTCAGAGTAGTCATGTTTGCCGCCGCCAGTTCCGCCATGGTGTAAGTGGTTCCGGGGTAGTCCTCGGTGGTCCCGCGAGCCAGCATGAAGTGGACGTCGGCGCACTCGGTGCTATTAGTGAGTGCGGCCTGGGAGAGGCCAATCAACGCGTTGAGTGCGAGAAAAGTCAGAGTATTCGCGATCATGATGCTGAGGTGGGTTGTATCGATGAAGTTGCTTGTGTTGGCTTGGAAGGGAGTTGGGGGGTTGGCAGCGTATCTTATGTAGATGGCTGGAGGCGGGACTCAGCGGGGTGCCAGGAGTCTTGCTTCGTTGGAGATAAGGGCGATTGAACTTACTATGACATAGTGGTTTCAAGTAAGAGGTATCCCAGTAAATTGAGTCATTCTCATCACCAGGATCCATAGGAAATGGGCCCTCTAAAGGTTTAGTGGCATACGCGTACCACTATGTGCGGATATCTTCTCCTCGCACACGGCAGGACTGGCGCTAGCAAAATAAAGTGCTTTCATACCTCCACCGTCTACGTCTACGAAAATCTCCAGCTGGCAGGGCCCATATCAGGCTGGTCCTCAGGAACATGGCTTCACACCCACCGGGGCGGGTGATGCCCGAGGTACCATCCATAACAACCCTAACTTCCTCGATGACCTGAACATCCTTCATCCTTTGCCACACTCATGAACTACAATTATTTCCCTTCACGTGGCTTCACACTGGACTTTGCCCCATGCAGAAACATATTAGTATTGAGACAGGCTAGATTTTAGAGTAGCGCCCCGCCTGTCCATACATCGGTGGGATGTTGCCCTCTATTTGGGGTAACTTCGGCCGAATCCACTCTGATACCCTCCGTTCCCCGAGTTCCGAGTCCCGACAATAACCTCTTCTTTCAAGCCTACTGAAGAGACAACGCGTCTGCGATCGGCGCTTCATGACGCGTCCATCATCTAGACTTTACAGCGATGAAGCAAACAGGGTTTGAGACAAAGTTCTAAGCTTAAATCTAGCATAAACTGGAGACAGACTAAGATTTGTAGCAGCACCCCGCCTGTTCATACATCAGTAGAATATTGCTCTCTATTTAGAGTAACTTCGGCCGACTCCACTCTGATATCTTCTGGTCCTCAAGTTTCAAGTCCCGATAATAATTCAATTTCTTTTTTTAATTAGATTAAAGAGATAACGGGTCTGCGATCGGCGCTTCATGACGCGTCCATCATCTAGACTTTACAGCGATCAAGCAAACAGGGTTTGAGACAGAGTTCTAAGCTTAAATCTAGCATAATCATTTGCTTTTCACTACTGCTTCCGTCGTATCTGCGGGCATTGCCTGGTCACCAACGACGATTGACTCAAAATCTTCAGGGCACTTCACAGCCCCAGAAGTTGGAGAAATCAGTCATCCAAGACCGTTCTCCATTCATAAACTCAATCATGCTTGAGCATGCACAAAGGGCGTATTGCACAGCTATAAATCATCGTCGCGCCGCGGACCTCACGGGAACTCAACAATCAGTCCCAGAATTTCCGTTTATCAAATTACAAGCGCATCCCACGCTCGGAAACCGTGCTGGAGATCTTGCCCCTGCAGCTTCACTATTTCCTGAAGTTGCCGGTGCGTCTCTAAGCCACACATCCCACTGCGCAAGCTTGCTCGTACGATCACTGAGACCTATGCAGGGAACCTTGCCCCAGATTTCGAGCATTCTCTGAGGGGGAGTACTCACGTAACCTTGCTACCTGCTCCTACGTCCCCTTCAATCTTTCTCATCGAGCTTATCGAAATTCAACTGTATACTAGTACGCCGGTTGGTTGTCTGGAATGGTTTGCAAAGCCTTTTGGATGGCACCACGAGCGTCATCGAGGTATCTCAACTCTCGCTGATTGCGGAGGAGCAAACATTGGGCCAATTCCCAATAGCATAGATTCCTCTCGAGGGCGTGTGACTGGAGGCATATTCTATATCATCAATTGGCCGGTTGCTGTTTGTCCCACCGAGCATAGACCGCTTGTTGATGTAATACTCTAGCTCAGTCGATGCTGCCAGGAGTTGTGGCCTGGATTGCCTTTTCCAGCCTCAAGGCAGACTCGACCCCTACGTGTAAAGATAATAGGTTCTTTTGTCCACGCTGCGTTGGATATAAAACAATCATACATGTGGACAGAAGAAAGCTCTGCGTCCCTCAATTGAATGCGGGGCTGGTGAAGAATATTAAAAAAATCACCAAAAACATACAACAGAAGGGATTCGCTGGTGGTCACCCACCCAACTACTAACCTCCCGGCGTGTGGCTTAAGTACGGCTGAGCGGACGGGAAGCCCTGTTTTCCACACCCTGTGGTCGTATGTGCTTGAATGAGGTGGTTTGATAAATAAGTAGGGCTTTGGCATTAGGTAGCAAAAATCAAACTGGTATGTCTCCTTCCAGATGTCGTTCTTGTAGATTGTGTAGGACACCTGAGCGTTTCTCCTTCATTGACATTGCCAAATAGCCAAACTGCGATGAGGAAAAGTAATAAGAAGATAAAATAAAATGACGGCCAGGCGGGGGAGATAATGGGAAATATGGGGATCAAACCGTTACACACAGGCGAAGTATGGACCAGAAGATGGAGATCGGGGCGGCAGGGTAGATGACTTCCGGGCGGGAGGGGCCGGTCGTCGATGGTGCTTTGCCGAGACAGGGTCTTTGATAGGCACGCCGCACCATTCTTTGTTCCTCGCCCAATTGCACTAAATGGTATATGAAGATGATATCTTCAACTTTGGACTCTCTTACAGAAATCTATCAAAGCAGTGATCTACACAATTCTGGTATCAAGAATTCACCAATTGTCATTTTAGCTTCGACTGTTTCGAAATATATTTCACGCCTGGGAAGAACAAACACACAATACATTCATCTCCCCCCTTTCTGGATATCATCCACCATAGATAGAACAAATCAGATAGACCGTAAGTATCAATAGCAACTGCTATTTAATATTCCACTGATAATCCCAAATTTGCACCAAAGAAGAACGAAGTAAAGAAGAATCGAAAAACAGCTAGTGCACTCACTGCACCGTATGTAGATGCCAAGACCGTGACGATGCTCTTGCGTTCGGCGCTAGCGGGCTTTTGCCGATTAGGGCTACCCGATGGGAAGCGCATAAAGGGGAAAGAAAACCAGACATAAATAGGGACAGAACGCGGCACATCATGGCGATGTATCGTACCTGAAGTCGATAACATACACATTAGACATTCTTCATTTTTGCTACTGTGCAGAAGATGTCACTGCACCCAAGATCGCTGCTGGTGTTCGGTGCGTCGAGCCCCACGGGCCAACAGATTGTGGCCGAGGCCCTCCGGACCGGGTGGAAAGTTACCATCTATGGCCGTCGGATCCTGCCGATCCACGCCCAGAACGCTGAGATTACAGTAAGGAAACCACGTTCTTTCCATTCTTCCCTTTCCCGCCTTTGCCCTACTCGCTTTTCCTGCGTTGGAAATAGCTACCTTACAGAGAATCGGGGCTAATGAAATGACTTTATGCGGAGCACACAGGCACTAGAAGGCACGCTACAAGATGAAGCCCAACTCCACCGCGCAATCCAGGGCCAAACTGCCATCGTCTCCGTGCTGGGCCCGTCCGGAATGACGATAAAAGATACCCCGTTTCCAGACTTCTACCGGCGCGTCTTCCGGCTGATGCGCGAGTTGCATGTCTCCCGCATCCTCGCGCTGAGCACTTTCAGCGTCCCCCACCCGCGGGATCGGTTCAGCCTCGCGTGCAGCGTGCTGGTGGGAATGCTCCGGGTCCTGGGGCGCAGCGCATGGCGGAATCTCATCGAGGTGGCGCGGGCGTTTGACGAGGACGCCCAAGACTTGGAGTGGACGTTGTTTCGGGTCGGGTTTCTGAAAGATCAGGGGCCTGGGTTGGTGGTGGAGGGTTATGTGGGTGACGGGGCGTTAGGGTTAGGGGTCAATCGGTGCGATGTGGCGCGGTGGGTGGTCGAGCAGGCGGCTCTGGATCAGGCGGAGCATGTGCGGGATAAGCCGGGGATCTCCTCCGCTTGACTCTGCTGCTTCGTGGTTTTTGTGGTTTACTTCAGCGAGTTTAGCGATTGTCTGCGTTTTGGTTTCTGTTTTCATGTTCGTCCCAAATGAATAATTACGAGACTGAGATGGGAAAGGCGGGGGGATTTGGCCGGGAACTAGACGGTTTAAAGAGTATAGTATCCGTACTGTACAGTACCTAGTAAGGTAAATGGCAAATGGGAGTCTTGGCCTAGGATCGTTTGTCTTGGCAATTATGGGGATCGTATTTGATCACTTAGTGTGGTAATATAAGTTGGACGCTTTCTCCCCGCATGCAGACCCTTTGAACACGGATGGAGAGAACTCGAAACCCTTCCACGTGACCATGTCAACCCCTCATCATGATTATACAGCCGAGTCGTGCTTCTCTTGCCGGATCAAGAAACGGAAATGCGACCGACTGATGCCTGCGTGCTCGCGATGCAAGAAGTAAGAGGATTGTAAATCTGGAGGGGGGAAAAGTCTTATATCTAAAAGGAAACTAAAATGGATAAATTCGTCGGATTCTCAGATCGTCCCAACAGTGCCTGTACGGAGGCAATGGGGTCTACGGCAGTATTGTGCCCATCCGGCATGAAAAACCGCTGCACGCCGTCCCCGCAGCTGTCTTTCATTCGTCACAAGTCCCCGCTGAGGTATTCTTGTTCCGCGGTCGCAAGTCATGTCGCAGATGCCGGCTGCACAAGAAATCCTGCGACAAGACCCACCCCTCCTGTGGCCGTTGCAAAAGGTAAATCGCCGACTAGCCCGGTGCTTCATTCTCCCGACCGTGTCACCCATGCCCGCACTGACAACCTTTGTAGGCTAGATGCGTGCTGCGACTACGATGACCTAGTTCGAATACAACGCCTAAGTTCGCCGCATCTCTCCTCGTCAGCGTCGATGGTTCGAGATTTGGACCTTCAACCTTCGTATCCCATTGAACCCAAGCCCTACATCCCGGGCTTCATTCGATTTTGTAAGTGAGACAAGAGACCCTGCACTGGCAGCTACAAGTGAGCTCATGCTTTGGCTCTAGTTCAGGAGCAGATGGGGCTAGCCGCCCTGCAGGTCGAAGTAAACAGCATTGCTTATCATCTGCGATCTTCGTGGATCCGCCATGCTCTTACCGATCCCTGTTTGTTCCACGCGACACTCTACACGGCCTCGGCCGAGATGGACGCGATGCGTGGTATGCAAGGCACCACCACAAACTACGCCACCCTGTACCATCAGACTAATACGATTCGACTGTTGAACCGTCGCCTGGCCCATGGGGGCCCAATGGACGATGCGACGATAGCCTCTGTGCTTCTTCTGGTAATAAGTGGGGTACGTTTCTCGGTTGACCGGCCCCATTCTGCATCGTAACACCGTCGCTCAAGTGCCCGTCGATATCTAGTCCATTGAAAAAGACCCGGATGCGACCGAAGCCCACCGACAGGGCCTCCTCCGCATGGTCGCGCTGCGAGGGGGACTCAAGCAACTAGGATTCGACGGCATTCTGGCCGAGATGATTGAGATGAACATGGTTCTTCCCATGGTCGTCTTCGGCCAGACCGACTCCGCGCTGCCGGCGCCCGTCACCCCCGCTGAAGCCCTACCCGACAGCCTCCCGAGCCTCGCTCTCGCCCGACTGCGCCGGGGCGGCTCGAGAATCAATCCCCCCCTACAATCGCAGCTATTGCGCGTCCTCGAGCACATCCAGGACCTCTTCCACGCCCTCGTGCAACCCAGCGAGTCTTCCAACCTCTGGACGCTACTCGACAACGCCCCCCCGACCGTCGAGCTCACCACGACCGGGGAGTCAGCCTGGAGCAGCAGCGAGACCTCCTTCCTCCGCACTTGCCAGCTCTCCATGACCCTCCTGCGAACGCTGGCAGATCCCAGCCTCCCTTGGCATCCCGACACCATCGCCGTCCTCCTTCGCGACCTCAACACCAGCATCACCCAGACCGATCCGGCCACGCGCCTCCGCTACGCCCCCGAGGCTAGTCTCTGGGCCACCGCCCTCGGCATGGCCGTCTCCCCGGATGTCCACGGACGTCTGACCTTCCTGATCAACGAGCGCTGCGTCGTTCTTGCCGTTTCCAACTCTAGGACCACGGCCCTGCACGAGCTCTTCCTCGACTGTTACTGCCGGCTTCGTGCCCTCGTCGAGCTTCGTCAGCCTCCGACTTTGTCACCTCTGCCTTCCACTCCTCCCTCCATACCATTCCCTCTCGAGTAGCTGAATATACCTGCTATTCGTTCCGGTTCATGCATTGGGGCCATTAGAAAATCCTTTTCAAGAATACTAGCCGATATACTGGAATAATGGGGAATGATAATAAAGCTTATCGACGGCGGTCCTGCGGCCTCGCCCAGGCTGCTGCTCACCGCCCACCGGTAGCCTTAGCTGGTTCCTCGCAGATAGCCCGAGATAGTCGGAATCCAAGCATCTTCCACCTCTTTCGCAAGTGTCATCACTTATCAATACTAAAAGAGGGGAGAACAATGAGACAGATCCGGCAACATCCTACTGCCCCGTCTTTGCACTTGCACAGACGTATAGATGGCCTCCTACCGGGAATCATCACATACGACCACAGGGTGTGCAAAACAGGGCTTTCCGTCCGCTCAGTCGTACTTAAGCCACATATCAAATTCAGCCGAGTAGAACATAAGCTTTTTCTTAGTTACTGCTTTATAAGTAAAAAAGGCTAAAACAAAAAGAGAGCTCGAGCAACTCTTGTCAATTACGTACAAGACTCAATTCTCCACGCGGTTTCACCAGCTCAAATACCACATCTCTATTGCTGGTGAATCCTTTCCTGATTGGATATATAATCAAGCCGCACAGAAGCAACCATGTCCTGGTATTTTATATCAACCTTTCCGCCGAAGAGCCATACACTTACGTTCAACTTGGCGTGGGAAAATAACGACAAGACGCCAATGGTAAAACCACGAGAGATCCTCATACTCACCCGTCTCCAAACACCTAGGAATTCACTCGACGTGGTCCTTCTCCTCGCTCCTCGGGATGCGTACAAACCCCACACAAACCCCCGCCGCCGCCAGCGAGATTGCGAAACTAAACCACCAAATCGCGCGTAAAGCACCCAAGTCCAGACTATAACCGTCGCCGCCCGCTTGGGTGACTTCCTTCCCGATCGTATCTCCAATGGCCGTTACAATGGCCGCAGACAGGTTCTGAATCGTCACCAGGAGACTCCCGGCGGAGCCCTGGAACGAGCGGGGCACGTTCGACGTGATGAAGATGGACGCCGCTGCGAATGTCAGGTCCGGTCCGAAGGTCACGAGGGCAATCCCCGGCATCGACAGCGCCCAGTAGATGGTATTCGGCGTTTGGGGGATAAAGAAGACCGGACCCATGGTAGTAGCGACCATTCCGGCGATGAGGATCCAGTGTCCCGGGACGAGATGAAGCGTTTTCGACACGATGTAGGTGGCAAGGATGCCGCAGACCATATTAGGAATGAAGAAGAGAGCCACGGTGATTGGTGCATGGCCCTGGATTGTGAGGAGAAATCGCACGGCGAAGAACATCCATCCCCCGACATATGCCCCGTATCCGAGGAAATAGGAGATCGCGAGGGGGAGAAATCCGGGGGTCGTCCAGAGACGGTTATCGACGAGGGGTCGCGATGCCCGTCGTTCCGCGAAGTAGAATAGAACTAGAAAGACCGCTCCCACGATGATGAGGGAGTAAGTGTAGGGGCTCCAGCCACTGGGGACGCCTTGCGTTAGGCCGAGGATGATTAGCCCGCAGCCCAGGGCAGCGAGAACGGCGCCGAGGGCGTCGAAGTGTTTGAGAGATAGTTGGTCACTGGAGGAACCAGCCTTCGGGGCGAACGAAGGGATACCGTAAAAGGAGGCCACTGCGAAGATGAAGGAGGCTATGGCGTTACTCCCGAAGATCCAGGGCAGGTGTACTGTGAGGGCTCCGCCTTGCAGACAGCCGATGAGGAAACCTACGGGCGTCATTGCGGACATGACTGAAAATACCCTCGTTTTGCGAATCCCAGGCGAGTACACCCGCCCCAGTAGGCTCATCGATGTCGACTGTAGGACGCCAATGGCGAGCCCCTGCATGGCCCGGACCACGAAAAAGAGGATTGGCAGTGAGGGACGGATACTAAATACCCCGACGATATTCCAAATGACCAGCCAGCCGAAGCCGAGAACCATGAGAAGCTTCGGGTTCGACAGGTCCGCCAGCGATCCGGAGACAATCACGGCGATGCCGTTCGCCAGCAGGAAGGAACCGATCAACCATGGCGTATTGCTTTCGCTCACCCCGAGCGCGTGAGGGAATACGGCCTGGTTGATAATGACGTTTCCGAGGAAGAGGCCGAAGAGGAACAGGCCCATGGAGCAGAGAAGGATGAATATTAACTCGCCCGTGAAGCCACTGAGCTCGGGAGGAACGCCCTGTGGGCGACGAGGAAGCACTACGGTCTCTTCTGTATGCCGCTCGGGAGCATTTTCGACGTCCAGAGCTGCAGAATGCTGGGCTTCTGGACACCCCTCTGACGCACTGGTTGTGTCTGTCCCGCCCCCGACCATGGGGAATGCCTCCACCGGCGGTTCATGAGCTACGCCTTTGCCTGGTAAACAACATCAGTCTGGGCTAGAAAGAGACCAAAGGGTAGTCATGGGCTTACCAGCTTGCCAGTCTGCAGCTTCCACCGGAGGAATCATGCTTGATCGCCACGAAGAAAACTCGGTCGTTGAGTCAGACGCTTGGAGAGGCTCCCCTGGTTTATACTGTCAGCTTGTCAACCTGCACGGGGCCTGTTTCTTATAAACTGGAAAAAGTTCCTGGTACTGAGGCCAGCCCAACGCATTAGGCAAAATCGACCTTCTATCCTCCTGATGGGTAAGGGACATAGGCAAAATGGGGTGGAACCGAGATAATTTCTATCCACAAGACGTCCATTGGGCTGGGATCGCCTCAATTCTCCTTAACCATTGTCTCGACCAGGTCTAGGCTGTTCCGGGCGATTTTTTGTGCGGGCGGTAACATGGCAAAGTGCCCATCAGCAAATGATGTAGATTGACCAGGAACTCATCCCCAACAATAAGTGACGATACAGACATCGGGTATAAGGAGGGTTGAGGGTGGAGCCGAAGAAGTCTTGGTTCCGGTTATATGCTTGGCACCGCTTATATGGCTGACTCATCGCCCCGTCCGTAACTAGCCGTCCTTCCGCTGCATTCAACATGACATCGAGCATATATCGGCGCTGGTATTGCCGACATGAGCAATGGCAGACGCCACCAGATCGCGCAGGCGAGCCGGAAAGGCATGTACGCACTGCCATGAGAAACGGATCAAATGTGACGCCATGCACCAGATGCCGTGCACTCCCTGCGTGCGAGGTCGCCACGCGGATTGTGTGCTCCGGGAAACGAAACGTGGGACGTACGCCCGGAGCGCCCTGCGTCAGAAAAGATTCCGCAGCGATGAGACACGCCGGAGAGTCGCGGCTGCTGTCGACAATTATCCGACGCGGGCTGACGATCCTGGAGGAAGACTTCCCCCTGGATCCGATGCTGCTGCCCCTTTCGCAACCGGTTCCTCTGCGCCGGACTTGGCCACGTTAAGTTCAGGAAGCATCGGCCATGCCCATCATCAGCCCGGCATCGAAGCCTCCAGCAATCAGGCTCAGAGTAGGCTTACAGCGAGTGAGCCTCCTCAGACCCCGGTCCCATCCGCGACGCCAGGCGACGCCTCCTCCTACCAACAGATCTCGTGGTCTGCCATGTTTGACCACTTCTTGAACAACCGCGAGAACGCACGGGACTGGATCGACAAATGCTCGATTACGTACCTCGGCGAGTCCTTCCCCCTCACCATCGTCTTGAGTGGCCTCAAGGACGGCAGGCAGCCGAGATTACACCACCTCGGCCCTCCTTTCCCGACAACCCAAGGAGATTCCCCCGCTCCGTCAGCACCGACACATATGCTCCCGGAGGATCTCGAATATCTCCGGGCCAAGGGCGTGTTCAATCGGCCGGGCAAGGCCCATCTGAACGCCCTCATGTCGGTCTTCCTGGACCACGTCTACCCGCTCTATCCGATCGTCAATCGCCAGGAACTGATCTACCACTACAAGAACGACCAGCTGTCGTTACTTCTCATGTACGCCATCAGCTTTATGGCGGTGACCTTCGCGCCCTCGTCCGCCGTGACCCTTCTCGGCTTCCAGACCCGACCCGAGGCGCGTCTATTCTTCTACAAGAAAGCCAAAGCGCTCTTCGACATGGGCTACGAAACCAACAAGATCACCCTTCTGCAGAGCACATTCCTTCTCTCCTTCTACGGCGGCGGCCCAAACACCTACTGGAACTTTTACTCCTGGATCAGCACGGCAGTGACCATTGCCGAGGCGATGGGAATCCACCGCTCCACCCTCGCCGTGCCCAACATGCAACCCCAAGACAAAAGCCTCATGCGACGATTATGGTGGGCGCTGGTCGCCCGTGACAGCATCTGCGGCACCCTCGTCGGACGTCCATTCCGCATTGACCTCGACCAAGCCGACGCAGACCTACTAACCATCGAGGACTTCGCGCACGATGCCATGGCCCCGGACTTCTTGCATGACTCCTTGGCACAGCGATACGCCCAATACCAAATCGAGACCACCAAGCTGTCCCGGCTCATGCGAGAGATTATTAGCAGCCGCTTCTACCCCGGCCGACAGCCCGTATCGTCTTCCAGCCTCTTCGGAAAGCTCACCTGGTGGAAAGCCCATCTCGTCCCGACCTTAGCCTGGGACGACGCGGTCCCAGATCCCGCAAACCCGTTCTCCATGGCCCTGTCGGTCCAATACAACCACCACCTCATCTTAATCTATCTTGGCCATATGCGCGGCGAGGATCCCCGTCGTCGCGATCAGCGCGAGGTCGACGACATCATCGACACGGCCGCAGATCATATCACCACTGTCATGTGCATGCTCGTTACCAAAGGGGCGTTATTGAGCGTGCCGCATGAGCTCTACCACGGTATCTTCCTCGCACAGGCGGCGTTCTATGAGCGGATGCGGAGCTCGAATAAGATGGTCGCGCGGCTGGGTCGGACGTCGCACAACTCCTGCCAGATGGTGCTGAAGACGGTGAGTGAGTTTTGGGATTGTGGGACGTTTATTCTGCAGCTGTTTGAAAACCTGTCGAGTCGGTGTTTGGAGCAGCCGGCGGCGACAGGCGAGAGTGCTGTCGGTGTGGCGGAGGCAGCGGGCGGCATGAACGCTGTGACTGCAAATGAGACGGCCATTTCCAGTGCGTCTTTACTAGGGGATGATCTTTGGCACGGGAATCCCATGCTAGGGAGTTTGTTCGATTTACCGCCGGAGTTGTTTTTGCCTGATGCCTGAGTACTCCATAGCTGCAGTTACCTGTCTCTCTCTCTCTCGGTACTTCATATCTAGTATAACGCGCTGCTGGACTAAACGCATTCACACTTTATCTTCACTATTACTAGATTTGATCCCTCGAGATGTCCTACTAGAAGATAGATAAACCCAACACAACACACCGCAACAAAAGTATTTTGTCTGAAGACTGTCTTTCATTGAGTTACTGAGTGATCACTTACAGCCCCATCCTCGTCGCCTCAGATCGAACAATATCCGGCACCTCCTCGCTCAGACTTCTTTCCTGTGGCTTCCAACCCAGAACCTTCCTCGCTCGCACCGCGACCCCCCGCGAGTTCATGCCCCAGCTCGCCGCCTCAAACCCAGCCGACGACTTTACAGCCTCATCAATCGACCAGGCCCTCAGCTCCGGCCGGCCCCCCTTAATGTACTTCTGTTTAAACGCCTCTTCTCCAACCGCCGCCGACAATTCACCCCAAACATGCTCCCCATTCTCCGTGAGATAGTACCCACGCGCGCCCCAGACCTCCTCATCATGGTGGCAGGATGGATCCAACGCAGCCTGCACGAGCAGCCCAAACACCCGACTCAAATCATGCACATGCACATTATTCCACCGCGACAGCCCCTTCCCAATATACGGACAGTACTGCTCTTTCAAAATAAACGCCGCAAGCTCGTACACCTGTCGTCCGCGCCCGGAGACCGGCCCCCGACCTGGCCCATAGATCGTGGGCGGGCAGAGGAGCGCTGTTTTGACCGAATCGGCATGTTTGGTGCCCGTTTCCAGCACGATCTCGTCGACATTGCGGTGGAATGCCGCGGCGGGGAGGTTCACCAGCTCGTCGACGCCCTCCCAGTCATTGAAGACTTTATCGTCGTGCTCGCCGAACGTCTTCTTCACCTCCGAATCAAAGTACGTCAGGATTCCCGCGCCCCCGGTGTGGAGCCAGAATCCGGGTCGTGAGGCGGAGTGGCCCTGGATCAGGCCCCTGGCGATGGCCGTCGCCGCGTCGGCGTGGTCGGATGAATCCGCCGTGTCTGTCGCTGGTTAGCACTGCTGTCGGTGAATGTATCAAGGGGGCATTTCAGCAAACGAAAAGGAAGGGTAGGAAAGACGTACGGATGACGATATCCGCCCAGGCGGCTTCACGCGCCAGTAAGTCGAGATCGTCATTGCCGCCGATGACAATCCGGGCGTTGGGGTACGCGACCTGCACTTTCTTGGCCTTGGCTTCGGAGCGGATCAGGAGCGCGTACTCGAAATCGGGATGTTCCTGGTGGATGTGGTACAAGGCGTCGCCGCCGATGTAGCCCGTGGCGCCGGTGAGGAATACTTTGGCGGGCATTGTGGTCGTTGGCAATTGCGCTGGATCGGAAAAATAAAATCGAATCTAATTGCCTTTGTTTTGTGTAAAGCTAGGGGGGCTTGTATGTCGCGAGTTCGTTATTTAAAAGTTGCGCTGCAACCGATGACGTCGAAGAGGTTGTTGGGGGATCCACATGAATGTCGTGGCGATGGTTCATATAGCCGATGGTCAACCTTTTCCATACATCCGGCACCCGTTAATGTGACCTCAACCAGGAACTCTTCAGCCATGGATTACTCAGATCGGTGACTTGTTGTTGTGAATTATAATAACAGTTCCAATTCTTTTTTTTTTCAAAGATTGCCCCTGCTAGCGTAACCACTGGGTCCAAGAGTAAATACACTACTACGATGTTTGACTGGCTATGCTGGTTATACATTTTATTGCGCTTCTATCGACATCCAGGCTTGAGTATTGGTACATATATAATCCCAACAGGTCATTAATTATTCTTACTATCAACCTATTCTCACTGTCCAGTGCACACACTATCCCCAGTAAGATACAGCCGGTTATACAATGGACAGTTATAATGCCCGCGAATATACCATCCCCTCAAACACTTTCGATGGGAGACATGCAGACACTGCAGCTCATGGACCCTCTCCGTGCGGTCCACCTGCTCTAAATACACGACACTGAAGAAAGCATTAGTATCGCCGCATACTGAGATTCTAGGGCTGCTTGGGGGGGGGGGGGGGGGTAAAAGATGGCTCCTAGACAAAATACTCGCGAGTAGCCTCAGACAACTTTATCTTGACCTTTGTAGCAGACCACCATTGCTAGAAGGTGTTTGTGGGTAAAAGAACGTCCAAGCGGTTGGTTGTCTGATCTAACGCCTTTCTGTCGTGCATGATCTCTCTACGGCGACAGATCATAAATACAAGGCTTATCACGTTCCCTTCCACACGGTACATTCCTTGAACAAGAATCGCAATAACTGTGTGAGATCACACCGATAATCAACGCGCAGCATGCATTGCCCTCGAGCAAAAGTTACGGCCGGGAGGAGAATAACTCACACCATGCACAGCACAATAAGAATCAACGCGCCGAGAGAGGCTCCCAGAATAATAATAATTCGGCTGGCATTTATACGATTATCGCTACTTATTTCCCTCACATGCTGGGTGTATAAGCTACAGTGAATTGGTTCCCGCTATAATATACAATCGTCTCCAGTGTTGTGGCGTCTAAAATTAGTAAGAAAGGGGAATAAGGACAAACACACACTGAGTAAAAGGGAGCAGCACAGTTGAGTGTTGAGTGTAATTGATGAGACCACTTTTTGTCTGCCCATCAGGTATTCACTAAGACCCAAAACTGTGGCTTTATAGTTATTCTCCCGACAAAGCCAATGAGAATGTGCGTGGATATATGACAGCCACAGGCTATATGTCTGACTAATACGTCCATTCGAATGTTTCTTTTTTCCTGCAGCGATTGATGACAACGTCGACATGGTCCGGATAGGATATCAGCCGATAGAGCTCCAAGTTTACCGATATGGTCACCCAATGCTGAAAGTAAGCATCTGTATCCACTCCTATCGCTAGCAGCCTACAGGGCAAAAAGCCGTCCTCAGATTCTTCAATGAAAGATTCCGCTTGCCGGGTGTATTGCTCCTATCCCAATTGATTCATGTGCTTAATTAAGTCAACAGGGTCTACCAAGAAAACAAATGTTATGTTTGAATCTCGTGGCGACATGTCTGTTTCCACAAAAGCATTTCGACTGGTTGAAAGAGTTACTTTCAACCTCGCTGTCATCTGCTCAAGTCCCTTGCCGAGTTATGACTTTCAAATACGACTCAAAATGGCTGGTCTATGCCCCCAGACAAAGACTTTTCAACATCTGGGACGCCTTGTTGGATAGTTTAAGGAACAACGCGGCGACGTAAGCCTGTGTGCATCATGTTTTGCCCCGGCTTTACTGATCATTACAATGACCAGGCGATCAATAGACTGTTACTGTTTATCGGCCACAGCTTTGGGGGGGATGTTATTAAACAGGCTGGTCAGCTTTAAACGTCCGTCCGACCATTGCATTAGCCATGCGGACCCTTTTATTGCTTTTGGTGTGCCTAGTGTAGCAGAGGTCAAGTAGCTCGCCAGTAGGTTAGCCTACCCTTTCCGAAGGCAGCACTCAATTCACGTATCATCGCACTGTCATCACACACCTGATCAAAAGCGGAGAAGATAGGGAACGCACATCTCATTAACCCCCGAACTGTACCTAGGACCTTTGTCCGTTACCATCTACAGCACAAATATAGTACATAACCTCAGCCATAGCCTGTAATAATCAACTCCTGTGTGGAATCGTTCCAGTCAATATATTCCACCCTCACTATAGCTTGAACTAACTCCTAGAGTCCTGTTCTGTCCACCTGTGAGCAACATTCTAATATTAGGATACTGCAGAAGAGGTACTCTACCAGTCACATGCATTGAGCATAACAGGGGATAAATAGGCCCCAGTAGCCGCATGATTGCTTTTTACTCTGGGTGTCATAAATCGCGCAATGCAGAAACCAATTTGTTATATCGCAAGGACCATTATGGACACAAAACTGAGTGTCCGCTCCGCCCACGGTTGATTTCACCCAGACGACACAATTGTGTTCACAATGATCAACCGGCCAGGGGGCTGCGGTAGGAATAGCGGCCAGAAGAAATGAGGCCCAACGAACATGCATCGTGTTTGGTATTCGATGAGGTACTTTGGAGAACAGAATTGATTTCAATTTTGACCCACTATGATTCAACGCCATTTAAGTAGGATGTTTCTTGGAGTGTCACGTTCATATCGTAGAGTTTGGACTTGGAAGTTAGTCCGTACAAAGAAGAGTACTCATTGTACATCCTTCTCTGGGAACAAATGAAAAGAAGATTTCTGTGGCCGCTGGGCGTTTTCTTGGTCCACCATCAGACACCCCGTAGTCTCGTAGACTTGGATCTAGAATAGACTGCCTGTGCTTGGGACGTAACCTTGTAAGTATGGTCTCTTCTTCGGTCCTGTTCGTACAATCTTCGTATTTTCCCTCGGCCAACCACTAATATTGCGGTTGTGGCCCACAAGCTACCTAGTATACGAGCGAGGAGACGAAAGCCTCTGCCAAATAACATATCTCTGGATCCAATAAGCCTATCTTTTGGGAGGACTGGAATGAAAAGGAATTAACTGAAATTCGTGCATTTTCCGACAGCTGTCTGTACCTACTGGTAGATAGCGGGGAGTTGCAAGGAAATAGATATGTTGAAATGCAAATAAAAAGCATGAACCCAGTAACTTTCGGTCACAATGCAGCAACCCCCCCGCTATAGCTCACCTTGACGGCCACTCATCTTTGTCTGTGACCCGATTTGCAACCATTGCCAAGTTTATCGTGATTCTTTGAGATCATTATACTGCAGCAGCTCCCATCCTTTGATTGTTTCACGCCTTAGATGCCCCTGGAGTAGGCGAGGGCGTTGCCGGCAATGTCGGTGTCGTTGATGAGGACTTTCAGACAAGTCATGTTTTTGGTTGCTTTCGTTGCGGTGATTTATGCAGGTCAAGCCTGGAGGTTATTTCCGAGGGGGTTCCGGCTTCGGCCCTGTTTACAGTACGGTATTGGGGATGAATGGTATGAGGCGGGTTAGAAGATGTGGATTGTTGGGAAAAAGACAATCATGATACCTGGAACAAGACCATAAAGAAATATCCGGTGGACGACTGACATAAATCTTTGATTATAATCGCTGTGCCTGTTGGGTTGAACTTGCTCAAGACCCGATACAGTGAACACGGCTAATACAGCGAAGTCCGAATATTTCGAGTCTTGGCCGGAACGGAGATTGGCGACATGTCGGGGCGGGATCCCCGCAATCAGTGCCCCTGGCTGTACTCTGACCCCCATTGCACCGATGGCCCCCTATGAAGGCGAAAGAAAAGCTGTGCCTATTGAGGGAAAGTGGACAGCCGTAATAAGGCGTCTGTTTCTACCGAGCGCCGGCGCCCCACCTTGTCATGTGAGCATTGCCGTCGGCGTAGCGTTCGCTGCGACCGGATGATGCCATGTGGGCCGTACACCAAAATCCAGCCCTCCTTGGCTTTTTCGTGTGTCCACCAGAGAAAGATAGCCCTGGAGGCTGATATTGGGGTACAGGTTCTTTCAGCATGTACTGCTGAAAGCCGTGACAATGCGAGTTGTGGCGGGATCAAAACTCATTCATGATTAGATATATGCGAACTCGTACGGAAAGATCTATTTCTCAACGTTAGTATGTTTTTCCCATCATCCTGTATGTGTATGTTACATCTATGTATTAAGTCTAGGACAAGCAGTCTGCAACAGTCTGAGGCACAATTGTGGGATCGCTGAGCCCGGTGTTAATTGCCCAAATAGGATTGGTCGGCGCATACAGTAAGCTTGCGGGTGTGGAAGTCGGAGCCATATGCCCTAAGAGTCTATGGATGTTATCGTTAGGTCTACTTGCCATTTGCATTGAACGCCACGAGGCATGCGGGACGAAACGCTTTCATGCATGTATGACTCTTTTTTGATTGAAGACGACACATGGATTCTGCAGCTGAATCCGGAGATTGGACTATAATATAGTCCTGAATGTTGACGGGGTTCAGCGGACCCACCATTATTCCCCACGCCCTGCCGCTTCTTGCAGCCAAGCAAACATGCCATGAGGCAAGCCTCTCGGAAATGGTGCGACAGGGCGGTGAGGAGTATATTAGTGCTACTAGGTCAGAATTTAGTGTGATACTAGCTCTAACTAGGCTAAAGGTTGCTTAGCTAGACTGCTAGAGGCTATATCATGCCGATTTTGATTTTCAAATCTTCACAGCTCTGGCTGGGTTAGGGTTACATCTATTGTGACTAGCCCTCAACGATCCTCCTCAACTGTAGCAATCTCTAAGCTAGGCAAAGCTTTGATCTGGTCCAAGCCCATAACAGATAACAATTGGCAACATGGCCGTTGAATGGGTCTGAGCGTAGACCACACTTCCACAATTTCTGACCCCATCGCGCTAGATCCTGGCCCAGTCGCAAGCGTGCC
Source organism: Aspergillus aculeatinus CBS 121060 (assembly GCF_003184765.1). Classification (NCBI taxonomy): domain Eukaryota; kingdom Fungi; phylum Ascomycota; class Eurotiomycetes; order Eurotiales; family Aspergillaceae; genus Aspergillus; species Aspergillus aculeatinus. Next base: position 93,659 of record NW_020291501.1, read on the forward strand.
CCCGGCGGAAATCCTGCCAGACGGCTCAGCCTTGCCGATCGAGTTAGCACACCATGATAAAAGGAGAACCCAGCCTTTCCCACCCGCTGCAACGTTGCATTCAACTTCTTCGTGCGCCCGTTGAATGACAATACCCCTGGCACCATGACTAACGACACTCGCGTCTGCTATTACCCCTCGGGCGCGATAGCTGATGATAACGTACCCTGCTCATCTGACGAGTACACTTCGTGCTGTGGAAGCACCGATCTCTGCCTCTCCAACGGCCTCTGCCTGAGTGTAACCCATCAACCATACGTCCTGAGTAGAGGTGCCTGCACCGATCCACAGTGGGGCACCGGATGTTCCCAGTATTGCCGTGCGTTGTCAACCCGTGGAAGGGGGCGAGGGGCGGAAAGCCTCTCTCCTCTCCACGCCTCCAAGCTTTTTGATGGGGCATCACACTGACCGTGTTTCAGAGGACAATAACCCCACCGGCGGCTGTTCGATCATCAACCTCAAGTACTACAATGGAGTATCAACCTACTGTTGCGGGACGCCCGTCGCCAACAATGAGTCGTCAGTCGTCTGTCCCGACAATGCCAGCTCCTTTGAGGTTCCGACCGGGCACGCAATGGTTGGCTACGCGATGCTGGCCAACGTATCGACGCTCGATGCTACCGCGGCAACAACGACTTCCTGCTCCTCGAATCAAACATCAATACTCGCCAGCTCGACGGCATCGTGTACGAAAGGCGCTTCTTGTCATGACGCAGCTATTGGCGCTGGGGTAGGAGTACCGTTAGGGGTGATTGCGCTGGCGTCGATCGTATGGGCATTGTTTGAGCGAAGGCGCGCAACCGCAGGGCGTGCTGGTCTGTCGGCGCTCAACACCAGCCAGTCGGCGCAAATCTATACCCAACAGCTACTCGTGCCGAGTTCACAGCACTTTGGCGGACCAACACCCACTGAATTGGATGGGTCGAAAAGACCATCGGAGCTTGAGACTCCTTAGTTGTGTGCCACATTCGCCATCGATGCTTTTTCTTCTATTGCACCATTGTTATCATGTATCTGTAATAGGGAAAGTGGGATCCGGTGACATTTCTTTTGGAAATGCATACAAAGGTCCGGCCTCGCCCATCACAACTGCTCTCCTTTGTACATAATTAAAGATCTAATAGAACTCCCAGAGGGCGGGTCAAAATAAGAAAAAGAACAAGACGCTAACAATCTGCCTCATAACTTCTGGATAGCTTGGCCAAGCGGAAGACACAACGACCAAGCCTCATCCCCATGCTGCATACACAACACAAGCCTCCCTTGAATTATCAAGTTTAACTCTTCCTTTTTCGTCTCACGCCCTCCCCAATCCAAAGAAACATAGACCACACCCAATGGCACCGCCGCCGCGGAATGATTTTACCTCAAATTCAACGTCATATTGTGTCCGACCTTAGTAACATAATCACCCGCAAATTCCTGTAACATTCAGTTTTCTAACTCAAAATGCGTCAGCATGCAGGTCGTCCGCTCGCACGCAGAGATCTTGACCATATCACCTTTCGGAAGGACGGCAAATTTGCCCGGGTCCAAGACGGCGATGCACACCGTCTAGGCGGTGTGTTTGAACACAAATGCGATGGTAATATTGGCAATGTTCTGGATGGTGTCGCCGAGAAGGAGGGTGCAGACGTAGGGTTGGTGAGTTCGCGATGCACGTGTTGGGAGAGCGGTCCGGGAGGTGTGGAGGACATAACTGCACGCAATTTGACCGTTTAAACTAGATGCATGGGGATCTTGCTAACCTCCAACTTTTATCTTCAAATCTCCTCGGTCAAGTTTACTCGATAGAGCTTAGTCTGGGAACCACCGAGTAGAAAGCCGGGGGAGAACATGCGGGGAGAGCCTGACTCTACCTACGGAAGCCCATTGCGGCTGCTCAGCAAATTTCAAGTCTACCGGCAGACTTAGCGTGGCCTATATACTAATTTCTGATAACCTTAATCGGTAAGCTAGGAAGTACTATTTCCGAATAGCGTACTATACTTTCGGACTGCAAGTACCCCCTCAAGTAGCCTTAGTTAAAGAGAGGAGCTTATCTAATCACGTGACGAGGTCTTCTTGGAGGAGGCGTCGTAACCTCAGCCCCCTCAAGCTGGTAGTCGTACATTTGTACTTCAGTTCTCATAGACTAGATGGAGAACGCGGCCACCTTTCAAAAAGAATGCAGTAGGCATGCTGAAGGAGGAAATCTCCATTGGCCGAGTAGCCGCAATGGTCGCCCGTGCCTGGCCAATCACCACACCACTACTCGAGGTGCATGATAGACAGGGATCAGAAGCGGAGCTGACACGTCACACACACACACATAGACAGCAAAATTGTCTTGGTTCCCCTCTCAATACCCCTCAATCCCAAACTCTGTCTGATCAACCATCCGAAAGCGTGTATATCAGACAAAATAACGGTGGAAAGCGGCGACTAAATCGCAATGAGACGTATTCGAGCCTGGGGCCAGGACAGCTCAGAGAGAAAACATGAAACACCGGAACACAACGATTCCAAGGAGAAAAGGTCGATAAAGGATCGGTTGAGAACGAAGTTCTCCTCGCGGCACTATGACGATGATGCGATACCGAAGAGGACGGGGGGCGAAAGGTCCAGTTGTCTTGAACCAGTTCATCATGGCCATGGGTCTAGTCGGCCAGGAAGCGCATCTGAATGCGGTGAGACGCCTAGAGCAAACTCTCCTTCATTGAGGGAGTCCACGAAGACGTTAGAAGAGCTGGTGATGAAAAATCTATGGCAAGTCGCCCTCGAGGAATTGCGAGAAAAGGAGGGGCGCCTGGTTGCGGCGTATGAGCAGGATCTGGCCAAAGCGTCCAACAAAAATCAGAATGGAGAAAAACAAGTGCAAGGCGGTCCACTTGGCAGGACGGAACCGCATCAGCAGCTTGTACGCGAAGCTCTTCAAAGATTGGAGGATGGCCAGCTCGTCATACCCAGACGATGTCGTCAAAGTGCGATCGGGAATCACGTTCAGCGCATCGTCCAGATTGTTCTGTCTGTCAAGGATGTCATATCGCAGGCAGTTAGCGCGGAACCTCATGCCTCTCTTGCTTGGGCAGGTGTTCTGGTTGTGCTTCCTGTGAGTATTCACCTGCAGAACTTTGATCTCATCAACTGACTCTTGAACAAGCTACTCTTGAAGCCATTCACCCAGCTCGAAGAAGCAGCAAATGGTATCGAGTTCATTTCAAGGTTGTTGATTCGATATCAAGTCATTCAAGGCTCTCATCTCCAGGTATTCATCGTACCACCTGTTCAAAGTGAAAGGTGAAACCTGTCTGTCGAGACTAGAGAATTACGGCTAACTAAGACTTAGCATGACTAGCGTCGACCGCTTTTGTAGCTCCATTCGAGAGCAAACCATTGCCCTATATACGCAAGTACTAGAGTATCAGATACGACTCGCCAGGCAATTCTCACGGTCGGGGTTGTTTCAGGGAATCAGAGACCTGGTGACTGCCGATGATTGGCTTGGAATGACCGCGAAGATCAAGCAGACCATACTATGTTGGCAGAATGGTCGCAAAGGACCATTCTGCATATCGATAAAACAGTTTCGTCACTGCAGGAAAAGATGGACGAATCGCTGTCTTTGAGTATTGGGATCAAGCAGGATATGAATGTAAGACAAGCAATGTGCCCTCCTTTCGCCAAAACTGACCAGTCAACCAGATCCAACGCAACGAAACGCTACTCAAATCTATCACCTGTGTGACTAGTGCAGCTTATGGCTTCTACGACCAAGATAAAGGAACCTGTCTTGAAGGAACGCAGGTGGCTGTTCTCGAGAAGATTCAAAACTGGAGCATTGGCCCTGAAGAGAAGCCCATCCTGTGGCTCCAAGGAATGGCAGGAACCGGCAAGTCTACGATCGCCCGAACTGCGGCCGCATCATTTCGGAATGGAACGTGGTTAACGAACCACGGTGCTCTCCCTGATAATGTTTGCCTTGGGGGTAGTTTCTTCTTCGATCACAAAAAGCAGGATTGTAAGGACCCCCGGAACCTCTTCCCGACATTGGCTCGTCAGTTGGTTGAAGTGATCCCGGAGATCCAGGAGTCTGTTTGTGCCGCAATTTCCAACCATCATGATATCCAACAACGAACACTCCGTGATCAGTGGAGGTACCTGATTTGGGAGCCCCTTTCCATGCTCCAAAGTGATCTTCGAGACACGGTCATCGTTGTCATCGATGCCCTGGATGAATGCGAGGTCAAGGCCAATAACTGCGAAAACGATGTGGAGGTGATATTAGGGCTGTTGAGTCAAATACAAAAGCTTCGCTTGGTGCGGATACGTGTTCTCATCACCAGTCGACCGGAAGCCGACATGCAACGCCACAGCAGAAGTCTCTCCCAGGACATTCACGACCAGACCTTGGAGAAGGTGAAACTCGTCAACGACACCGATGATCGAGAAGACGACATCACTCGCTTGGTGAAACACGAGATGATTGCGATCAAAAAGAGTCATCCCCGCCTGCCTGCAGACTGGCCGGGCACCCAGTCTCTTAGACAGCTCGTCGTCCAGACCGAAGGTCTGTTCATCTATGCTACGACGGTCTGCCGGTTCTTGCGTGATGCTACGGAGCGAACCATTCAGCCTCGACTCGAAACGATCCTGGGCAATAAATTCGATGGAAACTCAAAGGGTAACAATCTCGATGAGATGTATACCAGAATTCTCAAAATCATTCTCACCGGAGAAGCAGACAATGATGCGGAGATGTCAAGTTTGTTCAAACAGGTCGTGGGCTGTATCATAGTCCTATCGCAGCCGATGTCTCTGATAGACTTAGGCCACCTCATTCCCTGCAACATTGACGACATAAAATGGGCTCTGGGGCAATTACGTTCGGTCATTGAAGTGCCACAGGATCCACACGAGGATATCCAACTTGTCCACCTGTCCTTTCGAGACTTCCTTCTTGACCATTCAAGATGCAACAATGACCTTTTTTACTTGGAGGAGAGAGAGCGGAATCACGTCGTCTTCGAATATTGCTTGGACTTGATGACGCGCTACCTGCGACGCGATATCTGCTGCCTCCGGGAACCTGGCATTGAGCTGTCCCAGATAAACCTGGAGTCATCGGAGAATAAAGAATCGTTCCCGGACAGTGTGCGATATGCCTGTATCCATTGGGTTGAGCATCTTGAGCGTAGCGGTGATGCATCGTCCGCGGACGAAGCTCGAACTCTGGATTTTCTTGAAACCCATTTCACTCACTGGTTGGAGGCAATGTGTCTGATGGAAATGATGCCGCATGTGATCAAATTATTCAAGGTTCTCACATCAGTAAGTGTTTTCCTTGCCCACAAAATGTAACGTATATTGATGAACCCAGATGAATATGAGCGAGAGAATGGGCAAATTTCTCTTCGATGCTAGGAAGTTTACGACAAACTTCAGGCTTCACATTGAGAAGATGCCCCTACAGATCTATACATCGGCCCTTCCATGTGCCCCTCACAACAGCATCATCCGAAATTTGTTCGGAACGGAGATTCCAGCCTGGATAACACAGCTTTCGGCGGCACAAAGCGACTGGGATGCTTTTTCACATAACCTTGCCATATCGGGAAGGGCCAATTCAATGGAGTTCTCCCCTAACAATGAACTATTAGCAGTCAACAGCTCATCAGGGGTTTGCGTATTCGAGACAGCTACATGGACGCGCGTCCTGGAGATCAATGGAGGCGAATCCGATCATTTGAAAATTATCTTCTCTCCAGACAGTTCGCGCTTGGCAGTGCTTTTCTCACACGGAAATGCTCGGGTATGGCATGTGCGTGACGGAAAATGGATGGATATCGAAGCCCAGTTGGAAAAGATTGTTGGGATTCAGTTCTCGGGCGATGGAAGGGAGCTTGTCTGTTTGTTGGACGACAACACCATGACTATAGCCAACGGACAAACTGGTAACATCTTAGCCAAGTTTTCACATGGTGTCACAGCTTTTCCATTGAACTACCGTTCTTCGTCGATGCGAACTAATCTAGCTGTCTCCGACGATGGCCGATTCATTGCAATAGTGGATGATACATTTCATGTGAACGTCTTCGACCAAAACCGAAGCTCAGTTGTTTATAACCATGGCCTTGATGCTGTCCATCGTTATCACATAATATCGATGTCCTTCTCCCATGACGGAAGACATTTGCTATCTGCATCCTCCGATGGCTACGTCAAAGTATGGGACTCGAAACACAACGAGCTTTATGAACATAATACCGGTTATAATATTCTGCAAGCAGTATTTTTGGCCGATTCTGCGGCCGTTGCTATTGTTCAGGAAGATCTGACAGTGTCCAGGTGGACCTGGATGACTGGGAAGACAGAAAGACAGGGGATTGAGCGGCCCCTCGAGGATCCAAGTGCCTACGAATATTGTCAATTCTTATTTCCTCAATCCGGCCCGGTCGCGAGATGCATGATGGGCAACGGTGATGATGGTGTGTGGAAGAACATCCGGACCACGTGTGCTCAAATCAAACACAGATCCTCCCCAGGCAACATGCAGATTTCTATTTCGCCCAATGGGAGGCTTATTGCATCGGTTGAATCGGGGAATGTCTCGATTTGGGAACTGTCTGCACGAGAGATACAGAATCAGAGTGCTGACGATGATACTTTTTTTTCGGTGGAAATCTCACCGGAGGGGAATACGGTTGCCTCGTGTAGTTCAAACGGAGTCAGACTGTGGAAGGCAAGTGCCGAAGAAATTGCAGAGATCCAGCTTGGAACCCCAGCTTTTACTGGTTTCCGGCGTCGTGTGGGCTTTTCTGCCGACGGCAGAGTGCTCATAATTAGTTCGAATGACGGGCTAATTCGACTCTTGGATGTAACAACTGGACAACTTCTGCCCAGTATTCATCTCTCAGATGCTGAATACCTGCATATCGAATTATCACGGGACAAAACCTTGCTTGCATTAGCGTGGAAAACAAGAGATGAACAAGAAAGCAATGGACAGGTTACCTTATGGGATCTGGCAAAGAACCAAGCCTTCCGCGAGTTCGAGGTGGGGATGATACCCTTTAACTTTATGAATATAGCCATTTCGCCCAACGGCAGCACAATTGCTGTCTCCATGTGGGAAGAGATCAGGGTGTATAGCTCTGCTGGAACTATCATACACGCCTTGGACCATAAGGGATTCTTTCCGTATTTAGCATTTTCGGCAAACGGGGAGCTGATTGCCTCCGCAGACAAGAATATCACTATATGGAATACAGCAACAATGAAGAAGTTGAACGAAATCCCGTGTCCAGGCGGTATTAGCTGGATCAGCTTCACAGATGAAGACCGCTTCCTCTCAACCGGCAAGGGGCGATTTTCTATCGCCTCCATTCTATCGAATGATGATGATGTGGATGGATCTGGGTCCGGGTTATATTGCCGTGGCTTGTACATCATGAATGGAAGGAAGACGATTCTTGCCCTTAAGCCTGAGCTCACAGCTTGCACACCCTCAGTGCGCGGGAACAAAATCGCCCTGGTCTTTCCGCCTGATCGAGTTGGCATCTTTGAGATCGATATTGAGGTCGATCATGTCCTCTGAAAATGTCCAGGCCTTGTCGGTGATATTGATTGTCGCTATCCGGTACAGTCCTAGCAAGCATCAAGGTTCTTCGATATGGGCGCCGAGGCCAGTGCAAACCTTGCCGGATTGAACGGGCTAACAACTTTGGAAGGAGCCACGGAAACGTGTCCGAGGTGACAGGTTTGATATGCTTCATAGATAGGGCGGTTCAATACTAGGTGATCGTGAACGTCAGTATCGCAGCCATATATTATGTAGCAGCTGAACGGTAAGAAAAATGGAATTAGATCAGTATTCATGTAAGGCGCAAGTGGAAAACGTTGTATAACCCTCGTGGCAAGCACAAACACTTGACAAACCCCTTCAGATAGTCTATAGCAGCACCAAGTATGCGAATCATACCATCTAAGTTCCCTGAAGTCTACGGTTGAAGGCAGAAGGGTAATCTTCCACAATGAGGATCTGGTGCAGTGGAGGAAGGGCCGCCGACAACACATAGATCGGACCGTGCCGTTCACTCCTCTCGTGTTTGCTTTCTTGGCACCCGGCCTCCGTTACTTCTAGTTGCTTAACTGCCAGACTTATAGCCCTAAAGAGCACCAGCCAAGCCCAGTCAAGGCTATGGCAGCCTTACGCAGCAGGGCTGTGATCACGCCGAGGTCTTGGCCTCATCAAGCAGACGCCACGATTGGAGCGCCAACGGGCTCAGGAACCAACGGAGGATGCTTGGCACAACTTGGGGCTATGTTTAGCCCGCGACCTAAGCCACATGGCTCTACGTGCGCGGGCGCCTCTGCCAGCATATATGTAGTCTTTGCTGATCAGATGCCAAAACCTAGTCGTTTGTTGAACATCCCCCCTAAAAAGCTCCGGTAAGATCGGGCACTCGAGATGTCACCCACCCAACGCTTCTACGGCTTGGAGTATCGCGCAGTGGAAGACTCCGATAATCAGGATGAGGGTGTGTATTGTACTGTCGGGGCCCAAGAATCTTGGGGGTTCTAGGGCTAAGCTTTGACCAGTGGAAGGCCCCATCGACGCCGAGTGCAAATACCCGGCGTTCCCACCAAAATCCACGACGAAACGCAACCGATACATCATCACGGGAATCATATGGTCCGGCCTTCTGCTCCTGGGGTCCTTTCTAAGCCTCAGCATTGTCCTAACCGTCCTACTAGCCGTCGAAACAGACAACACGGGTTTCAGCACCGACAATCCTGACTATGCTCTGTACAAAAACACCGGGTTCAAAGAATGCATCAGCACACCCGTATCCGCCCTACCGTCCAACTGTTCCGTCATCCGTGAGAGTCTCCGTAGCGAGCCAGGGGGTGTATTGGCTTTGCTGCGTCCCCATTTGCGCCACTCAAGCCAGAGTTGGTGCGAGGTCATGAGTTGTTTTCAGGATTTCAAGATCATTCCCTCTATGCCCCGGCCCTCGGCCTTCTGGCCGACCGCGCTCGACACCTGGAACAAGACAGCCATCACCTTCTTCATGGTCACCTGGCAAGTGAACAAGCTCCACCAGGCCCTGTACAGCAAAAAAGGACAGCCCTGCCGGGGCATCGAATGGGACACGTGGGTCATCCTCGCCTGGGATCTGGGATCCTTCGTCTGGTGGTGCGTAGGGCTGGGCCGGTTCGCCGTGCGGCCGGCATTCTACTCCCCCCCGTCGATGCTGGGCTGGATCACACTCTGGAAATACTGCTACATCACCCGCTACCACCCCTACTCCTGCGTGCTGCGCCATGCTCCGCGAAAAGCTCAGATCATCCGGTGGACGCTCACCGCGGTGGCCACGCTGCAGTGGGCGGCGTCAGCCTACCTCTGCCTCCGCGCCCTGCACTTCCGCAACACGCCCGGCACGCCGAGACCGGCCTACGACTGCCTGGAGGCGCGCTTCGCCGCGGCCCCCGGCACCACAACCTGCACGCCCGCGCAGATCTGCGCGACCCCGTCGCTGCTCCACTCCTTCAGCCTCCAGTGGCCCAACCAACGACTCGGGGGGTGGATCTCGGACGTCGCCTTCTTCGCCGCCCTGTCTCTCCTGGCCGTCATCATGGTCGCGGTAATCGGCCTCTTCCCTCGACTGGCCCGGCTGATTGGCGGCGGGGATCTGGCCACGTGGCGTCGGCGAGCGGCCACAGTGGACTTCGGGTTCGCGGGCAATGTCTGCTTGGCGGGCGTGGCGTGCACCATCTACGGTGGCATGACGGTCGTGGATGCCATCCGCGCCTTTGGGCGGGGTCGCGAGGCGGCCGTCGTCTTCAATTATGATTGCACCGCGCTGCATGTCAATGTGAGTCCGTGGCGGTACTACTTGGATGTTGACTATGAGTTACCTGTGAGGGTGGCGAGGATGTGGTTCATTGCATAGTGGGTGCAGGTCCTGGGGGTTTTTGTATATAATGCGCCCTAACGACTAGGTAGTGATGAGAGCGTGAAGATGAATGGATTTCAGCTATCTGGCGAACTATCTAACCTGGCGGCCGAAGGCGGTGAGCTGCCTGACCGATGAGGAGGTCAGGCCTCTCACAACAGGTACCTTGGTTTAAATACTCTCAATTCCTGCCTGTCAGGTCTTTGCATTCTGAATATGATCCTCTACCACACCGGGTAACGGTAACCTCTGTGTTTGTAGCTTCTCATTTATCCTCCCGCCCATATACCTGACGACATATTGCCAGACCTCATCGTTCGCTGCCGAGTAGAGAGGGGACTTCGAGATTCGAAGTTGAGTTCCGTCGTGGATGGCGATCAGATACCGTACCTTGCGTCCAATAAAGGAGACAAGGAGGACCTAGCAACGACAGACCAGGAATGTTAGCACTAACTCACCCAGTCAGAACCGAAGCGACATCCCAACCTACCGGAACAATCATGTCGAGCACCCTTTCCACAGACTACCGGGAATACATGAGCGCCACAATGACTTTCAGTTCAGCTTTGAGCAAGTGGCGCTCTGCGTTATCAACATCGCTGTGGCTGAGGATCGCTTTCACATGCGGTGGCAAGGGTCGAATCCGGCAAACATAAAGTGCTTCGAGGTCCCACATGATCTCGGTGCCGGGGATCACCTCATCCACTTCGAAAACGGGTTCCAAGTTGGACAAGTCCCTGGCGAAAGGCGCTTAGTTTGTAACGGCCACGCCTTGAATCTGGCTTGGGGGTCTCGGGACTTACCTTACCCGCCACTTGTTTAACCAAGTGAGCTTCTGTGTCCCGTCTTCGCAATTCAAACGTGAGCTTGACATCTCGATGTGGAGGCATCTGGAAAGTAGGTCTGCAGCACCATGGGATGACATCGTTCTATTTGTAAATCCCCTGAATTCCGGATGTAGTGCGGTCGCCTGATAATTGAACCATCTAGCAGTGTCCGAGTCGGAGAGATTCACGGGGTGCTCTCGGACGTAGTCGTACGCGAGAGGGACAAAGTAGTTGGCCGGATTCAGAGCTAGTGGGATGTTCGGATCGGTGTCGGTATCGCTGGTGAGGTCAAATGGTAAGATGAGAACGTCGAGCTTGGCTAACTGCTCGGGGTCCATCAAGATCGGATCGAGCTCCATCGCCCTTGTCACCTCGTACGTGGTCCAGAGGTTGGATAGTACCTGCTCACGCTGGGAGTCTAACTCATCCTCATCGCCCGCACGCGGGAAGTGACGTAGCAGGTTTTTGATGAAACGGATAGTTCTTTTGATGATAGACATCACGCGCGATGGATAATGATTTGGTTGTACTCTGGGAAGAGAGATATAGGTTGAAGGGCACGGCGAAAGAGGAGTTTAGGTGGGTTGGTAGGCTTGCAGGTGTTCCGGTAGAGATTGTTGATGTCATGCGGCGGACCGCTGTTGCGCCAGGCTCGGGAACGCTTCACTGTGCTCGATGATGTGAATGATCCAAGTAATGAGATTCCGTTCAATTGGTATAAAGCTGTGACTTGTTTTACGTGATTTTGGTATTGCGGGCTGGGTGAAGGGGATTCACTAAACAGTCGCAAATATATCGGGAGTTGTCTGTGAATAGGCTCCCGACTATACAAACAGCCGGGATCTACTGAGATATTGAGCGGCTTGCCGATTTCCTTATAATGGAAAGAAAATAATTATGTGTCGTGTGTCTGGGTGCTCATTGACATCTACCAGTCCACACAGTCCTCTTTGGCTCAGATCCCAGAGCATGGCTTAATTTCTCGTCGCCGGACCTGATCTAGATCCTGACGCTTCCTTGCCTCTTCACCTCATCCCCTATAATGACACTGCAGACAGTAAGTACTATCAGAGTTAAGCACCGAATTGACAACCGAAACCCGAACGTGGATCTCTCAAAAAGGCCCCTTTCTATTTGTAATCGCCGCCCACTCATACCTTGTCCATCACAACCTTATCCGCATTCACCCCATCCTCTTCTTCACTGCGCTTCAGCATCCCCATCATTCTCGACCAGATTCCTTGATTCACACGTCCCTGCACCCAATAGCCCGCCTGTCTGCCCTCATCTCCATCGCCATCCGCATTCCCCATTCGCGCAGACGCCCTCGCCTTACACGTCGTCAACCCGTCGTCCATCCGCACTCCAATTTTCGTCAATGGTCGACTCAATCGCGTATTCCCGAGAACAAAAACGGGCCTCGTGCCTTTGACGTCCAATCCATACCAAGGCAGATGACACCACGAAGTCAGCGCTACCCGGGGCGTGCGGGAGCCGTATCCTCGCGGAACTGCCGGGGTGTCCCGGACTGGCAGATGTTGGTCGATGATCTGGGCCACGCAGACGGGATCGCGGGCGTCTTGGATGGTCTGGCGTATATGGTGAGCGATGTCGACGAGATCGTCCGATGCCGATGAGGCGGGGGCAACAGGTGCAACTGGGACGTTGATCCAAGGGTTGGTCAGGGCGCCTGCGGCCGAAGCGAGATGCGATTGGATGTTGAGGGTAAAGATGAGGCCGGTGTGGGCTTCCTCTTCCTTGGCGGTTGGCGAGAAGGCCGACTACGAGCAATTAGTATCGAAACGGGAACCCCTGGGCGGGGGGGGGCAATGGATTGGAGGGGTCTGTCTGGGTGGATTTAAGGCACCGTACCTGATAGATGAACGCCATCAAGAGGTCATGTTCCGTGACTTGAACTCCCCTGCTCTGCGCCTGAGCCATCCACTCATCGATTCGCGACTGTGGCACGAAGAGCATTCGGCGCACCCGACGGGCGGAAGTGGGACAGAACGCCCAAAGGCGTTGGCGGAGATACGCCACCAGGAACCTTGCCCAGCTCACCTGAAACCCTTGCGAATAGCGAACGGCAATCGGGTGGTTCGGCGTGTCGGCGTGGGCGGCCGCGGTTTGCCCAGCCTCGATCACCTCGGTTTTGAGGAAGAATTCGGGTCGAATTGCAGTGTCTCCTCGAACATGCGTGCCTGATAGCAGAGCGCAGTACGTCTTGGCAATCCAGTGGATCCCTGGAGCCAGTTAGCAACAAGAAGCACATGGCGTCGGAGGTTGCGAGGACAATTAGCGTACCCCCGGCATCGGATAGTGCGTGTTGAACGATGAATTGGATGACACATGCATCGCGCAGATGGATTGTTCGGATGGACAGTACCTGTCGGCCATCGTGCTTCCCTCCCTTGAACCGAACCAGTTTCTCCAGTATCTGGGGGTCGTAAAAGACAGGCTCGGGCTCGGCTTCGGTCGAGCACAATTCAGCGGTGTTCGATGGTACAAACTCGTCCAGGCGCAGATTGACTGTCCTGGCACGAAAGGTTGTCCCGAGCTTGCTGGGAGTGCGTTTCCCCTGGATAAATCTCGAGCGCTGCGTGACCGTGTGAAGTTAGCATTACTTACAAAAGTAAACCTCGTTCGTGTGGCTGCGCAAAACCCGCCTTCATATTCAACCTTGTACCCAGGATCGGATATTCCGTAATCATTTGGCGTGTCGCCGCCAGACATTCCTCCGGCGTCAGTTTGACCGGCAACGCAACCGTCAGATACACCTCGAGCTGGCGCGAGAAGGACAGCTCTAGCGGTGAGAGCTCCATCTGCTGCTCCAGTGACCGCTCGGAGCTTGGTGGTGAGCATGGAACAGTATTGTCCAAAGGCTGTTTCTCCAACATCATCTTCAAGATCGTGATCGATGCACTTTGACATCTCGCGTCTTTCCTCCTGGCCCCCCTGAAGATGCAGACGGAGGTATATGTACCCTCTACTCCGTACTTCCGGGAGATTCGGCCGATGTGGGGCTTTACCCTGTGCGGATCACGATGCAAAGATAGTTAATGAATAGGTTCGACAGTCTTCGGGAAATAAATCGCGATCGTCGTGGCACCGTAACTGTAATCTGGCCTGCATGCGAGGGGAGCCAATAGGAGGCTGGCAGCGTTTTTCCAGCATCTTAGATAATGGGGTTGAGGGTCTGGAGTTTTCATTTTCAAGACATGGCTATTTTTATCCTCTGTTTACGTCTATGTTGAGGCTTCTGATGTATTAGTTTTTCAAATCTCCATGCGAAAAAATGGATTCAACCGTCTGGGCCTACGCTCGCTCCCAAACCAGCCCGATTATCGCCCTCGGTCGGATCCGTGATTCTTCATGGATCCAGGAATTATCGAGCCATGATCCGGATTAGGAAATTGACCATTCAGGGGGAGCAAAAAGCAGGATCTGCAGTGTCGATCTTCGGGAAAAGCCAAGGAAGATAACTCGAACCCTTCGCTTGGCGGGCCAAGTTGCGCGTGGTGGAGCCGCCCGAATACGATCAGCAGTTTCTACAGCGAGTCACGACGCGGCCCGAATCTTGATTCCGTGGGCGACGAAGTTGAAATCGATCCGGCATGGGGTCAAGGAAATTGGACGCCATGTGGAACTGTCATGCAGCAGCAGCCGGCCCCTTTTCCCTCGTGGCTGTAGCGGGAAAAGAAAAAAAAAAAAAAAAAAAAAAAAAAAAAAAACTTGAAATGGTGCTGCAGCTCGGCCCGCGGGCAGCAAAACCTGGAATGCAATAATCTTACCCAAGCAGTCACAAAAGGATGGGGGTGAAACACATAAAAGGGGGGGGATTGGCTTGTGGTTACTAGGTACCCACTCAAATACTAAGGTAACCTCCCGGCGTGTGGCTTGAACGCGGCCAGAACGCGGGTTGGTGTCATTCATTAGGGCTTACTCTCTGACAGCTCGGAACACGAACTTGCGCCTCGGCACCAGGTTCGAAAATTGATCTATGAGACCATAGTTGGACGTGGTCAACTCCTCCAACAGAGAATTTCGGGGAGGTATGCGGAGGCAAGACAGCACGTTCTCGTGGTAGAAGACAACGTTTCAACAGGCGAAGTCTCAGTCACGGATTAAATGCAGCGGACTTTGATGTCTCTGAAGGATTTAATAGTCAAGAGGCCCTCGACAAAGTTGAGGGTCAGACCTATCTCTGTTTAAGGTTCCTATCTTGTGGATAAAGATATGTCCGTTGTGGACAGGAATTCGGCCACTGATAAAAATTGGTAAAAGCCAAAAGCTTAGCAAAATACATCCACCCGCGATAGGCGTGTTGCAAACACTAGAGAGGAGCAATAAGAGCATATGATGGCTGCTGGAGTTGGGGACGTGATTTTCAAGCCCTATCCACCGCACGAGCCACTTGAAAGGATCAATCTCTTATATTCTCCGAGGAACGACACTAGAGGTTTGCGATCTTGGACTTGCGCGTATCGTGTCATGTTGTACGGAATCCAAGGAGAATTGTTACGAATGGAGTTGATTTCACCCAGAGAATATGTGGGGTAGTGGAAGGTAGGTGGCGCTAGTATCAAGATACTATGGTCCGTGGAACGTTTGTGAATGTGTTGATTGATACCAACCGTTGTTAGTACTAAGGCGAGCTAGGATCATGAATTCATTCTCGGAACAAAATTTCCAAACAGAATTTGTGAGCAGCTGTACATATAATAGTACTGCGACATAAAAGTTCAAAAGATAATTCCCGCCTTCCGAAATCTCTCAAATGCTTCCAACCAGCCATCAACCGGATCTCGCTGCTCCGTAAATCCCACCGATCTCAACCTCTTAGAACTGAACTGTCGGTCAAAAGTGAGCCACCACCCGACAGAATCCAACTGCTTCTTTCCCTCGCCAACCCCGCAGGTCAGTGCCTTTGGAGCCCCATTTTGAGCGAACAGATGGCGGTATTGGTCGATGTATTCACTTGGTTTTACAGTGTCGTCTTCCGCTGGTCCCACCCCTTTCAGCCCGAACCAGGCCGCGATGCCCGGCCAGAGGTCGCTAGCGCTGACCGGCGTATCATTATCCAGCATGTTGACGATCTTCCCACCACATGATTCTGGATGTTGTGCGGCATGGATTGCAATGCGACCGAGAATCTCACCCGACACAGGCGTATACAGCGACCGATACCCAGCTTCGCTCCCAGGGAACGGAACCTCTACCGCTTTGTCGGTGGAGCCTCTGTGATTATAGGCGTATAACGAAAGGTACTGCGCCCAGTGGAGAGCAAGAGAGTACGCCGAGCCGTTGGGGGAAAACCCAACCACGGCATCCGGACAGACCTCAGTCCAGGTCCACTTGCGATCCTTGCTGGCCTCGGTCAAAATCTTTCTGAACCACGGATATGCGACGGTCTTGGCGTAGTCTTCCGGCAGGGTGTCGGCCATGGATTCCTCGAGTGGTGGCTGGAAGACACCCTCGGGATTGTAGATACCGTAGCCCTGCTGATGTTAGCCTCCACTCCCGACATGTGACTAACTGCCTACTTACTCTTGATCCGCCGGAATACACGAACGATCGGAGCCTTGGGGCGACGATGTTCAACGCGTCGGCCAGTCGCTGCATGATACCGCAGTTCTGGGTGCACTCTTGGGCAAAGTCGTCGTTGAATGGCGCAAAGACTGATTCATGTTAGTATATCGTGTATGTCGTCATCGCAGCCCTGTTTTCGGCCAATGCCTACCGAAATAAAAGACGTGGGTTATCCCCTCCACGCCGGAGACCTTTTCTTTAAGTTGCTTCGCCAGATCATCTGTGCTTGTTTGTAGCAGATTGATCCCCGAAACTAGCTCAAAAGAAGGTCTGTTTGGCCCTGAAGGCAAACAGAGGTCGGGCTCTGCGACGGGCCGATTGAGCACCGCAGTGACACGAGAGAATTGGCCTCGCGAGGGGTACTCAGAGAGCAGTTGGTTCAAGGTCGCCCATCCGAGCAGTCCAGCTGCCCCGAAGACAATGGCATGAGATTCTGTCGCCATTGATGTTATGTCGTCAAGTGTTGGGAGAATGCGGTAGGCCGGGTGTTGTCGCACTTCCCCGCTCTGTGAGAATTTATTTAAGGTCTCGGGAATTCCAGGCGGGGTCTATTTTGGGGTTAGTGTAGCCCGCGCAGTTGGCGCAATCAGAATGATTCATAATGAGTAAGTTAGTAGTAGTTACAATGAAACTGGCATGCCAGTCCCAGACTCGAGCCAGGCCCGCCCAAACGCCTCCATTGGAGAAGATGGTCTTTGTTCTACAGAATGCGAAGGGTGAGGTGGGGCGATCGTCAGGATGATACTACAGGCGGTATTGACTTTTCATACCTAGTAGACGGGAATCAACCCTCGATCTCGGTGTTCGAAATGCTTCTCGCATCACAAAGCCTGTCCGATCTGTGCTTGAGAGTCTACTTCTCGCAGACCTATTCCGATGCCGAGTTTATTATCGTGAACTTTGCTCTATACGGTACCGATTTCCCTCACCTTCCCTCCCTTCCCTACGGAATTGAAATGTCCAGCTGAGGGTCCCATAACAGCTTTGATTTATATGCCGTGAACATCCTGAACCCCCCCCCTCTCCTGGAATCTCGTGGGCATGGCGTCCCAGCATGCTCGTACACCCGGGTTCCACACTCGCTCGGTCGGCACGAGAGACCTCTCGAACACCCTCAACTCCAAAGGGTTTCTCTTCTGGGCGATCTATGTGCTGGAAAGGTTCTTATGCCTGCGGCTAGGCCGGACCTCGTCTTTGCAGGACGGCGATGTGACCTTACCCCCGCCCCAAGCATCAATGGCGGGTGAGTCGGCTCTCGCATACTTCGGTAACACGGTCATGGTTGCCAGTCTCGCGGGAAGGGTCTATGAGCAGCTATATTGCGCCGGGGCGCTTGGTCTGCCAGCCGATGCACGGCGAATCCGAGTGGCCACGTTGTCGCAGGAGCTGAATGATCTGATCGAAACTTCACACACCATCAGGGTAAGGACTTCGAACATGTTCCGCGTCTGTTGGTTCCGATGGGCTCATGATTGGTACCACCGCACATATATTCTAGGATAATTGGATTCGCCATGCAGTGGATCACAATGATCGCGAGACTGCCATTCACACGGCCATGACCGGGGACGTCCAGCGGTTTTCCATGCTGACGCTCATCCACCGCGCCACCCCACCCCACAGCCTTGAAACCACCATTAGCAAGGGGTGCATTACCACGGCCCGCCACCCACTCGAAAAGCACCAGGACATGATTCGCAATCTTCATCTGCAGGGCTCCATTCTTCTGACCTCTTATATCACCTGGTACCAACCGCTCCCCCTTCCCCCCAGATAGCTTTTTAACCCAGACCGTATCATGAGGGAAGAGAAGCATATTGGCCCTTTCATCCTCGAACCACCTCAACTGACTCACTCAATCGACTCACCCATCATGAGCAGGTCCATCCTATTTGTCCCTTTTGTCCCCTTCATCGCACTCTTCTGCCACGTCATCGAAACCGGCGATGAGGACCTCGCGAGCATGCAGACATTCGTCACTTCGCTCGAGTCCGCCTGCCCGAGCTCGCGGGCCATCGCCAAGCACCATCGTCTCTTCCAGGTCTTCCATCGGGTTGCGCTGCGGTACAAAGCATGTCGGGATACGAGCAGCCTGTCGCAGCAAGAGTCTTTCAGCCTGCGTTTGGAGATGAATACTCAACTCCACGCGCTCGGATTGCAGGTTCCGACGCCGCCTCCGATAGGGCGGGGAATTGGTGAGGCCAGTGCGGTTGGGGCCTGGTCTGGTTGTGGTGGTGGTACCGCTGCTGCTGCTGCGGATGCAGATGCGATCGACCCTGGTTACTCGGCGGCCTCAGACGTAGATCCCTGGAAGGAATCAAGCCTGCAACTGGGTGAATGGTTCTCATTCAGCCAGAGTATGATGGACTTGGCAGACGGGGACGAGTGGTTTTCATAGATTGTGTGGGTGTGTAACCCTTCAATATGACTTTGCTTCGACTGTCCATCCGAGGTCACCAAAATCCTCGGCGAGAGAGGAGTCGGTTTACGGCTGGAGTCCATGTCCACCGCACTTCGGAGGTTCTCTACCCTTTGCTTCTTACCGTATCGCTAGGATGGCGCTGCGATTCAAGGAAGCCTGATTTACGCGACGGGCGGGCGATCTCATCTGTTCTAAGGAAAGGAAAGAGAAAATAGATAGATAGAATAGCTAACACTAGGTGCCGCAGTTGTACCGGGGCCCTCTCCACAACAACTCCATTGGAATGCCCCCATGAAATGTCGCGCGGTGTTTGGGTGGCATTTGAAAACACCTTCACTCCACTCCCAGCGCAGTCTTGATCAACCGACAGCCGGCATTGACTGTCAGATCCAGCAGGGAGGGCGCGATGTCAGGATTGATTTCCACCAGGTCTAATGCAATCAGATTCCCCGATTCATGCAGTCGCCTGGCAACCCGCACCCCTTCCTCGAGCGACAGTCCCGCTGGCACCGGGAACCCGGTGGAAGGCGCCCATTCCGGGTCTAGGGAATCGATGTCATACGAGGCGTGGATCGGCGTGTCGGGTCCCAGATGATCCAGGGCGGCGTCCATGATCTTGTCAATTCCCAGCCTAAATTAGTCCCAGAAAAACCATTGTGATCATTAGCTAAGGTCTCTATATTCAGAAGTACTTATCTCCGGCGGTTTCGGGAGTGGGGGCGCAGGAAAAGAAACAAGCACAAACCCACCGATTCACATCCTCCATCGTGAAGGCCTTGACCTGATGACGGGCAATGAGCTCTTTCTCCGCCTCGTCGACATCCCGGAGACCAATGTAGACGAACCGCCGCAGATTGATGCGGTGGCTCGGCTCCAGCCAGTCAAACACCCCCCTCTGGGGCGAGGGGGCAAGGCCCGATGCAAACGCCACGGGCATGCCGTGGAAGCGGCCACTCCTGCTGGTCTCGGGGGTGTTAATGTCGGCGTGCGCGTCAATCCAGAGCACACCCAGCTCCTGCTGTCTCTGCTGCTGCTGGCCGGCGAACCGGTCGCGGAGGGCCTTTGCGGTCCCCGTGACGGTCCCCGCCCCGATGGAATGGTCGCCCCCCACCGTCAGCACAAACCGTCCTCGGCGAGCGTGCCGATAGACTGCACTGCTCACGCGCTGGACCGCTGCACTCACTTCGCGCGGTCGCTTTAGCCCCAGCCCTATACCCAGTCTCTCCTCCTCCTTTTCCTTCGCCTCTGTCTGGTCGGCGGGGGCAGGTTCAGCCGCCAACATATCGAAACTGATGGCCAGGTTGGCTTTGGTAGCGATCTCTTGGAAGACCCCGGTTTGCATGATTGCTTCCGGTCCCTTCTCGGCGCCGGCTCGAGGCTGCAGGAGTCATATCTTTCCCGTCAGTAAACCATCCCTCCCAGTGCGAGTGGAGTTTTCTGTGCGTATCTCGGCGGGCAGGTTGAGGAACAGAAGGTCATACCGCTCCGCAGGAGAATTTGGCGGCTATAATAGCCAAGTGCGTTCCATCCGCGAGAAACTTCATCGTGGACGATATATTAGGCATTGTCGTATGAAATCCGCGAGGAACTCTCTCGAAGAGAAAGAGGATTCAGGGGGAAGATAGGCGGGGGGATAAAGTATTTGCTTCGGGAAGATTGGCTGCAGTTGAAGAACACTGCATCTTCTATGTACAATACCAATCCCTGCGGGCTCGGCTCGAATGAACTTTAGCGGTCGAGGCGGGTCCACCCTCGCTCTCTACCCGCTCTTAAAGTCAAGTTTACGCGGTTTCGATCCCGGATTTTTAGGGTTCCGCGGTGATAACCGGATTCTATGCACAATCACAGTAGGGGGTCAAGAAAAGCAAGGTAAACGATAAGTAGTTCACGCCCCCTTCCCCAAATCCACACAGAGGAACAACCATCTGATGCTCGGACCTTGCGACGCTGTCTAATCACGGCCAGCCAGCGAAGTACCTAAGTCTTGTAAAAGCCAGACGTCGGGAACATCCAGTCTCCGCTTTCGATACATTTGGTAAGCTTTGCCTGTGCGGAACGCTTCGCAAACCGTCGGGTGTGTGTACACAAATGTTGCATCCGGTCGTCCAGCACCCCTTGTTGGATGAGAAGGTAGTCAAGACTATCCTACAAACATGGTATCCTATTACACTGTGGAAACCTTTCGAGGAGGGATAGATACCTTGTCCCATTCCCACAGTAGGCGGTCAGCGATAAGGGGTTTCTGGCAGAGGGTCCTTGCGATTGACCTAAGCTGCCATGTCAGCATGATTGTCATGATAAGTAGATGACCTTCTAGAGATATCCGTGCCCGCATGCTCTCTGTCCATCTACGGCTTGTATAACGGCCATCATGTTTGACCACACCCGTCCGGATCAATCTAACTTTATCTCCAATGCCTACTTTCATCCGTTTATAATTGATTTAGTAATTTACGGATAAATACATTCTGTTACTGCCGGTAAATCAAATGCTTTAATTGTTGTTCTGCCGATTCCTCTGAAGAAATAATCTGATGTCAGTGAAATCGTCCTGTCCGGATTCGGTCTGGCTTGCAGATGATATAAGCTTAATGGAACAGTAGATCCCGGTTGCTGCGGATTCGACTGCTTCCATTACGGCGAGTTGACGATATCATCACCCATGGCCAGATGATATCTTTCGATCCGCGGGGTATTCCTGCTAGCTTCTCGGTCATCTATCCTTCAATCGGCAGTTCGTTCAGCGCCGGATACAGCATCATTTCAGCCAATCCGGATTCGGCATCCCGCATA
The DNA here is from genome assembly GCF_003184765.1 of Aspergillus aculeatinus CBS 121060. Lineage (NCBI taxonomy): Eukaryota > Fungi > Ascomycota > Eurotiomycetes > Eurotiales > Aspergillaceae > Aspergillus > Aspergillus aculeatinus. Next base: position 115,267 of record NW_020291501.1, read on the forward strand.
TGAGACAATAGTTCACCCACACTGTTCGGATTAATGAGTCAAGTGGGTCATGGTGGGGCTGCTCAGCTGCGTTCTTATCGGGGGATATCTTTGTAGGTACCATTGCAGTGGGACATGAACGCGACTTCCCTGTAAAGACATGTCTGCTATTCTGCACATCACTCTCGAAATTATCATCGATCTACGAACATGAGTCGCTGTGCACAGCCGACACCGCTTCCCAAGGCCTGCTCCAGTACAGTACATAAAACCCACCGAGTCTCCTCCCTTTCTCTTGCCTCCCTACTCGTGCAACAAAACTCTCCATTCTCACTCTTTCCATCCTACTAGCCTTTTCAAGCATCATGCGGCGAATGAACGACGACGACTGGCGGGAACTCGGGATTGGCCTCGGGCCGCTGGGACGGGGCATCTACTACGCCTGTATGTACACGCCCCACGGATCAACCTAGCTTCTCGGACGCAAATTCTAAGTTTTCCAGGGAACGCTGTCGCTGACAGCGATGGCAACCCTGAATGGGGGACCGGGGTCAGCATGACGGGCTGGACGCTCGCCTGCAACGACAACGATGATCTCGTCTTCCTGAAGACCGAGGGGTACACTTTCGCCTACTTTTGCGACAACAGCGCGCCTGGTGGCGCCTACTTCGCCCTTCACGACTTCGCTGTTAAGTCGCGCGAGTCGGACGCCAAGTTTATGGTGATGCACCCTTTCAGTGGCGGCGGGTGCGACCGGGACCAGATGGTGGAGTGGGCGCGACGCTGGAGCGGTTATGAGGTGACCGGAGACGAGAAGGAATATTACATGCGGTTGATCCGGGCAGCAAAGGCAGGAGAAGGGCAGGAGCAATAGATATTGCAGTACAGGCCCTGATCTGAATCTATCCAAGGAGATGGCGAATCCTACACTCCATTTACCTGTAGAACTTGCATATTTTTACGTATATATGGAGTACTGTGACTCTGTGTGTATCCTTAGCTCTAGCTACAAAGTCTTGTATCTCCTTGCGCTGGCCCCTATAACTCGGGCCACTCGGCACCCTGCACTATATACTGCACTACTACATAGTCCGTCTCCGCCGCTGGCTCCTCTACCCCCAAGATCGGATATAGACACAGCCGGCTGGAGCCGAGCATGCGTCGAATTCTATGTAAGGATAGGAAACCCCACCATGAATCGGAATCTCGGATTATTGGCCGAATAGAAGGTTAGGTAGATCGATCGGTAGATCCCGGCCCTTGCCATGTTCAGCATGCCAGCAAAGATCATGGACTGGAATGGACCACGCAAGTGGGAATTCTTGTTTCGCTGCCCGGCGACATCCCGTACATGTAAACTGAGATGTTCTGCGATTTGTCAATGCGTGGCCTTGTCAGATATACCAAGGAAAGCTTATCCGCCATGATGCGATTGGAAACGCTGTCCTTACAACCTACAGCGTACAAGTTAGCCCCAGCTGGATTAGGAGTCCATCGGTACAATCCACCACGATGATATTGACATTACAGTATTAGTATAGAACGAGACCATTCTCTGTTAATACTCTCTTCTACGTGTCTGCGTTTCACATTAACTTTCCACAATGTATATACAAATCGACAGTACTTATCATCTTAAAAATGACAGGTTTGGAAATGTTTTACCTGCATTAGACGAGCAAGTATCATAAGGATCAGGCCCCCGGTTGCTCGCGCAGTCATTTGAAACAAGCGCCGATTCTAGCGACAATTGTATAGACTGAGGATATACACCTTGGTTACCCAACAAGTGAACTGTGACGAACAAGATAAAAGGTGAGATAAATGGTGGGAAAGAAAAAATAAATACAAAAACATACAACAGAAGGGATTCGCTGGTGGTCACCCACCCAACTACTAACCTCCCGGCGTGTGGCTTAAGTACGGCTGAGCGGACGGGAAGCCCTGTTTTCCACACCCTGTGGTCGTATGTACCATATTTTAAAAGGCTGAGGCTTGTATCCTATTCAGCAAAAGTGGTTGTCACGACGCCATTACTTGAAGACAGACTGTTGCTCAGCCCCATCCTGGCATGTACTGTACATCTCTCTATACTATAAGCTGATACGTCTAATTATTGATACATACCAGTGTTGCATCTCCGCAACACAGCATTCAGCACTGTATGATGCTACACCACCACATCTCCTCCTCCACCCCGCACATACTCGGACACAGCCGGATGTGGAGTATGCATAATCTCGGGGCTCGAGAGTTCGATCCCGGCTCTTGTCGTGTGTAGAGTGCTAGTGAAAATTATGAATCAGGCAGTGCCACGCAGCGAGGATCTTTCAATGCGCTGAATAGCTTTTGTACACAGATATACCTCGATATTGACTTGCGTGTGCTCTCATCAGATATAAGAAAAAAATTCGGTCCAAACTTGCTGGAAAACGCTGTCACTTACGCCCTACGGACCAAAGCCCCCTTGAATATACAGTGTGATTGGCAATCCAGCGATCCGATCCACCGGGATGACATTAACATCAGAGCATCAGTATATAATAAGGACAACCCCTGTCAGTTTTCTCTTATACTTTCATTCAAACAGCACTTCCTGCAATCTAACTTAGAAAGAACAAAGCTCCTCAACTTCGGTAACATTTCGAACCCATAATCCCTCCCGCCACCATGAACAACTCCAGTCTCCACGAAGCCATCATCTCCTCCTTCCTCGCAAACCAGCGTGCCCCGACAATCCGCGAGCTCGCCGCTCGCTTCCAGTGCACTGAATCAGAGGCTCGACAGGGCCTACAAGCGCTAGCCGACTATCACGGGGTCGTCCTCCACCCGCACTCCGACGAGATTTGGGTGGCGCACCCCTTCTCCGCCGCCCCGACGACCTGCATCGTCTCCTGCGGCGAGCGCACATGGTGGGGCAACTGCGCCTGGTGCTCGCTCGGCGTGATGCAGCTGGCCGGCGGCACGGCCTCGCTCACCACCCGCCTCGGCGCGATCGGCGACGAGGTCTCCATCGCCGTCAAGGACGGGGAGCTGGTCGACAAGGACTACGTCATCCACTTCCCCATCCCCATGGCCAACGCCTGGGACAACGTCATCTTCACCTGCTCCGTCATGCTGGTCTTCCGCAACGAGGCCGAGGTCGACGACTGGTGCGCCACGCGCGGCATCCGCAAGGGCGACGTCCGGCCCATCGACCAGATCTGGACGTTCGCCAAGGAGTGGTACGGTCGCCATGCTGATGCGGACTGGACCAAGTGGTCCCTGCGCGAGGCGGTTGAGATCTTCCGTCGCCATAATTTGAACGGGCCGGTTTGGGCGATTGGGGGTGATACGGAGCGCTTTTGAGCGTGATATGCTGGGTGAGGGCGTTGTGTTGCGTGTCGAGCGGGAGTGCTGCTTGTCAAAGATGAGCTATGTGTCTAATTCTTAGGTATTTGTAAGGGGGTGTCTTTGACGCTTACTGATATCGCGCGACTTGGGAATGTATCCAGAGCAACCTAATTGTATTCGCAAGATTGGCGCAATCGGGGTCATGTATTCACAGAAAGTAAGATTTTGAGGTTGGAAGAGTAGAATGGTGGATACCCGTCCAATTTTTTAGGCGTGGGTTGTAAAGAGTAAGGTGCCAAAATCCAAAGTTTTCCTACCTAGCCAAAGGAAAAACAAGACTATATTTACTATTTACGTTCCCAAAATCTAAGCCTCCCTACCAAGCCCCACACGTGTGAACCGTAAAACGAAGCCCTATTCCTTTATATCGTGTGTTGTGTGTACATACAAGGTAGTCGGATGACCTTTATATACATTAGTCAGTATCATCTGGATTAAGCTAAAAGTAAAGCCATGTCGACAAGAGGGGCTTTCTATCTGGGTGGAATGTGCTCAGGGGGGTGTTGATACAGAGTCCGACAAAATAGCCACAGATACAGATAATCTTAGTACGTCGCACCAAATTTGCCGTGACAGGGCTTATCTGTTAGAAGTGATGATGAATAATGATTGCCAAAGGCAGAAGGTAAATGACGGAGGAGATGAAATAGAAAATAGCACCAAGTATACAGCTATTTTGACTGTTCTACGCTGCTGGGGGAGATTATGCTGAGTACGGGAAAGTAGATTAGCTATGATCAAATCAGATGACACGGTGGCAGGCAGAGTCCACCGCTTACTTAGCCCAGACAGAGAAATATACATGAAAGATAACTTCATCGACAAAGGCTAGGACATGGCCCTACAACTGACACTTGATTGGAGCAAAGTGACAGGGATTATTACCCACTGATGCAACACAGCCACAGCGCTAGCCTCGAGCGGTCTTTGGCGCCTAATCATCACCACTGAGCTAAAGTTCCACAAATTCTTCCCAAGCAAACTATTCATCGTGAGCAACATAGTGAGAAGCATTGCGAGAATGTCTGCTGCACAGAGTCTCATCCAGAACGCCTTCGATGCCGCAGTGCAGGAGTTCAAAGCAAACCTCAACAACGACGCAGTCTACCAGAAGATCCTCTCCGTTACCTCCATCGATGAAGTCTACGACCTTACCGATCAGCTTCAGGCCGAACAAGGCAGAAAGGGGCACCTGCGACACCTGGCCAAGATCGAGCCTTACCTGAACCGTCTCCGCGACTACGCAGCAGTAATTGAAAACTTTGTCCAAATCAAGCCGGAAATCATGGCCCTGATCTGGGGCCCGATCAAGCTGCTGCTCCAGTGGAGTAGCGTTCTAGCTCAGTCCTTTGATGCAATCCTTCAAATAACGGGCGATATCGGGGTCTTGCTGCCGGAGTTCCAGGATTGCGCGGTCTTGTTCGCGCAAAACAGTCGTATCTATGATCTGATGGTGCTGTTCTTCAAGGATATCCTGGACTTTTACCAGGTGGGGTTGAAATTCTTCACCATGTCGCGTACGTATAAATGGTGGGAGGCTAAAGGATCTGAGCTCAAATGTGATGCTGATTCCGGATATAGGATGGAAGTATTTCTTCGAGTCTGTGTGGCCTCGTAAGAGGGACCGTATCAATCTGGTTAAGACTCATATCGAAAGACACTCTTTGCTTATGCGGAATGAAGTACGTCTAGAGCACATTCGCGAGGAGCACGAGGCTCGATTGAAGGCCTTGGAGCATTTCAAAGCCGAGGAACGTGCTCAGCGACTACAGCAGTTTCATGTGATCAAAACAGATGTCAATCCGAGGATGTACGATGACAAGCTGAACTGGTGTCATGGTCGCATTTGCGACGGGTCGGGCGCATGGCTGCTTAGGGACAAGGCTTTCACCAGTTGGCTGGATTTCTCTGCTGGGACGCCGCCCATTCTCTGGCTTCAAGGCATTCCAGGTGCCGGTATGTGAACCTCGAAGGATCCATTGTCTGCCGAAGAGACTGACACCCAGAGATTTTGTGAAGGAAAAACATTTCTTGCCAGCTTAGCTATCGATAAGACACGCACAGTAGCCCACACGGCCTTCGCTTTCCTGAGTCACACATACAGTAGCAGTACTTCAGCTCTGAGCGTGCTGCACTCTTTGATATTTCAGCTCGCAGGGCGAAATGAGGACATGCAGGATGTGCTCTGCCATTCCACCCACGACCGCATCCGGAGCGATGTTACTGTTGCCGTCGAGCTTCTCAGAGTCTTATTGAATTGTGCAGGTCCCGCATTTTTGGTTGTCGATGGTGTAGATGAGATCGAGGAGCTTGAACGTGGTATTCTCCTCAACCAGCTTTTGCTTCTGCCCGAAAAGTGTCCCGAAACGCGGGTATTTATCAGCAGTCGGCGAGAGAGCGACATTGCTGCCATTTTGGAGAAGATTTCAGAGTCAATTCGAATTGACAAAAGAAACCAGGAAGGCATTCAGGCATTTATAAGTCAGCAGCTGGGACTGATGTTTGAAAGTCGTGAATTTCCACCCGACGTCCAGGCGCAGATACGCCAATCCATGGAGCCGCTAGCTTCAAAAGCCAATGGTAAGACAGATAATCGACCTGATATATCATATCGTACTAATATGTGATTGATCCGACCTTAGGAATGTTCTTATATGCCAAGGTTGTCTTGAGCAGTATTGAGCTGCTAGACGACGTCGCGGAGATTTGCGAAGAGCTGAGCCTCCTACCAGAAGATTTGGACAGCGCGTGAGTCTCTTATACAATGCTGTGAAGAACCAATGCTCAAGGCTCACATGTAAGCAAATAGCTATGCTCGAATTCTACTTCGGATCAACAATCTGCGACCGGCATCTGTCAAGGCGAAAGCCAGAAGGATACTAGCCTGGGTGGGCTGCTCACCCACGCCATTGACTTCGCGGGAGATGGAGCAAGCCCTGAGTATTCAACCCGGGAAAGTCAATGCAGGAAAAAGATTGAGCGCAGCGCCAAATCTCAACAAGCTATGTGGACCAATAGTTGAAGTTATTGGCGAAGAATACGTACAGTTTGTCCACTTTACGGTCAAAGAGTAAACACACTGCAATGGTGGCGCTGAACACATAGCTAACCGACTCAAGATATTTTTTTAGTACAGCCGTAACCGGTCATATCAGCTTTATCGATGGAACTCTCGACTTAGCCACAACCTGCATTACATATTTCTGTCAGGGATTTCACAATCCTGATGTCGTCAGCGATGACGATCAATTCACTCAGCATCTCATTGAAGGTGGTTACAGGCTGCACTACTATGCGCAGGAGAGGTGTTTTGAAGTCCTTCAGATCTATCTACGCTTGTTGGATGGTGCAAAGGCCCCCTCGAGTCTTTTAAACTGCCTCAACATGTTGATGGCTACGCTCAGGAATGATCGATTCGCACTCGCGGCGGATGACGGACGCATTGTGGAAGCTTCGTTTCTGCGTGCCTTTCAAACAGATCACCCAGAGCTTTATCAATTTCTGTACGACATCTATCGATTCCGCCATATGTGCTCACAAGAAACATATCATCTGAATGAAGGTAAGCCCCTTATCGCACAATTGTTGGCCCGATGCCTGGATGATAATGTGTCTAGAAACGAAATGGGTTGATTTCGATCCACTAGCATCATCCCAAGTATCAATTCGACTTTATCAATACATCAACAAAGCGCAGTGTGCTTCCAGCTCTCACAATTCCGGATGTCAATGCGGCCTGCTTGACCGTGTATTCGGTTTACAGGCCTACAGATGCGGATATTTAAATTGTCCTCTCCAACGGCGTGGGTTTGAGTCCATAGCAATACAAAAGCGACATGAAGATGAACATACTCGCGTTTGGAAATGCCCTGTTTCAGGCTGTGAGTATGAAAAAACCGGATTTTTGTCTGCAAATATGAGAGACCAGCATGCAATCAAAGCTCACCGAAAGCAACATAATACCAATGACATTGTTCACGACAGCCATATGTCACCCGAGGACGAGGTAGAGTTTATCCTAGATCTAGTCAGGTCTAATGATATTGAGGCTATCAACTCCCTCCCCCTTACTCTCTTTGAGGCGAGATTTCGGTTTGCAAACAGCCACCGGCTCAATCTGGGAAACGTGCTGGGAGAATTTGGATCTGCCTCAACTGTTGGGATACTTTTGCCATTTGCCGACTTGACATCGACATATTCGGGAGCTATACAGGCTTCGAATACTGACCTTCTCAGCTGGCTTATTGATACAAAAACAATAGACAAGGGGCAATGGAGGTTAGCATACGTTTGCAAAGAATTTGTAAAGTGCGATTCAGCAGAGATGTACGACTTTGGCCGCAGATGGTTTGCGATGATTCGATTTAACAGATTGTACCTTCCAGTCATGAACGAAGCTGTGATCGGTGTTACAGCAAGACTACCTCGCAGAGAGGACTTTTTGGTCTCACTGTGGGATTATGCTTGGATGGAATTGAGACAAATTGATATTTCACAGGCGTTGAAGGCCGTTGCCAAGACAACCTGCTCTCTAAGGCTTGGACAGATTCTGATTCAACATGGAGCCAAGGTAAATTGCACCGTCAAGTCAAAAATTACGGCACTGGGATATGCAACAAACAAACCTGCTCGCAAAAATGCTCAATTCGCCAAATTTCTTCTATTCCATGGCGCTGACCCACAGCACACTTCGGCCTCCGGAAGAAAGATATCTGACCAGATTGGGGCGAAGAGGATATCTCATTGGCTTGGGATTTCATGGGATGATTTGGTAGAACAGGCTAGGGCCCATGCAGATGAAAATGCAACCACCTCTTGAGTATGCCACAGACAAAACAAGCCAATGATGGGTGACTTTTGTATCTCATGTGTCATATGAATGCACGCGAAATTTCGACTTTGAGACATTATATACACGTTAATGATCATAAATCCCACATGATATCCCCTGCAGATCGTCGATGATAGTTTTGTTGAATGATCAGAGAGCAAAGAACTCTGAGGAAGAGAAGTTCCCATCTCAACGGCAGGCTAATCATCTGCCTCTGCTGATGGTGCCATACCCAGAATAACCTGTAGCTTCTGAAACCATTTTAGTCATATTCTATCAAGGTAGCACTCAAGAACAATACTCTACATACCTTCCATCGTCTATGGTCAAGATCTGCCTGTGACGTTGGAACGGAAGCCAACGACTGGTGAATAACTGCTAGCTTGTCTTCCTGGACCCAGCGAACGTACTGAAATCTCATCAGCGCGATTTGAAGAAGGAAAGGTGCAGTCTATACATACATCCTCAATGGAGTTGGCAACGAGATACCTTGTAACCGAAACTTCGCGAGACTGGCCTATTCGATGAACCCTGTCAACTGCCTGTGCCTCTAGCATTGGGTTCCAATGAGGTTCCATAATGTGGATGGAGTTGGCTGCGGTCAGGTCGATGCTGTGAATTCTCCGTCAGCCGAACAAACATGGAAATTGTATACATGTTTCCTCACCCTTCTCCGGCACTGCCAATACTGGCCAGCATTACCGTGCAGCTCTCATTCCTTGTGAATTTCTCAAGCGCTAACCGGCGATCTGTTAAACTCGACCCTCCATCGAGACGAACGTAGTTGTAATTATTGGAGTGGAGAACCGTAGCTATCAGATCTAGCATCTTGGTCCACTGACTGAAAACCACACTAATGATCACTTAGTGAATTTGCAATTCTCGTTTGTAAGCGCGGAATTTTCGCGGCCTACCTTTTTACAGGCCTCAGACCTGATTGCGATGTGTCTCGTTTCTGCCTTTCCAAGTTCTTGAGTAATGCTATCATCTTCGGGGATAAGTCAAAAGAAGACTCGTGACATTCCTCCATCGGCATTTGAGCAGGAGTGTCAGCTGTACGTTCTGCAGCATCATACACGTCCCCAAGCTTGGCACTGCCACCAGCAGCTTTATCACGAGCCGGTGTGCTTCGATCGTCGGGGACAAAGTCTTCCTCATTCAAGCAGCTGTCTACACTTTCCCAAGGTGCAGTGATAACATCATCTACATGTCTGTCTCGGTTGCGCCATAGCTCGAGCGCGGATTTAGGTAGCAAGCGCTCACCATAATCGCATATTAGCCGCAGGATGTTAATCAGTGCAAGGGTCGTATCTGCACCGGCTTGCTTTCCAGGATCTTGAGCCTCACCAGAGAGCTTCGCTGCCGTCTTGGATGCTTTCGCTTTGAAATAGTCATATACCTCCCGATCTGCGGCCGTCAAGTGAATCAATTCGGTTCTTTCAACCTTTTTCGGTAGCTGAAGGGCGGAATCGAGCGTCTTCTTGGTCCGCCGGAAAGCTGTGGCAGCCACGAGCGCTTGGAGTGTCCGGATATAGCCCGGTTGCTGACGCTTCACCGGTGATGCAATCCAGTAATCAAATGCGGACTTGGTCTCCAGGACCGGCATTTGCATGAAGCTCAAGAGGGCACCATAATCGTCGATAGAGTTTTGGATTGGGGTGCCGGTGAGACACCATCGGAAGTGGGCTTTCAGGGAGCTCACGGCCTTGAACACCTGTGAGGACTGGCTCCGGATACGATGTGCTAGACTGAAGTCAGATCACAACCAGCGGTAGATCATATCTTCATCTCAGTCTCTTTATCATACGCTTACCTTCATCTAGAACTATGCGATACCAGGTTGCTGTGCTTAAACCATCCTTTATCCGCCAATCCTGGCGTATGGTATCATATGTTGTAATGACAATATCGTACTCGCGTATCAGGGAAGGTTTGGCTTTGCCTCGGCTTGCGCCATGGTATATGAAGTACCGAAGTTGGTTATGTTTGATGTGTCTGGGGCCAAGGTCAGCTGCGAAATGACAACGTGTCAAGAACAGGCCTACGTTTTAATTTGTGCCACCCATCCCGGAATAGCTTTTTGTGTCAGCCCCGACTCATTGTAAGCCATCAGGAATTTCAACTTACTGCTCTTCGGTGTAATAATCAGAGTCGCCCGAGGGCTGTCGAGAGGTAGCTGTAGACAATCTATGGCATCTAGGGAGCAGCAGAGTAGTGATAGAAGGCTAAGTGTTTTGCCCAAGCCCATGTCCTGCACATAGGTCAGACACAGTACCATTGCAGGGTACAGTCCAATAACTCACATCCGCAAGGATACCGCCACGCATCGGTTTAGGGTCTGTGTCAATGGCCCCTGTGATTCTATGCCGGTACCTGCCACCAGTCAGCCGCGATGAACAGTGCCAATCGCCTAGTGCTGCTAAAATTTCACCTGTGGTTCCCAAGCCCTTCCCAGATAGATGGAAATTTCAGGCCGTCAATTTGTTCAGATTCCCTTTCTATCATCATCGCCAAAGCCACTTCCTGGTGACTGCATTGAAACATCAGCGTCTAATTCGATCCGCTACACGAAGATTTCACTTACGGTTTCAATCTCGACGCCAACCTTGGACTGGAGCAGGCTTCATAAGACCCCTCATAGGTGTTAACCGTATCGAGGATCCGGAATAGCTCACTCTTGACCCCTTCATTCAATCTCTCCGAAACCTGCGAGCCCTGCTCATGGTCGGAAATCCTGAGTTCATCAATTCGAGGCATTTCACCCCCAGGTCGCACAAGATAATGTGGGTTCACATATGGGAATCTGGGGTCATACTCTGCGCTTGTGGGATGCTGCAGGTACATTCCTGCGTCTGATAAGCAAGTCCCGACCGCGTCTTTATCATTGATACTTCCGTAGACAGCGATCCTCAGCTCTGGCTCCCAATAATACTCAGTCCCATCATCCTTATCGAATTGAGCGGCGAACAGTGTGCCGACTAACTTGACGCGATATTGTTTCAGGAAGTCAACTAGCGCAGGCATAGCTACGATACCTGCATACTTCTTCGTGTCCGTGAAAGACATCTTGAAGACTCCGCCAAGGGTTGTTAGATCGACCCGCGCTGACTTTCGGTTTCGACTTTGTGTCTTTCCGTCGTCCTTGAATGTGGAGGTGGCTTCGACGGTGAGCTGGGAAATGTTAGCTTGCGACAGGTAGGGGGTGGAGACAAGTGTGTTTTTCTGCATACCTCTCCAAAGCAAGTGTCCCATGTCACAGCGTCCGCTGATTCAACGCTTATGACGGGCTCGCTTTGACATTTATTGAGATACGGCCGGTACTGTTCCTCGTCTGCATCACTCGTTGGTTTCTTTGACTTGCCCATGATCTTGGCTTGAAGCTCATTTGTACCCGGACTGGTACCGGATAACTCCATTTTAGTTGCGTTCCAGTCAAAGTCAGGTTTGATCGATAGATCCTGGACGTCAGAATTTCCCGTGAATTCCAGATCGGGACTGAGTCTCTGAAAATCTGCTGGGCCTTGTTCGCACCCCGGCAACTGGTGGGCCAATCGCATGTCCGTTATAGGGTAAGAAGCGCCTTGTTGTCCTTACCGACCGCTATGATGTTAGCCTGAGCGCAGGAAGTGCTAGAGGCAATTCGTTTCTCCCACTCGAGAGTCTTACCACTCTGACCCAAGTCCTGCAAAGCTGGCGAATCAAGAGCGCCCTGGCGATCTTCCACGTCCAACCTCAGATTATCCCCCCGCAATGCATTCCAATTGCTGTCCAACATATTGATATCCACCTCGTGCGACGGATGAGATGCCAAGCCTGAGTCCCGGATTAGCGCCCCATACGGATCCTCCACCCGTATCTCCGGATAACCCTGTTGTGGCCAAATCGAGCCGCCCACGTTACACCCGAAAGGGTCTGGAAGGTCATCAAACGGCTGCTCTCCGAAACAGTCGCCATCTGGAGTAGTGATAGCATGAGTGAGACTCTCTGCGGGCGTCTCGGAGCAGGCCCGCTTGCTACTTATGCTGCTCCCATCGTTATCATCCTCATCGTCAGGCAGCAGGCGCTTGCTTGCTGAGCGCGACAAAGCCATCGGTACTATCCTCGACAGCTCTCGAATCTCCGTTTTGCGACCTGCTCCCCGTATTCTAGGGAAATATTTAGTCGAACTATAGGAAAGAGGAGCCGGATCTGACTTTTAAGACAGGTAAAATGCAGGTTCGTCCTCAGCTCAACCGCCGTCTGACGCCCCACGCCTGGCGGTGGTCACAGCCACAGCAGGGATCATGCTGACCGGCACACACATACAGGCAACCAATCAGATGGCTGAGCGTGAGGAAGGATTGACTGCGCCACGCCCTGGCTGGATAATTGGGACATCACTCCCCAATGTTAATATCAAATAATACTAGATAGGACTAACAGTGAATTACTAGGGATCTGTGTCATTCATTTATTTTTTTGTGTTCACTATTACTGTCAATGCAATCAGTATAGATGTGTTCAAAACCACCCAGTTGACCCCTCGTGTTGCTTCTTTTAATTGCCTTTAAGCGGCTTTGTGAAGCTTGAGAATGGGCCATGTGGAACGATTTCTCGATCCCTTGGTGGTTGATTGTTCGATGAACTAGCCAAGTTCTCAAGGTGGGCAACTCGCTTGGTGCGGTCACGTGGCCTGGACTGCCCAGAAACGCCGATATTACGCAACCCCCTCAACCTAACTAAAGAAATCGCCATCACTTCAATATAATCTTTTCTTCATCTTTTGTTCTCCCTTTCTGTTTCTCCTTCTCTTCTTCTTTAATTCCCGCCATCCCAGTGCAATCATGCAACTCATTACCCATTTCAGCCTAAGCACAGCTCTGGATGAGTTCTAGATCTCCTCTATCAACTTGCAGCACTGGAGGAAGACAAGATCGTCCAACTAGCAGGCGGCCGGCGTCCAGAATCCGCAATCAATGCATACGCCGCCCGCTCTGCTGGCTTTCCTGATGGAATACTGAAATCTTGGCGGTCGAGTCGGCACCCTCGCTGCCGATTCGGTTCAGGCGGCGCGCGGCACTAACCGAACCCGCCGCATCTTACCAACCTCCAGGGGGGACCGGGAGATGGAATGCTGGGGCTGCCGAGTGTGGCGGGTAAAGTTTCAGCCGCGGCACCCAATTCGGCAGTGGAATGGTCGTGACCCTCTTATCAGATCGCCCTAAAAGGCTTATCCCCTCCTTGGTCCGGTTCAACCCTGGGATTTCTCGCGGGATCTATGATGGCGGACTCAAAAGAGAAAGTAACGCTGACCACTGGGTCTGTTGATGCCAAGAGCGAACAAATCTCGCAGCCACCGCAGAATGAACCCGGTAGCACGCAGCCACCTAGAAATGAATCGGCCACAGAGCCTGCCTATCCGAAATGGTGAGCAGACCACCCCACCACTTCGTTCCAAGTTTACTATTCTGACAGGTCAGGCACTACGTCGCCATCGTGGCAGCCGGCTGCCTCATCATGATGACCACCTGCTCCTTCGTCTTCGCCTTCGGAGTCTACCAATCCCTGTACGAGGAGATGGCAGCGCAGCCCAACACCCCCTTCACGGGCGCTTCGACGGCGCTCATCGATCTCATCGGCACTCTAGCCATCGCGCTCATGTCCATGGCCGGACCCTACGCCACCGCCTGGTCGAAGCAATACTCACCGCAAGCCGTCATCATCGCCGGCGGCTGGGTATTTGGGGTCGCCTACATCCTGGCCAGCTTCAGCCGGGCCCTATGGCATTTCGCCCTAACGCAGGGTCTTCTTCTCGGGGTTGGATGCTGTCTTGCCTACGTGCCCACCATGTCCGTGGCCCCGACCTGGTTCAGCGCCCGCCGCGGCCTGGCCATGGGGGTGATCATCTCCGGCACGGGGATAGGCGGCATGATGTGGCCACCGGTCCTGCGGGCGATGATCTCGCACATCGGTTTCCGCAATGCCCTCCGTTTGTCTGGCTGTATTGCCACGACCATCGTAACGGGCGCTGGCGCCGTCCTACGCTGGGAACCACGGTTCCACGCCAACCTGAAAGCCCGGCAGCAGGAGCAACTCACATCCAACCCCAGCAGCACCTCTTCCAGAACGCAGTGGAAGCAGCTCCTCACCGTCCCCCTCGTCGACCGCACCACCGCGTTTTCTGCACGTTTCCTCGCCCAAGCATCCGGCTGCTTCCTGCAATCCGCCGGGTACACGACCCCGCTCTTCTTCTACGTCGCCTTCGCCCAGACCCTGGGCTACAGCACCACCACGGCCGCCACCTTCCTGACGGTGAGCAATGCCTCGAACTTCGTCTCGCGGATCGTGCTCGGCTACCTCGCCGATAAATTCGGCCGGATCAACGCCCTCGCCACGACCACGCTCGTGAGCGCCGTGGCGGTCTTCGCCTTCTGGCTACCTGCCACGTTTTCTCCAGATGACGGGGTCTCTGACGCAGCTGCGCGCGGCTGCTTCATCGTGTTCACGGTGCTGTACGGGGCGTTTGCGAGCGCGTACATCTCGCTGTTCCCGGCGTCGTTGGTGGAGGTGTTCGGGGTGGACAAGTTCACGAGCGTGAACGGGGTGCTGTATCTGATCCGGGGGATGGGGGCGCTGGTGGGCACGCCGTTGGTGGGGCTGTTGATCCCCGAGCGCACGGCGCTAGTCGAGGCCGGGGCGTATCGGCGGGCGGCGGGGACGGTGGGCGCGTTGCTGATGGCTGCGGCTGCGGCGTGTTTCTGGGTAAGGTGGGAGATGAGAGGTAGTAATCCGGGGTGGAGGGTGTAGTTTGTGATACTCCATAATGGAAAGAGTGGTCGTGCACATTAGAACGATAGAGATCGATTAAGACTAACCTATAATACAGCCCGCCATATTATCGTAACTAAGGTAGGACTTGGATTGAGGTTGAGGTTGAGGTTGCCGAGAAGCTGAAAGAAAGGGGGGTCTGGGGGTTCTCCCCCAGATAGCCACCTCCCCACCCCATGGCAGATATTATCCCCAATGAACCACCACAGACTGACCCACACCCCCATAATCCCATCTGCATCACCATAGAAAGCTAACCCATAACCCCAAACAAGCACGAAGACACCACCATCCCCAGCACGACCCACCCGCCCATCGAAACCTTGTGCCCGACCACCGCCGCACTCTTATCGGAGGTACTCGTGCTACTCGCCGCACTGCCCGTGCTGGAGCCTGTCTTCCCTGCTTTGCCGGTCTCAGTGGACGAGACCTTGGCTGTCGCGCTGGCTGTGAGGTTCCCGCTGCAGAAGGCCTCGGTCACGGCGCCGTTGTCCTGGAGACAGCTCAGAAGGGTCTTGACGGTCTGGTCCTGCGCCAGGCAGTACAGGCCGCAGTCGTTGTCGTATTTGGTGACGGTCGCGGGGGAGCAGCATTTGTCCATAACGGAGGAGAAATTACCGGAGTTGGGGAGGGCGCAGGCTGCGTCTTGGACGGGGAGGACGTAGAGGTTGCCCGTGCAGGTGGCGGCCGCGGCGGAGCCGGTGGTGGCTGTTGTGGTGGTGGTTGCGGTGGAGGTGGACATTTTGGTTGCGGGTTTTCTGGGGGTGAGGCTATTTATTTTGGTTTCAAGGTATTGGCAAGGTAAGCGAGCGCGTGTGTTCGTGTTTGTAACGACTGATTGTTGTCACTACTGCTGTAACGTAGTCGGTATGGTAGATCAACGACCGTGTGTTCAAGCCGACAGATGAACGAGTAAGGAGAAATAAGGTGCAGGAACCAGGAGAGATGAAATCCTCAGGCAGGGAAGAAAGACAGCGGATTAAATACCCTTATCCTTGCAGCAGTGATCAATCACCCCATAAAACTTGATCTCCCCACCATTCACTACTGCGCCCCACCCGCTGACCCTATATTTATCCACAACCTGCCGTCATTGGGCCCTGGCCACGTCAATCCCTACTATTTTCGGGGTCCCGCGGCCACAACCTTGGAACAACTGTCTGTGTGACCCCGGATCGACTCTGCTGGTGTCTCACCATTGTGTTGGCCTTTTTTTTTTATTCTTGAGGGGTGCGGTTAAGTCACTCGGTTCAGTTGGATTAGGATTTCATCGTCGGCTGTTAATCTACTATGTGTACATTATTATCTTTGATTTTAGGTTTAGTCTATGTTGACCATGGTCGCTACCGGGCCTTTGTCCACTTCCAACCGTCCACCTGTGTAGTTAAGTTGTCTTACTAATTGTATTCGAATTATCTTCTTTGTGCTCTCCTATCAGTATGCCCAGTCTCCGTTCTTTGCATGGTAAGCTGTTCTATTAGCACACAAGCAACCTAATCATGATCAATACTGCGTTTGACATCTCAGGGCAGCCATTTAAGGTAGCTTTCAAGCGAATCAGGCTCTTTATACTGATTAGATGTTGTACTATGTAATTTACTTCTGCTATTCTTCTCAACTACTGCCTACTATTGTAACAGGAGTGTTTCGGAGCATGGCTGACGAGGACCATTAATATTAAGCAGGACATGAATATATACATATTTTGCGGGGTGCTAACGAGACCAGTGGACAAAACGCGCATTGCC
This sequence comes from Aspergillus aculeatinus CBS 121060, assembly GCF_003184765.1. NCBI lineage: Eukaryota > Fungi > Ascomycota > Eurotiomycetes > Eurotiales > Aspergillaceae > Aspergillus > Aspergillus aculeatinus. Next base: position 132,025 of record NW_020291501.1, read on the forward strand.
GAGCGTGATCCTGAGGCCGGACCGTGGCGGAGCAGAAAGCCCCTTTAGATAGTAAACCTCTTTATCTAGTACATACAAAGAGACATATTCGCATCTTCGCCACAGATCTAAGTGGTATTCCTACGAGAAGATTATCTTATTCTACTCTATCAAAGTCAACCTAATTTACATATAGAAGCTTATTTTACCGACTCAATTGCATATTTGTACAACTAGATATGAACAAGGTCAAAGGTGACCGTTAATGGGGAGATTCATCCCAAACTATGCGACTTTACACCAATCCAGAATCACTCACTACAGGCTTATCTTTGGGTTCACGCTTCGGACCCGATGTTAGCGGAGGGGGCTGTGGACGGACATGGTAAAAAGCATCAGCATGCTGTAGCCTACAGACATGCTGCGACTATCTCCGAAACTCAGCAAGTAGAATGGTCGCTTGTATGTCCAGTGTTCACTCCTTACTAAGTACTAGGTAGATAGGCATCTGGCCGCTGACCCAACCACGGGGTTTCCCGCGCAGGTGCGTCTTTTAGGGCACCCGTGCGACTATGGCACCCTACAAAGCGATGCTTGCAGAACGGGTATGCTGCTCGCAAGAAGGGGAGTATCAGAGGATTGTGGTCTGTCAATCCTGCGAATGCCGACGAATGCAATGCTGAACTCGGACCTTGCGCATCCAATCGTTGAGCGTAAGATGACCCCTTGACCAGAGATCTACTAGCTACCTAGTACCGCTGACGTCGACCACAGCCTGTTTCCATATCAGAATCGCGCTGCAGGACGAGGCGAAAAATGTTGGCTTGCGGATCGCCAACTGGGGAACTCGAACAAACAGGTTTTATTACTAATGGGCGTTTAGTGTTTACTGTGTTGCAAGCTAGGAAAATGTACAGAGCCCAGTAGAGTGTATTCGGGCAGGAGTTGTGCTGTACCTCCGCGGCAAACTGGAAGCTCGGGCATATGTAAGTAAGATAGGAGCTCTGGTTGAGAAAACCAAATGGAGGTCCAATTCCAGAACGTAAGCACTGTTGCGGTGCGAATTCTCCAATATGCCAAGACTGGCCGAAACTAAAGGTATTGACAAGGCGGGGCATGACCGAATCTCGCCCGCCCACATGTAATGATCCACTTATTTCGTACAAAATTATATTCATACGTACAACTCATACACCCCTCGTGATCGTGAATTTTCCTTGATATAGATTGAGCCGGTTCTACACTGAACGATTAGGAGCTCCGTTGGGGTATTGCGGCACCTTGATCGTTCAGTTTCGGTAGGCCTGCTCCTGCTGCAGTTGTTGAGCATTCAAAGCTAGTCTCGTCGCCCGTGGTCTCTAGACAGTCCCGCGCACTGCTTGGTTAACTTGTGTCCCTTGAGGGCCACAGCTGTCAATGCGTGCTTAATACTTGCATGTATTCGCGAATTTCTCTTAAGTGGCGATTTCGGACTTTTTGGCACCCTTTAGTTTGATCCGAATAGTTCTCCAAAGTGCCAAGCCACGGGATACCCCTCATTTCCCTCCGCAGCACTCGGTATTTCAATCATGTCATCAGCCTCCGGCCAAAGTGATTGCAGACAAAACCGCTTCAATCTACCAAGGCATCAGTTGCTCAACCACATACAATCATGACAGCGCCCAGCCCCGTCGACGCACCACTTCACATCCTCGAACTCCTCGCCAACCTCCACAAGAGGTCCCTGGACCAAGAGGCTCTCCTCTCCAAAACCGGCAAGGTCTTTTCCTCGAGCATCCTGGGCGAGCTCCAAGATCAGGACCCTACCATCACCACCACCCCAGCGAACCCCAAAGAGCAGTTTGACCGCCTCATGCTCGACAAATTCATCGCTCTGGACCAAGATAAATGTCAATTCACCTACCAACTGGTCACTGCAATGGGCGCCACGAACATCGTCGAAGCCGGGACCAGCTTCGGCGTCAGCACGATCTATCTGGCCCTGGCAGTTGCTAAGACTACTTCCCGGACTGGAAAACCCGGCATGGTGATCGCTACCGAGAAGGAGGCATCCAAAGCGGCGGCTGCACGGGGGTACTGGGCGCAGTGTGGCCCCGAGGTGGAGCGGCACATCGATTTGCGCGAGGGGGACCTGTTGGAAACATTGAAGGACGGATTGCCGGAGGAGATCGATCTATTGCTTCTTGATAGTAAGTTCATCTGTATCAAACCCTAGGAAACAGGTTCGCTGACATGGGACTCCTCAAAGTCTGGTCTGCGCTGGCCTTGCCAACGCTGCAAACGGTCTTGCCTCGTCTGCGTCGCGGTGCAGTGGTGCTCACCGATAACACCATCTCGGGAGCCAAAGGATATGCCGATCTGCTGGCATTCTTGCGGTCCTCTGAGAATGGCTTCCAGAATATGACGCTGCCGTTCTCCAATGGCTTTGAGATGAGTGTTTACTTACCGTAATTGGGGCTGTCGTTGTCCAGGGTGTATTTACTATAACTGTAGAACCTCAGGGCTGAGTAACGACAATACAGCTTCTGAACAGTTGACTATAAGTTATTGTATTGTAACATTGTACGACACGGAGTAATATTCAGAGAAGGCGGCTTAGTAAGGCGGGCGGCATGTCTAAATTCCTACTGGAGAGAATTAAATTGTCGCTGCGATTGAACTTCATCACTTGACGATCTCTCCCAATGTCAGCGGCGAAGAAGCTCAGGCTTAGATCCGCTGGGCATGGACCAGACCCTGGTGAGGCCAGGGAAGAGTCGGCGGAACGACGAGAACAAGAACAGAAAAGAGCGTTTCGATGTCGGTTCTGTGCCAAGGATTTTCTCCGCAACGAGCACTTACGGAGACACGAACGACTCCGTATGGGATCTATCTCTTTACCCCAGCATTTTAGAACTGACTCACAGGTCAACAGATACTAAAGAAAAACCGTTTCGCTGCACCAGCTGTACTGAGGCATTCACCCGCCGGTATGTGCTCGTCTTCCACGTCAGGACAATCAACACTGAGATAACGCCACAGCGACCTGCTGGCCCGTCATACTCGAATGTCCCATAACGTCTCCCCAAATGGTGGCAATGCTCAGACTTCAGATAGCCTTGTCACACCTGCCACTACGCGTGATACTAACCCATCGGTACCGGTGGCCAGTGTAGACAGCAGGGCTCCTGTGCTGGATGGCTCTTCCCCAGCCTTCACAACTCCAGACAGCGGTTCTACGCTACCCCGAGGAATGCTAGAGCCCCCCCTTACCTCCAATTCTTCGTTGATCGATCCCCTCCTAACAACGACGACGGGGACACCACTCAGCACGCTGCATACAGCATGGCCAGAACCAACCAGCAATTTCGGGGACTTTGCTTTCTTCATCGACAGTATGGCGATGCCGTACGGAAACATGAACCCAGCGCTATCGATAGAGCAACCTATCTTGCCCTTCTCATCAACTTCGCTCTTCTCCGATGTCCCCCAGACTCAATCGTCGCAGCCGAACGCCGATATGCCCCAGCCTGTGGGGGCCGATCCACCAGCGCCGCGTTTGTTTGATGACTTCACCTCCACGCTCCCCTCCTTCGACCCTCCTCCTAAGTCCAGTGCGGAGCCATGGAAAGTCACTCAGGAAGTCTGGGATCATTTTCTCACGCAGATCCAGAGCTTTGCGGCGCTACTTCCTCCGCAATTCTTTCTTCCATCCCGCCACACGATGACTCGCTATATCACCACTTACTTCACCGGCTTTCACCGACACCTACCCTTTCTCCATATCCCGTCGTTCTCGCCCATCAAGTGTCCAGTGGAGCTGGTGTTAGCCATGGCGACTATTGGCGCGCAGTCAGCCTTCGATCACGCCAACGCCATCATGTTTTATCGGACCTCCCTGGCTATCGTCCAGGAGCGGCTGCACCGTAGAAAGACCCAGCGACGGGATCAGTGTTTTCCTGCGCCAGCAAGTCATCCTACTGAGCCACAAACGAGTCCATTCGACCCGCTACCCCCTGCACAAACGCTACTCATACTCATGGCGATGGCAACCTGGGGCAACTCTCACGCCATCTTCAACGAAGCTGTCGGATTGCAAAACACTCTCGCCAACTACATCCGCGATGAAAAGCTATTGGCGCCCCCGCCTCCACAAGACCCATCGTGGGCTTCCTGGGTCCAAGCCGAAGGCATGAATCGCACCATCACCATAATCTTCTGCTTCTTTGTCTTCCACACCATTGTGTATGACACCCCGCCCGCGATCCTGAACTGCGAACTCCAAACCCGTCTCCCCTGCCGTGAGTCTGCGTGGGAAGCCCCAACCCAGGCAGACTGGATCGAAGCCCGCAAGAGCCTATCTGCAGAGCCCACCTTCCAATCCGCATTCTCCCGCCTCTTCACCGAGCAGCAGCCCACCTCCAGCTTAACGCCTTACTACTCGCTCGGCGGATACACACTAATCCTCGCCATAATCCAACACATCTACTTCCTTCGCGCCACCAATCACCACCGGCAGCAGAGCGAAGGCTGCCTCAGCCCCAGCAGGACAACAACGATACCCCCGCCAGGCATCGCGGCCGTCGAGCAGGCCCTCAAAAACTGGCAGCTGGGCTGGTCCCGCGACCCGGAATCGTTCCTGGGGCCCGGCGGGCCCAGCGGGCCGATCTCCTTCAACGCGACCGCGCTCCTCCGCATGGCGTACATCCGGTTAAGCATCGACGTGGGGCCGTGGCGCGCCCTTACCGCCCACGATCCTCGTGAGATTGCGGCGTCGATGTACGCCTACTACCGCGGGCACTACCACCGCGCCGTCCACCACCGGCTCACCCGCACGGTCCTCTACTCCGCCCACGCCCTCAGCATTCCCGTCAAGATCGGCGTGAACATCGTGGCGCGGAACCAGGCGTTCGCGTGGTCGCTCCAGCATGCGCTCTGCGCGCTCGAGTGCGCTTTTGTCACCAGTCAGTGGTTGATGGCGATGGAGACGCGGCGGCGGCGGCGACGGGATTCCAACCCGACGCTCAATTTGGCCGATGAGGAGCGTGATGAGCAGGTTCCGAGAGATCGAGGCAATAATAATCATCAGGAGAGGGAGGAGGAGGAGCGGTTACTGGCGTACATCAAGGACATGGTGGCGGAAGCGGATCCCACCGGCGAAATGGCGGCGAGTGGGGGTCGCAGCAGTTCCCCGCAGGTGGATCTCTGCATTCACGTCCTCAAAATCTGGCACAAGCTGTTGAGTGGAGACGCGGTGTGGGATGTAGTCCGCTTGATTGGACGAGTGTTGGAAGCCTATTGGAGGATTCTGGAGGGAGAGACTACCTAGTACCCAGCATCGGGGGTGGGGTTCCGAGGGAGCACCTGTCCGTAGTCCGAGGATGGCTCGTCAGTCTGCGCATGTATACTGAGTAGAGGAGGCGATGATCATTTACCCATCTGGATGGGCTCTCATCATACCCCTTTCACTCAAATAGTGAAAGAATCGAGATTTTTCATGGTTTGCATTGGCAAGATATAGACATGCTTGGCCATCGGTGCAGGCATTGATACATTGCATCCAAAATTGATCAACAACCGATCGCTGACCCCGTTGCATTACAGGGTCATCGCATTGCCAGCGTGTGACAATGAAGCATCGAAGCCCCCAATCCACCCTTTAGCTCTGCGTATACAAATCTCCTCGCACATACTTGAGACCCGTATCGCAGCCCACGGTCACCACCGTTTTTCCCGGCCCTAATTCCTTGGCCAGCTGCAGCGCGGCGACCACGTTCAGCCCAGAAGAGGTACCCAGGAGAAGACCTTCCTCCCTCGCCAGCCGTCGACACATGGCACGTCCCTCGGCTTCGTCGATGGCCCGGGCCTCATCATACCAATCCCGGTTGAGCAGAGGCGGGGGAAAGCCAATGCCGATCCCCTCCACCGAATGTTCCCCGCCATGACCCTGGGTCAACGCCGGTGCCGAGGCGGGCTCCAGGACCGCGACACGACACCCCGGCCACCGCTGCTTCAGCGTCCTTCCGACCCCCATCACCATGCCGGCCCCGCCGATCGCCCCGCAGAAGGCGTCAATCGGCCCCGGAATCTGCGCCAGCACCTCGCGCCCCAGCGCCTCGTAGCCCGGGAAGACGTCGGGATTGCTGAACTGATCAGCATAGTAGTAGTAGTCGTGCCCGTCGCCCTGGGCGGCGATGTGCCGCGCTCGCTCGCGCATGGCGGGGATCAGCCGCGGGGTGATCTTGCCGGTCCCGCTGGGCACGAGGTCGAGATCCGCCCCGAACGCGGCCATGGTGTTGAGCTTCTCCGGCGCAAACGCATCCGACGAGACCACCCGGAAGGCGTAGCCCTTGACGGCGCAGACAAACGCCAGCGAGGATCCCGTGCTGCCCCCCGTGGCCTCCACGACGGTCATCCCGCGCCGCAGATCCCCGCGCCGCTCCGCTTCCTCGATCACCGACTGCGCCATGCGGTCCTTGTACGATCCCGTGGGGTTCAGGCTCTCCAGCTTAACGAAGACCCGCGCGCTGTCGGGAGGAACCACATGCCTTAGTTCGACACATGGCGTATTGCCAATCACGCCCAGGGCGCTGGTAGTGCTGGGTCGAACGGACATGGCGTGGCACAGAAGGGAATGACTGACGATGCGATGCGTAAGAAGGAGAGGGAAGGGAGGAGAGGGTTAGAGACGGAGGAATCGATGGTATCAGATGATTGGAACTTCGGTGCAAAAGGCTATTGAGCTTGTTTTGTGCCATTTTATCAGGTGGATTACTATATTAGTGTGTTACTTGCATGGGCTTTATGTGCACTGTACATACTCCGGAATGCCTCTGATGATCGAGGGCGAATTGGGGTTCCGCGATATCAGGAAAGCCCTTCTCCAAAATGCCAAGCCAGCCCAGCCCTACCGTGGACACCGACTACCTACAGTACGTATCTAACTCTTCGCAATCCAGGTAACGGTAAAGAAAAAATGGTATCGCCCTCATCATGCCCAATGCAAGAGTCTTTTTCCCTTTGAATCTATAACATGTGTCGGTGGGGGAGTGAACCATGGCCATCACCCGCCGGTTACAGTACAGCACAGTACAGGCCGATGACCGTCGGGGGGCAAGGGTCGAATTCCGGAGATGGGTCAATTGACATGATGTATAAATCCTCGTCGCTTCCGTTGGAGTATTCAGCTGCATCTGGCCCGAACAGCAGAATTGCAGAATAAAACAAAGCCTGTTGCAGAAGATTGTATTGATTCTAACCCACAGATCCGTCCGCGGCTGTACTGTACTACCTCAAGAATATGACCGATTTGTCGGACATGCCCCCTCCTCCACCATTGGGCTTGTATGCGTAATATACTATAGATAGATAGAGTCACCACAACAAATAGAGCACAGAGACACTGGGTGTGCAATTAAGAGCAGGAAGAATCAAGTTATACTTTCGTACTTGATACTGAAGCGCCGTCCGGCTATTGATAAGCACTGGTGACAAGGTTCTGTTACTACTGATTATTCCAGGTGTAAGGAGAATAGGCATGGGTTTGGATTTTATCAAAATTGTCGAACTGCTTGATTATAGCACGGTCTATCTCTGGTGGGATCCCAGAAGCGAATAATATCAAGAAGTATACGATAGATATCAGAAATGGATTATATACTAAAGGGGTAATATTATTGGTATGAGGCCAATACCAGCTCTACCAGAAGCTAGATTGATAATGATAATTTCTAAATTCTCTGTGGTAGGCTTAGAACCCCTTTTATACAAATAAATCTAGTATCTTCTTCAGCCAGGCATGTATACTACAAGCAGCAGACTTATACCCGTACTGGGTACAAGCATAGAGGACCTCCCAAAAACAGCGGGATCCCTGGGCCCCGGCCTATTAAGTAGACCTGCTGGATCGTAGGTCTCACTATCTTTAGAGCTTGGTTTATTAGTATTAAGCTTTTAGGGTTTATACAGGCTACTTATAGCTGGTGATATACAGCAAAAGTACTTCGACCGGAAAATGACGCCAAAGGGCCTGAGTCCCCACTCTACATAGTACCCGTTACGATTGGCTATCTCGTCTACATCTGCTGGTTTCCACTGCTCTGATTCGTGGTAACCTCTGCTGATTAATGCACTGCTTATGTGAGCTGTCTCCACTCCTTCCTTCCTTCCAAAGTACAGACACATCATGGATGATCCGATTGCACTTCAACTTACTTCATCTTCTACTTAATTTGATCGACATGATCCTCGTTTGATCCGTCCCTGCCTCTTTACTGGAGATCCCCTCGGGGCTCAAAGCACTGTACGGCTTTTCTAGATCTACGAATCTTGTATGTGGCCGAAATGTGCCAGGCTGCACGATCTGCACCCAAGCCAGCGCCTCGCGTGCATGGCCACGGGCACTAAAACCCGCTTTATGAGCCCAATCGAGACCAACCACAGTGATTGGATCTGGGGGGAAAGACCCCTGTTATGCCAGCTTGCTGCTATCGAAGGCCAAGTGCTTGGCTGTCATATTTAAAAGAACCAGATCTCGCGCAATCATCCATCAATCGACCCCTTGTCAAATCCCAATTCTCAACATGGAGTCACAGATTGAGACAAAGAGCCCATCGAAATCTCAGAAAAGGACGTTCTCGAAGAGATCCCGCACTGGGTGTCGGACCTGTCGGTGAGTACAGTACCTAGTGGTCTGCCTTGGACTTGACAGACTGGCTGGGATTGGCTAAAGGATCTTGAATGCACAGAGCTCGCCATGTCAAATGCGACGAATCTCCTGGTGCATGCAGCAACTGCACAAGCACCGGTCGCACTTGCGCGTATGACATGCAACGGCTTCCCCCAGGAGGTGGGCGTAAGAGAAATACAACCAAAATCGTCATCTTGTCAGCTCCCAACGGCGCATCTGCCACCATCCGCGCCGCCATCGCAGCCAAATTCCAGTGGAATGTGACCTCGGATGAGAGCCGCTGTCTCTCCTTCTTCCAGCACCGGTCTGTCCCGCAACTCGTGGGCTACTTCGACTCGCCTCTGTGGCGGGAACTGATTCTGCGATTGTCCTGCACCGAGCCTGCAGTGTACCATGCGGTCGTTGCACTCGGGGCAGTGAACCAGGCCAATGAGATGGCAGGTCGTACTCCAAGACCCGGACAGCAGCACCTTCTGCGGAATGCCTGGTACGGCTTCGCGCTGGAACAGTCCTCCCGTTCATTTGCCCTCATCCATAAGAGACGCACGTCACACGACCCGCAGCTCCAAGAAGTCATTCTGGTTTGCTGTTTGCTTTTTATTATTTGCGAGTTACTGCGTGGAAACGTCACCGAGGCCACCTGCCACCTGCAAGGAGGTCTGCGTATCCTGCATTCGATGAATATCGAGCGAGGCTCATCGGGGTTGGAACTCAGCTGCGGGGGAGTGGACGAGTGTGTCGTGGAGTCCTTCATGAACTTTCAAGAAGGGTCGATCTACCATGGTCTGAAGGAGCCCCTGCGTTTCGACAGCGAGTTCGTCTACGATCGACCCTACGAGGCCTACCTCCAGCCCTTCCAGAGCCTCTCCTACGCGCGTAGGGCCTTCCGGCCCCTCCAGCACACCGGCTTCGAGCTGATCGCGACGTGCATGTCGGCGTCCGAAGCCGACATCGCGAGCAATTACGCCACGATCCACTTGCAGCAGCACCGACTGATCGCCCTGCTGACACGGTACCTGCAGGCGCTGGACTACTTCTGCCTCCGCACCTTCGGAACCACCTCCTTCACCTGCCCCGTCATGGCCGCGAGCCGGGACGCCGCGCGCCGCAAGGACTTCCGCGAGGTCGAGCTGACGCGGCTCACCTGCCTCGCGCTGCTCTTGGGGCTGAAGACCGCGACGTACAGCAAGCAGCAGCCGCCGATGCCCGACCGGCACCTCTGCGAGCGGCGGAGCCTGCTGGCCGCGGCGCAGACCGTCATGCGCAAGTTCGACGGTCCGGACCGCCGCCCCGCCTTCGCGCCCAGCAGCACCGTCGTCGCCGCCGTGTACATCGCCGCCCACGTCTGCCCGGACCACGCCTTCTACTGCCTCGCCAGCGACCTGCTGCACTCTTGGAGCGCCGAGGAGGGCTTCATGAGCTCCACCAGGAACGCCAAGATTCTGGATGAGTCGCTCAAGCTGTACCTGTCCCAAATGTGGCGCAGCGCCGCCCCCTTGCCGGACGGGGTGACCTTCTCCACGGACGCGACGGGCTGCCAGGTCACGGCCCACCTGGCGTACCGCGCGGATGGGGTCGAGAAGCGGCGCTCCATGGTCCTTGAGAGGGATGAGTCCCTCGTGGCGGAGCTGCGGGCCATCGACAACTCCCAGGACTGGGTTTGTTCGCGCGCGTTGGGGTTGCTGGAGCGGAGAAGTTACCTGTGAGGGTTGATCATGTTTCGGCCACAACCTCGTTACGATTTCGGGCCAACATATTTGTACATATTCGGAGGGTGCCCCTGGCGTGTGTCCCTGGCGTGATGGAAAAACCAATCTTGCAGATATTCATTCACTGCGCTGCGCTCATGTGTCATGGTGCATGAATCTATGGTTCATCCCGGCTGAATCATCCCTCTGAATCTTCTTGTAACCGGATTTCCGACATCCAGAGTTAGTGGGTCGTCCAATTGACTATGCGCGTGACGCCCGGGTGTTTCCATGATAAACCTAACGAAGTAGGCTGGTTGAGCTGCATTTAAGTATTTTGCAGCCTAGGATGACAGCAAACACGGTCCGGGCTAGGGAGCTAGATCACCTGGACTCAGCTGGGTAGGCTGGGTATATAAGTCCATTTCACCCTTTCTATTCTCATTGCTCAACATTGCCAGTGTAACCGCCACATGGGTTCCCCCTCTTAAATGTAAGAGTTGTGAACATGAAGGCCAGACTGCGCAGCTATCTCTCTTTCTTTTAATCAGAAGGGGGGCCCTATTTGTTGAATGTGTTCTCGGTATGACCAGCCTCTGGTGTCCATTATGCGTCACACTGCAGTTAAATCAAGGCTTTCCAAGGAAATCGTTGCACAACTTCTCAGTCGCTAATCCTGTGTGACCGGCATGTTTGATGCTGTACGATTTTCAGCTCTGGAACTTGCGTGGCTGCTGTCGCACTGCAGATGGTTCATGTATCTACTGTACTTGGGGGACGATCCACATTGACTTTGTCTCATCTCGAACAACTCTCAACGAAGACAGCCGGTCTACATCGTCGCGGTTGGTGCGGACTTCGTGGCTGCAGTCGTTGCGAATCACCTACTCACACCAGTTTGGCACGAAAGCGCCCAAATCATTTGCCGATCAATCGCGATCATGACTCTGATTGCCGCAGTGGGCCACAAGCTGAGTATGATGGTTTTGCAAGCGGGCTGAAAGCTGATCAGTGGGTTCAGACATTGTCAGCGATGGTTCTCGCGGATGCAGTCGCAGTCAGCTCCACGTTGCTTTTTCGGGGCAGGAGTGATGGTTTGCAGGGATCTCTTCAGACCTACTTCATCAGGGCTGATGCTTTGTGGGAAGGTTGCCAGTTGCACACATATATGAGTCTTGTCTCGGATGTTCCAGCACAGTGGTTCATGTCTCACTCCAACATCCACTGTCCTGGGATTTACGTAGTCACGGGCTTTATACATTTCCGTCGTGGTAACGCGACAGGCTGAAACCTCTGACTACACCCCTCTGTCCTCTCCAGCCTTGTCTCGAAAGGGCGTCAGCATGCGTTCTCAAAATGAAGTCGATCCGGAAAGTAAACCCTTGCTCGACCGACGCTCGCGGAAGCTTTTCCAGATCCTGAACTACAACTGGGGGATCTTCCCGTGCACGGCCTTTTTGTCGTTCCTAGGTACATCCAAAAATTCTTTATGATTATAATATACTATGCTTACTGGCTCCGCTACAGGAGTATATTCTCTGATGGTGTGGGCGGGAGTTCCTGAGGCGATCGTGCAACCGGGGGTGCTCTGGACGCGCGACTGCACGATCATCTCCCTCACCATCACCCCGTTCCTCCTCGCCCAGTTCCCCCCCTACTACATCCTCTGGGGAATGTGTCTCCCCATCCGGCCGTTCTCCTACTCCCAGGCCCCGAAACAACGATCCTTCCGCAGCCTGCGCGTCGTTCTTGTCACCAAAGCGACCAACATCCAGGGAAGTACTACCCCCTTCTCAACCTATGCAACATCCTGCCCAATGCTAACCGAAACAAAAAGACCGTCCTCAACACCGTCGAGCTCTGGAAACCGCTCAGCCAAGCCTTCCGCATCAGCTTCGTCGTCGTCGTCGACTCAGCCCACAACCCCTTCACCACCCTCCTCCCCACCTGGGTCGAGCAGCTGCAGTGCCCGCCCTCCTTCCAGGCCGCGCGCGCCACCCACAAGGCCCGCGTGCTGGAGTGGTACCGGCGCCACAGCAGCCTCACCGACCGGGACTGGGTGCTGCACCTGGACGAGGAGACGGAGATCGACGACTACCTGATGCAGGCGTGTTTGGATTTCATCGAGCGGGGAAGCGATGATATCGGGATGGTACGCCACATTTACCCCATGCCATTAGCACCAAATCCCCCTTCCTTCTTTCTCATCCTCCCTTCCATCCTCCCTTCCCACACAGAGCCCTAACCAACCAAAAGGGAACAATCTACTACAACGCCTCCTCGCACTGGAAACACCCCCTCACCACCGTCGCCGAGATCCTGCGCATCGCCGAGAACTTCGGGCGGTACCAGCTCCCCGTGCGGTTCTTCCGGCAGCCGCTGCTCGGGTTCATGCGCGGGAGCTTCCTACTGCTGAACGGCACGGTCGAGAACGCGGTGACCTGGGACACGGACTGTCTGACGGAGGATCATTGGTTTGCTTACTACGTATGGCCTCCCTTCCCTGCTGCCATCTGGGTGTGCGAGAGTAGGGCGTGCACTCTTAGCACGAACCCACCCCAACAGACCAAGCGACTAATTGACTAATCGCCGGAGGGGTAGGCCGCGAAGCAAGGCTTCAAGTTCGGATGGCTGAACGCGATCGCGCGCGAGCAGGCCCCCTCCACGCTGGGCGATCTGCTCCGCCAGCGGCGCCGGTGGTACAGCGGGGAGCTGATGATCCCCAGCTGGGCGCTGCGCGTGATGGTGGCGTTTAACATGTTGGAGTTTGTGGCGCATTTCTGCTTGTATGCACCCCCCACCCCCTCTTGGGAATCTGTCTTGGCCAGGCGTGCAGCCTTCGCTTTTCAATTGCAGGCGGTTACTGATGCTTGCTGCGGTATGGGACAGAATGATGACCATGATCTACGGCGGCTGGGCCATCTCCGTCTCCTACGGCTTCTTCGTCTGGACCACCTTCAACCTGGCCGTGCTGCTGCACGGCCGCGTCGTCGCGTGTCTGCTGGAGGATCTGGACTGCCGTGCCACGGCGCTGCTGGATATCCCGGTGCATGTGGGGCTGACGGTTGTGCTGGCGCCGGTGGTGGATTTGGTGCAGGCGGCGACGTTTCTGTGGACGGTGGTGCGGCCGACGAGGGAGTTTACGGTTATTCGGAAGGATTAGCAGCCCCCAGCCCCCCCAGGAAAGGGGAGTGGTAGGGCTGGGATGATAAAAGGGGGTTGCGGGTGTTGCTGTGCTCGTAAAGGGGAGGGGGGTGGAGGGTTCACTTGCTAGTGGATACTTTGATAACTGTTTCCTATTATTTAGATAGCGTTCTGCGTCTTCTTCACTACATAACTACTACCTTTTTTCAAACTCGGGTATCTGCACTGATTGAAAATCTACGAGGTAAAAGGAAAGGAATGGGGTAGTACCCCAACTCACCATCCCAACCAAGCCCAGTCGCATTCTTAATCGCTCTGGACCCCATACCCACACAGTTCCATCCACGTGTTTCCAACTCTTGCCAATATCCTGACAGTCGCATCACGAGCGATGACATGATATAAGTCGGCATAAGGATGTACATGCCCGAAACTGAGCTGTATCCGTTCATAAGGCAGGGGTAGACCCAATTCGACTGCATCGGGGTTCGGTTCAGGTATGGTTCGGGGACCATGTTGCGAGGTACAAGATGAGTGTGCGGTTCAGTACAAGATAATGATTCTCTGTCGTTGTGGTAATGATATCTTTTACTGTAGTGCTCTGGCTTGTTTTCTGGTTTTAGTGACTTGGGTGCTGGGCTGTGCGGGTCTTGTGGGGTGTGAATCAGCGCTGTGGTTATTGTGTCTGAACATTTATCTTGGTCCTAATTTCGGGGATAATCTTGGGGGTTGTATGTTGTATCTGCATGAAAAAAAAAATACTATTAAATAGAAGACAGGTGAAGGGAGTAAGAAAGGCAAAAAAAAAAGAGAGAGAGAAAGAGAAAAAGAGAAACATAACTCATGGTTCTTCTGGTTAATTTTGTAGTATAGTGGCGGAAGGAGTTGGCGCCTTCGAAATGTTTCATGCTCAAGATATGCGGTGCCGATATATATATCCCCCTCAAACCCGGCACAATACCACAACCTCATCATCCCCAACGAAACATCAAATCACAAATTCCAAGCCCCATTAAAATGACTCTCTCTCTATCAACCAGAACGGAACCCAAAAAAAACCCCAGTGCCACCCACAAACCAACGACACTCAAAAAAACCAACATATCGCAAACCGGAGGCATCCCCAGTCAATCCATTGACACGCCTTGCTAAAGTCACCCAAAAAGAAGGGCACCTCCAACAACTTGTCTCGATGGTGTAGTTGGTTATCACGTGGGTCTCATATCTCGCATATGACTCGGAAGCGCAACTTCTGGGCGATCCCAAGGCCGGGAGTTCGAACCTCCCTCGGGACATTCCTTTTTGCTGGATCCCATTCCCCTCCTCCAGGGGGTGGGTTCGCTTTCATCGTCGTGATTGTGTGAATAATCTTTTTGTTCCACAAAACTAGGGTTGGTTGTTGTGTCATCACCACTGGAAACATACTTGATCCTCGGATCGGTTGGGCAGCCGAAACCTTCAGAGGACGACGGTACGGTGGTAGACACGCGAGTTTGGCCTTCCCGCTCGCAGCATGAACGATGCAGACTCACCCGTTGTACCCGTTCCCGCTGAGTGGTCTCGTGACACATTAACAGGCCGGGGGATATAACCACCCGGGAGAACCGTCGCACTAAGCCCGCGCGCATCCCAAGCCCTGTATGCAGATACAGAAAAGCACAACCATCAACGCCCAAACTAAGAATTCCCCCCCAGGTGCGATGTCCCCCGTGCAACTCCAGGCATTCTTTTCCCCTACCTTTTACCCCTGATAACAGACGTGCAGCACAGTTGGTCATCCGAATGGGCCTATGGCGCAATTGGTAGCGCGTACGACTCCAGATCGTAAGGTTGCCTGATCGAGCCGGGCTGGGCTCATCCATTCTTTTTTATGCCTGAGAATCGTACCCTAACTCGCCTCCTATCTACCAGGGTCCGTACCCCGATTGACCTCGCTATTCACAACGACAGGTAATTGATGCACAATTACACCGATTGAAAGCCCCACCCGAAAAAAAAAAATTAATATCATGTTGAAAATCTAGCTTCTATTATCTAGCTTCTATTGTATTATCACAAAAGACAATACGACCCTGATCCAAGCCAGGCAACTAAGCCCACCCGCGCTTCTGCTTCCACTGCATGAACTTGGCGGCGAAGGGGAACAGCAGGATGGAGAGGGCGATCCAGATGAAGAGCACGGCGAAGTCGAGGCCGATGCGCGAGTGCGTGTCGAAGAGGATGGTGCGGAGGGCTTCGACGACTGTTTTTGCAGAAGATTAGTCTCGGCTAGATCCAAGGGGGATGGGGTTGGTTGGATAAGGGAAGGGAGAAAAGGAACGTACTCCGATGCAGAGGCCACGCGTACCCCCAGCGGAAGAACCCCGGCGCCAGATCGAGGGCATAAAACCCCGTGGCGACGTTGGTGATGACCCAGAAGATCAGAAACAGCGAACTCCACGGGAACCCGATGATCATGGCCATGTTCTCGCAGGGGAAGCCCAGGGCGCACATGCCGACCCAGTTCAGCATCCAGTACACGACGAACGAGCCGTGGCCGTAGGCGTTGGGGTTGTCGGCCGGCTGCACGGGCGAGGCCGGCGGGTTGGTGAAGGGGATCTGGAAGGCGAGCGAGACGAAGCTGTAGAACAGCGAGAGGCAGAAGTAGGTCCCGATGTTCGCGGCGATGCGCCACAGCAGCCACTGCGGGATCTTGAGCGCGGGGCTGTTGGGCGTCTTGAGGAAGCGCAGGTGCACCGGCATCATGAACGGGGTGTTGAAGAAGGCCAGGATGATCAGGTAGATCAGCCCGATGCTGGTGGCTGGCGCGATGACGGCCGGGCCGAAGAAGCGCAGGTCGATCTGCGTGAAGCCGATGGCGGGGTTGAGCGCCTGCGCTGGGGTTTGGGACAGGTTGGTGGTGCTGCTGGTGAGGTTCTGGATCCAGCGCGGCCCGAAGTAGCTGCGCACCGCTTGCTCCAGCCCCCAGAATTCCGGCAGGATGTAGTTGTAGTAGGTGGACTCGTCGCGCGCGCTGATGATGACGAATTCGGCGGCGCCGTAGGGGTCGTACGAGGTGTTGCCGCCGGTGACGGCCCCCTGGAGCAGGGCGGTCGCGTTGGCGTTGATGATGATCGCCGCGTAGGCGTGCTCGTCGTACACGCTCTGGCGCACCGCCCACGGGTCGTGGTCGAAGTCCGCCGGCGAGCGGATCGTATACCCCAGTGCCTCCGGGTTGGTGCGGACGGTCTCCTCGACCACATGCGTGATGGCGGGGCCCACGATGGCCGTGGTGTTGCGATAGGGCTCCACTTGGCCGTCGAAGTCGACCACCCAGACGGTGAGGTTCTCGAACCGCGTCTCGAGCTTGTATTGCACGGCCCAGAATAGCGACAGAATGCCCAGGATGAAGGTGCAGAGAATTAATACTGCGAAAGTCAGCTTTGAGGTGCACTCGTTACCGCCAGTCGGGCAAACTCACCGGTCTTCCCCCATTGGAGGAACACATGACGTCGGACTTGCGATAAGGCAGGATCGAAAAACGAGACGCCGGCGGGTGGCGCAGAAGGCTTGACCCCCGTCTCGGCCTTGTCAATGGACTCCTCGGCGCTGCTCATCCTGAAGGAACAGAAGGATCACGAGGCGCAGAGTTGGATGAGGATCTAGGATGCAACCAACAGAAGGAACCACCAGACCACTAACTTAGCTGCAGGGCAGGCAGGCGAGCGGGCGACTTTTAACCCTAAGTACGGCGGGATCCCAGTATGCATCATTCTTGCTCGACGCTGACTGCGTAATCCGGGCTGTTAACTCCTTCGAGTAATCAAACTCTTTATCTCCGGCGCAGATGCAGATCCATGGCTCTCATTGGTCGGGCCTTCGGCCTCGATCGGGGCCCGAAGGGACGCGAGAAGATTTGCTTAGTGATCTTATCAGGGGTCTAAGATCAGGGGACTGAATCCATGGCTCAGTTTGTGCCGGATTGCCGGATCTCGGAAAGTTGCGTATCTTATAAGTTACATTCACCCGCAATCCAGATGATCCATCCCTTGCGCTACCGCATCTTATCTGATTGTTCCCTCCATCCTACTACAAATAAATAAGCAACGCCTCGGACTCTTGCACAGTAAAGGTCGCTTGGCCGCTCTGCACGGTAGTTGTCTCCGTCTCCGCCGTGCCTTGCAATGCACACGTCCCGTTGGCAAATGTCTGTCCCCCGATGGTGATGGCCCCCGCTCCCACGGTCGTTGTCGCCGCATCACCTGTCAGTCGCTTGGCTGATACGGTGGTCGAGGACAGGCCGCTCAAGCTGATGTTGACGCTGCTCCGTGTCCCCGAGGTGTAGTACTCCGAGTTGTACAGCAGCACCCGCGTCGGCGCTCCGCTGCTGTCGTAGATCGCATACGCGGCCACCCGGCTGTCGCCGCTGTCCAACTGCGCGACCTGCGCCGCTCCCCCGAGTGCCAGCGCCGCGGTATAGGCGCCAAAGAACGGGGCGTTGACGGTCTCGTCCCACCAGCAGTATGGACCTAGATGTTTCAGTGTCAGTGTTGCCCTCGTACTACACTTGATCGACCACTCACAGTTCCCAATAGTTCCCTGATGGAAATACAGTTGCTGCCGACCGTGTCAGTCTTGGAAGATCAGCATCCACGTGGACGAGTTGTTTGCTCACCTTGATCCCCAGGATAACAGCTTGCATCGCGTAGTCCAGGATCCACAAGCCCGCGCCAAAGGTAGGACTGATCCCCCCGCCTCCCCCGGTCGCTACCCTGCAGTTAGTTGGGTTACCATTTTCAGGATGGAGGGCAACGCACCGGAGTTGGTTTCTCCCATCACGAAGTCCTTGTCGAGATCATGCGCCGCAGACACCTGCGACTGGAACGCCGTCACGCCCTCCACGATCGCCTCGTGGCTCATCAGCCCGTCGAGATCCGCGGTGGAGGCGGAGTAGGGGTAGTAGTGGTGGCAGAAGGAGCGCACGTATTGGGTGGCATCCGTGTCTTCCTCCTCGCCCACGAGGTTGGTCACCTCGTAGGACCCCAGTCCGAAGAAGACGCCCGCTTGGATGATGGCGGTCTTGTCGAGTGCGGTTCCGACCGAGCTCTGCCATGCAACCTGCGACACGGCGTCGGCGGCTGCGGTCCAGGATTTGCCGTCGGCGATGGGGTCGCTGGATGTGAAGACTGCCGAGGTTAGACCTGCCGAGTTGACGGGGTCAGGGGACATACAGTTTGGCTCGTTGCCGAGCTCGATGGCGTATAGGTTGTTGATTGTGGAAGTGGCGACTTTGGCGGCTGCGATGGTATTGTTGATGTTGTCTAGGCGTCTGTTGAAGCCTGTAGAGGGTTAGGACCATGGTCTTGAGCAGAGTTGCTTGGTGGCTTCAGACCGATGGTAACGGATCCACTATAGCTGGCTGCGATGTCCATGAACGAGTCTCCGAAAGTCAATGTCTCGGGGGCGTCGTCTGGCGAGGCGACGGTGTAGGATACAGCAGACGACAATGAGGCGTTGTATGTCGCGCGGTCCCTATTCGGTCAGTTGGTGAAGTAACTTGGATCTGAGGAGCAGAACTCACTGGGTGGTTCCTCCGATCCGGATAGGCGGACTTGTTCCATATGCATCGGCCAGCACTCCCAGACAGCCGTCGGTCAAGGACAGCTGCTCGAAGTACTCGGGGAACGCGAAGAACTCGAATCTGGATTGTGAGCTCTCATACCAGGAACCGAGTGAGATCCAGAAGACTCACGACAAGCCCACCGGCGCAGCATCGATCTGCGCACTCGCATTGGCAGGCACAGAAGAAGGGATCTCGAAGCTCAGGCCGTTGACCACGCTCGCAGTAGCCAGGACCCCACTGGCTATGGCAGACACACGTAGTTTCCTTGTAGTCATGATGGAATTACACAAATGGAGATCGCAGGAGTTGTAGTTGACCGGGTCAACCTGGGAGCCCTGTAGCCATATATGGAGCTCGGTTATTTATCTGGTCCATTGGCTGGCCAGCAGCAGCTCCCTCGGATAAATTGAGACCAGCCCATCAACCCATATGCAGGTGTCTCGGAGAATTGATGAGCGAGCAGGGGAACGCTGGAGATGGATTGGGAGAAGATCGACTTCAGTGACGCTGAAGTGCGGGGAAAATGCAGGTGGGGAGGAAAACGCGGAGAAGCCGGGGTGAGCAACGAGCGAGTTCTTCCACCAAACATCATGCGTCAGCCTTTCCTTGGATACAGATGATCTTGTGCCATAGGCAGAATATTCAAGAGAGAAGTTGCGCACATTATCATCACCAGCAGAAACCCGACGGAGGTGGTTGACCCCTCCCATACAAGATAACCACCTCAACCACCACACCACGAAGAAGTGAACATCAACAACCTCACCTCAACCCTCAACCCTCAAACACAAACAGTACGCCGGCGGCCATCATGGCCATCCCCGACCTCCACCCTCAAGTCTCCATCCTCACGCCAGACCCCCCGACCACCCACCGCCTCAACGCGTGCGCCTACCAACAAAGCGCCCTCACCACCGTCGCACACACGCAATACGCCGCCTTCTACACCCCGACGCCCGACCCAACCACGCGCTTCCTCACCCTCGCGCGCCGCGATCTCTCCGACCAGAGCAGCGAATGGCACCACCTCACCTTCACGGACTACCCCCAGCGCACCGACGACGGCCACAACACCATCTCCGTGGGCATCTGCGCCGGCGACGGCACGATCCACCTGGCCTTCGACCACCACTGCGACACGCTGCACTACCGCCTCTCCCAGCCGGGGCTGGCCTACGACACCCGCAAGACCAGCTGGACATCTGCCAGTTTCGGGGCGGTGCAATCCCATCTCCCGGGGTGCAGCACCCTGAGCGACGTGACCTACCCCCGCTTCATCCCGGCAGGAGAGAACCTGTTCTTTGAGTGTCGCATCGGACGGTACGTCCCTGTCCCTGTCCCTGCCCTTACCCCGTTCCCCGGCCCCAGCACCCAACCCTAACCAACCCCCCTAACTAACCGAATAAACAGAGCAGGCGCCGGCTCAGAAGCACTATACCTCTACACCCCAGCGCCAAACACCACATCCACAGATACACGCACAGATACATCCCCACTCCCAAATCCAGGATCAGCAACAGCAACAGGAAAATACACCCCCCACCCCACGCCCCAAGCCCTCTACCTCCACGGCCAAGCCTGCAACCCCTACCCCAACGGCCTCTCTTTCCACGCCCCCACCAACAAACTGCACATCACCTGGACGAACCGCCACTTCGTCCCCTACGAAGGAGCAGGGGACCCGACCTCCACGGCGCACAAAGCGCAGACGGGGCCGAACGGACCCGAGAACAACGAGGGGCTGTACCATGCTTTCGCCGAGGTGGACCCCAACCCCAACCCCGACCCCTGGCACGCAGACAGAAAGTTGGGCGTAAGCGTACGATGGCGCGGTAGCCATACCGCGGACGAGGTCCTTGCGACCGGTGCATTCGGCGCGGATCCTCCGGATGAAGCGGAAGAGGAAGCGACAACGCCTCTAGACTCCCAGGACCCCCGGCTCCGGGTGAGGCGGATCCCCCGCGGGAGTGGGATTATGAATCAGGAGAGCCAGTTTGTCGACGCGGACGGGACCCTGCATGTGTTGAATCGCGAGAATACGCGGGCGGGGCGGGAGGAGTGGGTGTATTATGTGTGTGGGCGGGATGGGAAGGGGTGGGAGAGTTGGGCGTTGGAGGGCGTGTGGCCGACCGAGACGGGGTTGAGGGGGAAGGTGGTTTGCTGGCGTTCTCGGGTGTGGTTTGTTTTGCCGGAGAATGAGAGGGAGGAGTGGGTGTTGGCGCGGTGGGGGAGGGAGGAGGGGTTGGAGGTTGTGTGGAGGGGGAATGGGTTCACGGGGGAGCCGGTGGTGGATGAGCGGGCGTTGCTGGAGGTGGGGGTTTTGTCGGTCTTGGGGTTGAGGGTTGATGGGGAGGGGGGGAGGGAGGTCGTGGTGCTGACGTTTGTTTTGGAGGGGTTGAATTGATATTAGTTGAGTTGACGTGGGTTCGTTGTAGGACCGATCAAGTCTTCTATATCAACCCTTCGTGGAATGTTTGGATGAAAGAGAAGGACAGAGGTCGTCAGGTGTTCTACCCCAGAGCAGACACCGGCAGGAATGATACGAAGAACTGTAGCTACAAGCATATGTCGTGTCTTGATATTAACTATAACCTAAATCATCATCCATGAGCACATACTCAGCAATGATACACACTGCGCCCAATCGGACAGCTCATAAAGACAGACATCCCACGGCGGTATGCAACAATATAACATGGAGAGAAGGAAACACAAGAAACAAAACCGGGGATATTAAAGAACATAGACCGCCATCACCCTCTATGCATGCTCGTGTGGGATGCTGTCGCAAAGAAACGCAATTTTGTACAGGCGTGATATCATAGTAACCAATCCGTCTACTCGGGCTTGCGAGCAACCATCAGGTACATCGGCGTGAACAGCTTCTTCTCACCGCCGGCCACCAGACAGTCACCGGCCAGAGCCAGACTGTCGGCGGTCTTCTGAGAGCCCGCGGGGGCGAATCCGATCTTCTCCAAGGCGCCAACGAAGCGGTGGGCGATGCCACGGCCCCACCAGGTCATGCGCGCAATGGTGAAGAAGTCCCAGATGGTACCCATGTGCTTGAAGGATCCGGCCAGGGGATAGTACCAGGGGATCGCGTCGGGGCGGTCGGCCAAGTCCTCGTTGTGGAGGAGCTCGAAGCCAGCGTCCTTGACGGCCTGGAGACCCTCCGACACCTTGACCATGTTGGAGATACCGTCACCCTGCTCGATACCCAGACGGATCTTGCGGTGCTCGGCGTTGTCGTTGTCGTATTCGTCAGTCATCAACCATTCGTACACACCGAAGACACCGCCGGGCTTGAGCACGCGGAAGATCTCCTTGTAGACACCCACGAGCTCGGGGGCGTGGCAGGTGGCCTCGATGGCGTAGACGGCGTCGAAGGTGTTGTCCTCGAACTTCATCTGCATGAAGTCGCCCTTGACGAAGTTCAGCTTGTGGCTCAATCCCTCCCGCTCGGCATAGCGGGTCGCGCGCTCGATCTGGTAGTCGTTGTTGTTCAGGCCGGTGACGTTGGCGTCGGAGAACTTGACAATCTCGCGAGCAGGGCCGCCGACACCGCAGCCAACATCGAGAACCTTCATGTTGGCCTTGAGGCCCATCGTGTGGGCCAGGTAGTGTTCGTGACGCGCGATGGCTTGGCGGAAGGGCTCGCCAGGAGCGAAGCGGCAGAAGTGGAAGGAAGTACCCCAGCCATATTCATAGAAGTCGGTGGCCAGGTTGTAGTAGCTGGAAAAACCAAGTTAGATGGGCAATTGAGGCCATAGCGGCGATGGAAGACATACTGTCGGGTCAAGGTCGCATACTCCGCTCGGCGGGCCTGGTGTTTGCAATTGATTAGCTTAGCTCAGCAGCAACGGGCGCCGGTTGCACAGTGCTTACCGCGCGAATCTCCTCGGTCTCGTCCTCAGCGCTCTTGTTGTCCCAGTGCTTGAAGTACTCGTCGATGGCGGCCTTCTGGGCAGCGGCGTCCTTGCCACGCATGGCAGCAATACCACCCTGGGACTGAGCGGACTTTCCGTGCAGGACACGGTTGAACTCAGCATCGCGCACATGGTTCTCCTGTTCCAAAGCTGTGGGAGCCATTTTGAGAATTGAAAGTGGTAGTGGGGATTAGAAGGATTAAAAGGGGGTAAAGCCGGGTTGAAGAAAAGTGGGTTGTGCGAAAGAAGAAAGGGAGAAAAAAAAAGAGAAGAGAAGGCAATTATATATCCACGACCCAGTTGAATGGAAGGGAATTGAATGGGAAAAGAACTGAAGCCGAACAGGCAGCAAAGAAAGGCAGGAAGAGGGGGAGAAGAGGAGGTGAAGTGGAATGAAATGAAGCGAGATGGAAGGGAAGGGCCACCGTAAGGTAATGTCTGAGGGAACACGCAAACACGAAGAACGGGGAAAGAAAGGGGAGGCGGAATTGCGACCGACGACCGACGGGCATCGAATCGACTTTTGACATTTCCCCAGCCAATCACTTTTGCAGCGCTGGCCAGCCAACCAGAGACTCAATTCGACGCAGCACTAGACCTTATCGGGCCTTCCGGGGTTCTGGTGGCCGGGAAAAAAGTGTGGCCGAACGGGACGATGGAACCACGCTTTTCTCTATATGGCTTAGTGCCAGGCATCTTCCGCGCCTCCAAGCCTTGATCTTCGCCCGCCAACTCTCGTTCCTGGTTGCTTGCTCTGCGTATTGCGTATTGCGTATTCGCGTATCTGCGCGGATTCAATTCCAATGCATCTTGGGGCTGGCAGGGGTGCGGACGAGGATGCAATGCTCTTGGGATGTCACAAGCTAGATTCATCTCTACACAGCCCCTGTATCACCAGAGTACGTAGCCTGCCTCCTCAGCATTAAACGAATTTCGTGATTGACAATGCCCTCCATAGCCCATCAGCCACATAGATCCCATGCAGTCACGTGAAGGCTAGCTGCGGGTGCTTATGTCATGCATTCGCCACAACGCTCTCCACTAGCCACATTCAGCCACGATGACTATCGATAATCCAAGTTCTTGCTGCCGCTGTCAACTCCTCCAGTTCACCCACACAGAGAGCTTCAAACTACCTCACCACCATGCCTCCTGCCCAGATCAAGCAGGATCTCAACCGATCCGGATGGGAAACCACCGACTTCCCGTCAGTCTGTGAAAGCTGTCTCCCGGACAATCCTTACGTTCAGATGCTGAAAGAGGACTATGGCGCAGAATGCAAACTTGTAGGTAGCCCTCCCGACGGTCGCTCTGCGCACCCATTCTAGCCACCGATACTAACACTGTTACAGTGTACGCGTCCGTTCACCATCTTCCGCTGGAAGGCCGACCGCACCGCCCGCACCAAGCGCACCACCATCTGCCTCACCTGCGCCCGCCTCAAGAACTGCTGCCAGTGCTGCATGCTGGATCTGTCCTTCGGCTTGCCCATCGTCGTCCGTGATGCCGCCCTGAAGATGGTCGCCCCGGGCCCGGAAAGCACCATCAACCGCGAATACTACGCCCAGGGCCACGAGAAGGAGATCGAGGAAGGCCGCGGCGCGGTCGAGGAGTACGAGAAGACCGACGAGAAAGCGCGCGAGCTGCTCCGCAGACTCGCCAACAGCGAGCCCTACTACCGCAAACAGCGCCGGATCGAGGCGGCCCCCGAAGACGGGGAGGGTCCCGCCACAGGGTCCAGCGAGGCGCCCGTCGTCCACAGTCGGTACGGTAACGGGCCGGGTCCGATTCGCACCAGCGAGAGCCGAAGGGGAACACCGCTGCCCGGCCGGGGCGGACGCGGAGCGGGAGGAGGAATGCGCGGGGGACGTGGCGGGCGTCCCTTCCCCAGTGCGGCGCAGGTGCCGCCCTCCGCCGACGACATCAACCCGCCCGCCGACCCCAACATCACCTCGTTGTTCGTGACGGGCGTCGAGGACGACCTGCCCGAGCACGAACTGCGCACCTTCTTCACCCAATTCGGCTCGCTCCGCTCCTTGATCTGCTCCCACCGCGCCCACTCGGCGTTCATCAACTTCGCCACCCGTGAGGGCGCCGAGGCGGCCGCCAAGCACTGCCAGGGCAAGGCCGTCCTCCAGGGTTGTCCCCTGCGCGTCCGGTGGGGCAAGCCCAAGCCGCTGGACAACATGGACCGGGAGGAGCGGATGAAGAACGCCCGCGAGGGCCGACAAGCCGTGGGCACGCGCCCCTCCGGCGATGGCGGCAAGCGAGCCATCACGGCGGCCGGAGAGGACCTGGCTAAGGAACAAAGACCCCAGAACTATGCGGTGGCACCGCCCCCGGGTGCTGGCGAAATCCAGTACTCCAGTTTGAACGGCGATTAAACTCTTTTTTTGTTGACACTGGTTTTCCGAAGGACGGAGGGAGCTTCATATGATGTATGTTTGAGAGCGGGCGTTTTTGACTTTCTTTTTATTTCTTTCATATTTTGTGTATGCATTTGTCTACCTTGTAGTTCTACAAACCATGAAATACCCCAAAGAGACGCCAGAAAGGAGAGAAGAGAGAAAACAAAAGGAAACTTCGGGTATACTATAATACAAACCGCAATGCATATCTTTGCAATCCACCACCGCACCCCCTCCCCGCCCGTTTAGACTGTAGTCTGTCGCTGTACAATCGAATCGTCGTGATCAGGCAGAGCAGGGCTTGTCCACCTTGACCTTCTTCCCGGCGATCTTGATGGAATCGTTGTCGCCGCGCTCGATCTCGTCGTGGATCCGGAGTTCTACGATCGTTGTTAGCATCGTCTTGTTCTGGAAAAGGGTCGGGACCGGAGGCAAAAAGCGCACCCCACTTGGCATTCTCGTCGCCGTCGTCGCGCACGCCCTGCACGATGTTGTGACGCAGGATGTTGGCCACCTCGATGGCGTGGTTGATCTGCATTGGGGTGTCGATGCCCTGGCGAGGGTGGTTGTCGAAGTTGCGGCGCGCTTCTTGACGCGCTGCGACCATGACGCGGAGGTCGTCTGTGGGGAAGGAGTAGAAGTCAGCGGTGTTCTTGGAGAGGCGGTTGAGGGAAGAGATCGGGTGGACGGACTGTGGAAGGCCACGCGGGTCGCGCGGAGAAGTTGCCGGTAGGCACTGCGTGCGGAGACAACGCCTTGAGAAGCCATATCGAAATGTGTGAGTTTTGTGGAAGACGATGAGTGGCTTGTGTGTTGCGTGTGTCGGGAGTGAACGGTCTGGGCTTGTACTGTGCTCGAGTATGAGTCTCCAGATGACGGTTTGCGGATCGGTAGCTGCGAAGAGCGAGCGGCGGGAGTGGTTGTGAGAGCGGTTGAGTTGTAGTAGACCCTCTACTTACTCGCTAGAAGGATAATGAAAGACAAGACCGTAAAGCAGACCGATCGTAGTTGAGAGAAACAAGTAGGTATTCTGTTGACAAGCAAGTGATCTTCGCAGCGGAATCGAGGCTTTCGAAGAACCTCCGAAACAAGTCACCCGTGATTGGCTCCGGGCCAAGCGGCAAGTCGGGGCAGAAAAAAATAAAAAAGCACCTGGAGGGCCTTGAAGCCTTCCAAGTTTTCTCCCGCTCACACAACGTTCTTGTTGGGGTCTTCCATTGTCTCTTCCCATCTTCATCCGAGGCATCTCAAAAGTCCATCATGACTTCCACTCAGACTTTCAACCTTGCTCTCCCCGCCCTGCCTTCCGGCTGGAGCGCCGAGAAGGACTTCAAGGCCGTTGGCACTCTCTCTGGCGCCACCCAGAGAAACCTCGAGGCCGTCGGTCCCTTCTTTTTGGCCCACGCCCGCAGAGTATGTCTCATTTTTCCATCCTGCTTGAAGTTGACCTCAGGGTAAGATGCTTACAATTCCCACAGAAGCGTCACGGACGTACCTTCTCCGAGGATGAGAGAATCCAGGCCCAGCAGAATGTCAAGAAGACCGAGGAGGACGACCTTGGCGAGATCTCCGAGCCCGAGGACAACATGCTCCTCGCCAGAGAGGCTAAGGACTGGAAGGTACGGTTTACCAGTAACTAAAAGACTGCTGCTGCTCGATGCTAATCCCTTGCAGAGCCAAGATCACTACCAGGTTCTCGGCCTGACCAAGTACCGCTGGCGCGCCACCCCCGAGCAGATCAAGCGTGCTCACCGCAAGAAGGTCCTTCGCCACCACCCCGACAAGAAGGCCGCTCTGGGCGACCGTGACGAGAACGACCAGTTCTTCAAGTGTATCCAGAAGGCCCACGAGGTGCTCTCCGACCCCGTCAAGCGCCGCCAGTTCGACTCCGTCGACGAGGCCGCCGACGTCGAGCCCCCCACCAAGAAGGAGGCTGCCAAGAACTTCTACAAGCTCTGGCGCAAGGTCTTCATCTCCGAGGGCCGCTTCTCCAACATCCAGCCCGTCCCCGAGCTCGGTGACGAGAACAGCAGCCAGGAGGTCGTCGAGGAGTTCTACAACTTCTGGTACAACTTCGACAGCTGGCGTACCTTCGAGTACCTGGACGAGGATGTCCCTGATGACAACGAGAGCCGTGACCAGAAGCGTCACGTCGAGAAGAAGAACGCCAACGCCCGCCGCAAGCGCAAGACCGAGGACACCGCCCGTCTCCGCCACCTGGTCGACGACTGCGCCGCCGGTGACGAGAGAATCAAGAAGTTCCGCAAGGCCGCCCGTGCCGACAAGGACAAGAAGCGTCTCGAGAGAGAGGCCGAGGCCAAGCGTCTCGTCGAGGAGAAGGAGAAGGCTCGCCTGGAGGAGGAGCAGCGCAAGAAGGATGCCGAGGAGGCCGCCAAGGCCGAGCGTGAGGCCAACAAGAAGGCCAAGGAGGCCGCTAAGAACGCCACCAAGAAGAACAAGCGTGTTGTCAAGGGATCCGTCAAGGATGTCAACTACTTCGATGAGGCTCCTTCGGCCGCCCAGGTCGACTCCGTCTTGGGAGACGTCGATCTCATCCTCAGCAAGATCGATGCGGAGGAGCTGGCTGGTCTGGCTGGTCGCCTTACTGCTGCTGGCAAGGACGCGGCTGCCGTCAAGACTGTGTACACCGAGGAGGTGCAGAGACTGGTCGGCGCTGGCAAGCTCAAGGAGGGAGAGGCCAAGTTCTTTGCTTAGACGATTTGATGTGTTAGAGGGAGGGGTCTTTCATCGCTAGTCATGATATATTATAGATGATAGATTTCCAGTCGCTTTGCAAATAATGAGTAGCAATGATAGCATGGTTGATACATTTCTTTATTTGTTCTACGCCGCGTGATTTTGTCGATTTTGAAGTTCTTTTTTCTCCACATTTTCTACCTTTTCTATCTTGTTTATCTTTTCGGTTTCTTTTCCCCATTCCTCTTCAAGGTTCTCATCTTCCCCCCAGGTTTTTAAGGTATGCTGCAGCAGTCTTGCCGACCGCGTCGCTGCCGCTGGTTGGGGCACGTGCCCGTCGCCTGGCCTCAGGCCCACTTTCCACCCACTTTGCTTCCCGCTGTCCCGCTGGCCAGTCAGCGCCGAGTGAATCGCAACGTGCATGATTCCTCCATCATCCATCCATCTACTTTTCCCCTGCAGAACTGCCAGTCATTCTCATCACCCATGCATAACCGGCTTTCTCCTGCTCCCCCGTCGGAGATTAGATACCTCGCTGCGCAATCAAGTGCATGCAGGAGGGGCTAGATGCCATCGCTTAAATCCACAGGGCCAATCGCTTCACTGCAATTACACGGTTCACAAAGCTTCCTATCGGCAGCGGAGATGTAGACACATGCCCCCATGGGCTCCAAGCTGTCAACCACCTCGTCCGACATCGCAAGACATCGCAAGTTTGAGGAAAGGAAACATATATAAAGGCGCTCCACAATCACAATGCTCTCATGTCCTCTTTCCTTCTTTGTGCCTCCAACCCGCAAGCCATCCGGTTTTAATCACTCACCTGGCCTCCGTTTCATCCATCGGGCATCATGTTCACCAAGCAATCCGTCTTGACCCTCCTTGGAGGACTGTCGCTTGCTCTCGCGCAGACCACCACGGAGGAATACCCTTCCGCCGCGGAGATTGCCGCAGCCAAGGCCTCGGTTCAGCCATACTCACCAGTGTCCAACGTCAAGGGTCTCTCATTCAACCGCTTCGTGAATATTTGGTTGGAGAACACCGTATGTCGATTCCTGGTGATGTATACAAGTAGATGGACCATACTGATCAGATTAGGACTACGATACTGCCGCTGGGAACACTCACCTGGCCGAGTTGGCCAAGAAGGGTCTTTTGCTCAGCAACTTCTGGGCTATTACCCACCCCTCGGAGCCCAACTACTGTGCCTCGGCCGCCGGTGACACCTTTGGCATGGACAACGATGACTTCCACCAAATCCCCAGCAACGTGTCCACCATCGCGGACTTGTTTGATACTAAGAACATCGTGTGGGGAGAGTACCAGGAGGCTCTGCCCTACCCTGGTTACCAGGGGTACCGCTACCCGGAGAGCGGTGCCAACGTGTACGTGCGGAAGCACAACCCTCTGATCTTGTTCGATTCCGTGACGGAAGATTCCCTCCGTCTACGACAGATCAAGAACTTCACTACCTTCTACGAGGATTTGGAGCACGAGCGTCTCCCTCAGTACATGTTCATCACCCCCAACATGACCAATGACGGCCACGACTCCAACATCGAGACCTCCGGGGCCTGGACCTACGACTTCCTGACTAAGCTTCTCGAGAACGAGTACTTCACCAAGGACACTCTCGTTATGCTGACCTTCGACGAGACCAGCACCTACGAGATTGGCAACAATGTCTATACCTTCTTGCTGGGTGGTGCCGTCCCGGAGAACCTCCGTGGTACCACCGATGATACCTTCTATACCCACTATTCCGTCATTGCCTCCATGTCCGCCAACTGGGGTCTCCCGTCTCTGGGTCGCTGGGACTGTGGTGCCAACCTCTTCAAGTGGGTGGCTGAAAAGACCGGCTATGTCAACTATGAAGTTGACACCACCAACCTCTACATGAACGAAACCCACCCCGGTCCGCTCTCTGATGACGACTACAGCACCTACACTGCCGGATGGCCTGTTCCTCTCACCATGGGTACTTGCTCGGCTGGCCATGGTATCTTGTCTCAAGTCAAGAAGACCTGGAAGGGACTGACCGCTACCTTCAACTACACTGCTCCTTTCCCTTACGACTCGCGGAGCAACAGCAACCTTGGTGTTTCTTACAGCCGCAAGCTGGTGAGTCTCGTGCCTACTCTATCTCAAATTGCTATCTCAAATTATGCTAATCGATCTCTTGTGTAGAAGAATGGAAAGACCGAGTCTAGTGTTTCTCAGTGATGTGTACAAAATGGTTATGTCATTTAATTTATTGCTAGTTAGCAAGGCCGTGAGCCGACGTACATAATTCCCACCATTCATCTTTCTTGGCGGCATCCTGCTTCTCCCTTGGAAATTTTGAGACAGCATAATTTACCATCATTATGCTGCAGCTGATCAGAACGAGTTAGGTCTGTGTGCGACTGAGCTGGCCTGCGTTGGTGTGGTGTCTCGACCGCGGTCTACTTGACTCATCGTGGCTGCGGGGTGAGTTGCATCATGTGCATATAAAGCCCTGCTCGCACAAACACAATCTTCGTCTTTGGTGCATCCCCAGTCTCCCCCATCCAAACAATACATTCAAAAGGATACTCAAGATGAACGAATCGAGTCGGGAACGACTTGCTGCTCCAAGCAATCTGGAACTGCAAGACTTCGACAACAACGCCGGAAATGCCCTCAACGTGACCTCATTTGAGGACATCCCTCCCGACGGAGGGTATGCCTGGGTGTGCACCTTCTGTGTGTTCATGATCAATGTGCACACCTGGGGGGTCAGCAGCGCATGGGGAGTGATTCTGAACTACTTCCTGTCGCATTCGACCTTCCCCAACGCCAGCCACCTGGGCTTCGCTCTGATCGGAGGCGTCTCGATTGGGCAGTGTCTGCTCATCGGTCCCCTGGTCACGCAAACCCATCAGACGGTTGGCACAATGCCCACGCTGCTGTTGGGGACTGTGCTCGTCTCCGCCGCTCTTTTCAGCGCCTCGTATGCCACCCAGTTCTGGCATCTCCTCCTGACGCAGGGCATCTGCTTCGGCTCCGGGATGGGCTTTCTGTACCTGACCGCCACTGCCATCCTGCCCAAGTGGTTCAGCAGCAAACGCAGCTTCTCCTCCGGGCTTGCCTCCTCCGGCACCGGGCTGGGCGGGCTGGCATACAGTCTGATCGCGGGCCGCAGCATCGAGACCATCGGCATCCAAGGCACCTACCGGGTCCTCGCCGCGTGCGCTTTGGGCGCCAACCTCCTGTGCTCGCTGCTCCTCCGCGACCGCCCCAGCCCTCATCCCGCGCCCTCTGTCCTACGATCCCGACGCAACCGCGCTCGCCCCGCAGCCACCACCACCGCCACAACCACTCTCTTCTGCAGCCCCACGGAACTCACCCACCTCGAAGTCCTCCTCATCATCATCTGGGGCACCTCCACGGACCTGGGGTTTATCGCCCTCCTCTACTCGCTCCCGAACTACGCGGCCTCCATCGCCCTGACCCCAAGCCAGGGCTCCATCGCCAGCGCCTGCCTCAACCTGGGTCTCGCCCTCGGCCGGCCGTTGATGGGGTACCTCTCCGACCGGCACGGCCGCATCACCGTGTCGATGCTCACGACCCTCGTCTGCGCGGTGCTCTGCCTCACCCTCTGGGTCTTTCTGTCCTCGTACCCGCTGCTGCTCCTCTTCGCCCTCCTGGCCGGCTCCGTCTGCGGCACGTTTTGGGGTACGGTCGCCCCCGTGCTGACGGACGTGGTTGGATTGAAGCGGCTCCCGGCGACGTTCGGGCTGGTCTGCTTCATGCTCGTGGCGCCCACGACGGTGGCGGAGGTGATTGCGCTGCGGTTGGTGGATCTGGCTGGCGGAGGGTATTTGGGTGCGAAGGTGTATGTGGGCGGCCTGTTTGCCGTGGGCGCGGTGGCGTTGGCGGTGTTGCGGGCGTGGCGGTTCTATGAGATCGAGCGGAAGGCGGTGGTGGAGCGGGATGGCGGCGTGGGGGAGTTTCCGGGGTTTGGGAGGTGGGTTGCCCTGGAGAAGCTTTTTTTGCGGGGGAGAGTGTGAGAGGAGTGTAATGGGGGGGAGTGGTTGAGGGGGTTATAGTACAAGGGGCATTGGATGGGAGTGAGGTCGGTATAGGGTACTGGTAATATGGATCTATAAAAGCATTGGACGGATGAGGAGTTACTAGATTCATGGAACGGTAGATTGAATATGAGGTTATGATCTTTATTATTGTCTTCTACGTAGGTTGATGGCATCACATACTGGCTGTGTTTATCCGGTAGTAGTACACTCTCCCTACTCTTTCCAACCAACCGATGTATGGGTCTTCCACAGTTGCTTAAATGTTTCGGCAGTGAAAGCTTCCAAATGTGCAGTACATGTAAAGACAGGTAGGTGCAAGTAACACCCCAGCTGTGGCTGGTGAATTACTTCCACTGCATGTCTCACTCAACCCAACCCCGCATCCTCCCCTCTTCCTCCATCACTCCATCACTCCATCAACCTCAACCTCATCAACCCCCTCGATTCCAACTTCAGCCTGTCAATCAGATACAACCACCACCATGCCCCTCAGACCCAACTCCGTCTTCCTCATCCACCTCCTCGTCACCCTCGTACGTGCCCCACCATCCCACTTAAACCAAACAGAAAAACTAACCACGCGAAACAAAGCTCTCCATGCTCTCCTTCATCCTGTCAATGTCCGTCCCTCATCCCAGCCCCCAGCCTACTAACTAACAACCAACAAAAAAAGCCTCGCCTGGACCCGCACAAAGACCCTCTCCCTCCCCCTCCCCCCCGCCCTCCCAATCCTCACCACCCTCCTAACCCCCTACACCCTCGCAACCCTAACCGCAACGACCCTCCTCAAACGCACCGCCTCCCCCAAACTAACCCTGATAATCCCGATCCTCAACACCCTCCACACAGCCCTAACAACCCTCCTCCTCACCCTCGTCCTCACCTACCTAAACACCACAGGGGTTAGCAGCTGCACCCTCGACCGAACCTGGCAGACGTATTTCCACGCCCGCGACGCGGCGACCATCCGGACGATCCAGGATCGATTGCAGTGCTGTGGGCTGCGCAGTGTAAGGGACCGCGCGTGGCCGTTCAAGGATCGGAGTCACGGGGATGATGCCTGTGTGTTGCAGTTGGGGTATACGCGGGCGTGTGCCGGGGTGTGGAGGGGCGAGGAGGTCAAGGTGCTGTGGTTTTTGGTGGTGGGGGTGGGGGTTGTCGGGGGGTTGAGGGTCTGTATTCTTTTACTTTTTTTTTTTTTCTTTTGGGGGGTGGGGGGTTGTGGATGTTTTTGCTAATGTGTTGTTTGTGGTAGATTGCGTTTTGGGTTCTTCGGGTAAGGGGGATGGGGGGTTGGGTTGTTAAGGGGGATGGTGATGGTGGTGGTGAGGGGGTCCGGCGGAGACGGGAGGAGTATCAGCGGATTTTGGATCGGGAGGTTGAGGAGGGGGGCAGTGTTGGGGGTTTTGAGGCGGAGGATACGGGGGAGGGTGATGGGGGTGATAATCGAGACCCTGCTGCTGCTGCTGGGGCAGGCAGGTTGTTGCCGCATTCGGAGTCGGGGTATGAGTGGGGGCAGCGTTGATGTTGGCATACATATGGTATGCATGCTAGATGAGGAGTGGAGGATGTGCTCGTGGTTAAGTTGCTGGCTTGTGGGGTTACTCGTTTAACGCTAATGGGTATGCTATGTACAAGATGCAGGTTGTGGTACAGGTTTCGTTGTGAATAGTACTTGGGCGCACAGGACAAATTGCAGTGCTGTTTCGCTTTCTGCTTGTCTCGGTATTTTTGCCACGAGGGCGGCCCTGCGGGTGGGAATGGGGGCTTGACGCTGTGTCGTTGTCTGCTAAAGCCTGGCGCAGACAGATGAGTTCGAGCGAGCGCTCGATGAGGGTGACTCGATGATATAGGTGACGGTGGCGTCAACCTGCCATGCTCACGCCCGACCATATCCCACGAGATTGCCGTAATACCGCTCGTCCAGCCCGGCCTGCATGCGCGCCTCGGTGTTGAACGGCTCCCGCAGCGCCCCCACCCAGTATTGCTGCACATTCGACCGGAACACCTGCACTGGATCCGTCTGCTCCTGCCCGCAGATCCACGTCAACCACCGATGGCCCGTCGTCACATGGGTGATCTCGTCATTGTGGATGATTTCAAGGGACTGCACACTCTCTTCATCGCCTGCCTTGCGGAACTTGTCGATCGTCATCGGGTTCACATCCAGCCCCCGCGCCTCATGCACCAACGCGATGATGCTAATCCGTGCGCGGAGATCATGCCCCGTCAGCGTCGCCGACTCCCACAGCCCATGGTGCACCGGAATCGCCCCGAAGTACGAGCCCATCTCCTCCAGCCGCGTCCGCAGCAGCGAGAAATGCTTCGCCTCGTCGTTGGCGACCTTCAACCAGTCGTGGAAGAACGCGCGCGGCAGACCCCGTGGTTCCGTGGCCGTCGTGCGGAACGCCGCGAACCGCACGCAGATGTCCACCGCCAGATCGATCGCCCACTGCTCGATGTTCGCCAGCGCGTGCAGCATCATGATACGACTCTTCTGCGTGCCGCCGCGTCCCGCGCGGGGCATCTGGCCCGGCTTGATGTCGACGAGGCCATCGCGGGGCGGGATCGCCGGGAGCGTCACGCCGCTGCCGTCGCCGATCTCCATCTGGTCGGTTGTGCCTTCGCGCGCCGTGAAGATGGAGAACAGATGCGCCGTCAGCTCGATCTTGTGCTCCGGGTTCGAGGTGTTCAGGATGTGCGCGCACCAGTCACACACGGTCGCCTTGTCGTCGAGGTAGACCGCCGGGCCAGAGGGAGTAGCGTCATTTTCTGTGGTTTGTTGAGAAGAGGCAGCCGTCTCGTTGTTCCCGTTTGTCTTATTGCTGGTGTCATCACGCTTGCCCGTTACCTCCGTCTTCAGCTTGATCTTCTCACTAACAGCCTCCATTTTGACCAATCCCACCCCGTCCTCCGGGTATTCCAGCACCGCCTGATCCCCGAACTCCACCGCGCCCCACACATCCACGGCGAACGTGCACGCCTTGATCCCGACACTTGACTCCCCGGTCTCCACGTTGAAGTCGTACGCGTGCCACGGGCAGGAGGCCACGTAGGCGGAATCTTCAATGTCGATCGACGAATCCTGCATCGGACCGCCGGCGTGCGGACACTCCGCTTCCATGGCGTAGTAGGACCATCCGTTGGCTTCGTTCTTGGGTGTGGGGGAGGTGATGGATGGCTCGATGGTGGGAAGGCGGAACAGCACGAGGCGTTTGCCGGTGGTCAGGTGGATGACATAGCGGGTTTGCGTGAGGGAGGCGAGCGGGGCGAGAGGTATTCGTGGCATTGTCTGGATGGATGTGTAGACTCCGTTCGAAGTTCTGTTGGTGCGTGGGATGAGTGGAGGGGGAAATTGTTTGATCGGTGGATGGGAAAGTGGGAAGAGGGAAATTTGAGATCACGTGGGGCGGGGCTGCGATGGTCTAGACCGGATTGGGGGATGGACAGGCTGTCAGGCACAACTTGGGAGTGGAGTCAGCCTTATCGATAAGGCACATTCTTATCCCAACCTTGAAGTTATCCAGTTATCGGATCGGCCATCGGTTATACTACACGGTACTGGACTGCTCAGCTGCATACCGTATACAGTCGATCTTTCCATGATCAGCATCCGAAGAGCCATCAAGGTATTTGTTAGAGGAATCCTCAGACTCTCTTGGTTGTCAGCAGAGAACTGTGCTACTCATTTTGATTATTTGTACTGGTCTGCCTGAATATGTACAGTACAGGGTTAGTCTGTTGCTGGGCTGTGGAATCAGGAGATTATCAAGACGGTCGAGCTAGATGCTGTGGAACTCGCTGGGTGAAGGATCGCCACGGTGAATGGTGGAAATATCAAATTCTAGCAGGCAGTTTCCCGCTAAGGCCTCTGGCTGATAAAGGCCACCCAACCATCAGCAATCTCCTTCCACATCCCGGTCCTTTCCCCTCTTTTCATCACACAGCATCGTCTCCTCAAATTTTTCCTATTCCCTAAGCTCTGACCTTGACACACGAAGCAGATGGTGTCCACTCAACATGTCGACTGCCTCAAGCCCGCCGGACGATCCCAACTGGGCATTCCTTTTCAAAGGGTGTGTTCTTTCCTGCGGTGGCCTGACTCCTATTCCAGCCTCAGCTAACGTATTCTGCTTGGACCAGGAAAAGCCTTTCTAGTCCACGAACTATCGATCTCATCGGAGATTATGCCGGGGACGAACTGTTCGTCCTGGAGGGCGACTCGCTCCTACGCCACTGCTTTTCCGACGATATGCTAGATTTTGACCTCGGATTTCAGCTCCTTCATGCCACTTACATCGTCGAGAGATTCCTCGCACAACTCCACCAGAGGAAGTGTCACTTTCACATCGTCTTCTTCGCATCCCATTCAGAGGCATGCATCCCACAGCACAGCAGCGCGGATAACTGGTCGAAGTATCGCCTAGCTCGTGAAGTCATCCTGCAACATATGAGTCGCCACTTACCAGAAACTATCCCGTCCATGCACATCCGCTGTTTCGAAAGGCACGACTGCAAGGATTTCGACGACTACCTTGTGGCAACCCGTGCGTACTTCATCATGTGTCATGATGGGGAAGATCTAGCGATCCATCACCAGCCTTGCGCCGAGAAAGCAGAAAATTCTGATGCCCTCTATATGTATGATGAGGAAAAGCACAACACCTCGGGACTAGACGACGAGAATTCCTCTGGGAAGGTACGACTTGAAACTGGTGCGAAGCCTAATGAAGCCGCCGTGAACAACTCCGCTACGTTCCGAACTTTTATTTCTTGGTCCCTGTCTCGCGGCTATACAGTCTCGCTCATCAATAGTCTCGAGCTTCGGGATACTAAGGTAAGTGGAACTATTCAGTCTGAGACATTAGCACATACTGACCTGTACAGGTCATTTCGACAATCCTCGAGGGATCGGGTGTGTCTAGACAGAAGTCGTCCGAAGATCAGGATGTGGACTCGAAATCTGTGCACGGTATTATCTCTCAACCGAGCTCAAACGGCGAGAAGTATGCGGCTAACATGTGCCATCCTGCCACAGTGTCCCACCCTGCGGTCAGCTCCCCTGCAGGTAAACCAAGTGAACGAATCAAGACAAGTTTCAGGAGAGTTTACGAAACTGTCCCACGTCCGAGCCTATCTCAGCGCGAATGGGCCGTTGTATTCACTCTTAGTGCTTTGGGAGAAACTGGCAAACAACGTAAGAAGGCTGGCAAATGCATGGAAGCTATGTTGCTACACACGGCAGTTCTGTCCGAGTGTCGACTGTGTGACCGCCCATGTCAACCCGATGCTTCTGGGCCCGGGGCGGATTTCCTGAGACAGTACAACGATATGGCGCTGGCCGTCTTGCAGTCTCCCTCCTGGCAAGAATTCACTGCGGATGACCATGTGCCCAGCGACTTAATCGATATGATTGACGGAAGGATCTTTCTCGGAACTCTGAACAGGGATCAGAACTTGAGTGTAGCAATGCTTATCAGCCCTACGGTAGTGGAGAGATACAATCTCCTCGTATCAACACTCAGCAAGATCTGCACACAAGAGATTGCCAGAACTATCATGACAGGAGACGGTGCCATGTCGGCAAACCGCCAGTACCAGGAGCACACGCAAGTCACAAGCCTCTCGAGATGCAAGAGCCACTCGAATATCTTGGGCTCTGTCATGCCTTTCAGTAACCCCATTTTGGACAAGCACCTGGGACCCATTTCATTGGACATTGAACCTTCTGCTCTGGGGATTTCGAGTTCTGCACGTTCGAAACCGTTCACGGAGCGAACCCATTGGCATAATGCCCGCCGTCCCTTGGACGTGAAGCAGCCCGCCGCACCGCCCGAGAAGATTCAACGTCGTTATCAGCGCTTGATGAGAGATATCAGGCAGTATGCTCTTAGTCTCACAGATGCGACCGGAGGCATCTTGCAGCCCGAAAAAGTGTTTCGAGAATCGAAAGGAATTGCGGATCGCAGAACTACCAGAAACCAGGAGAATACCCGTCGTTCCACAGGACCCAATCCATCATCCAAGATTCAGGACAAGCAATTAATGTTTATCAAGAAGCAGATGGAAGTGTGGCAGGACCAGCGCCGCTGCTTCGATAAAGAGCCAAGTCTTGCCCAGCGATACGTGAACACCAAGTCCTACCTTGAGGGCTTGCCAGAAGAGAAGCGATGTCATTTAGAAGCTGAAGTTCTAACATACTTGATAAGCACCCTGGTTGGTCTTTGGCGCAAGCGATGCTTCGCCTCGAAAAAAAGCCAGTCAATGCATATAGTGGCCCTCATTTGGCATACAATTCTTCAAATCACCAAGGTGCCAGTGGGAGTAACTCAAGATATTATCCAGTGCATCTCGAAAACTTCGATAGCACTAGGCCTTCCGGAAGTCAACCTAGTCCCTCATGGCAATCAATCCCTGACATTCGAGTTCGCGTTCCCGGGAGCCGATACTGAGGGCTTACACATAGGATTGTCATTTCGTGAGTTTCAGCTTCTCCACGCAGGCCCCTTTCTCGATCGCAACATGGAGTCAGCGCCAGACTCCCGGGTCAGGGGTTTTGCGCCTGATAGATGGCAACGAGAGATCCTGGATCAGATAGATGCCAAGGCAAGTCTTTTTGTGGTGGCTCCTACCAGTGCTGGGAAAACATTCATATCGTGAGTGATTAGGCCTTATCTGCAAGCTTACCTAACATATGTGCAGGTTCTATGCGATCAAACAAGTTCTCCAAGACAGTGATGACGGAGTCCTGGTGTATGTCGCACCCACCAAAGCCCTCGTCAACCAAGTCGCCGCAGAGATCGAAGCACGATTCACCAAAACCTACAAGCACGCTGGAAAGTCTGTTTGGGCCATTCACACCCGTGATACTCGAGTCAACAATCCGACGAAGTGCCAGGTACTCATCACAGTGCCACACATTCTTCAAATCATGCTTCTTGCGCCAGGTAACGCAAAGTCATGGTCCTCCCGCATAAAGCGAATTATCTTTGATGAGGTGCATTGCATTGGTCAAGCCGACGACGGCGTAGTCTGGGAACAGCTACTTCTTCTGGCACCATGTCCTATCGTCGCACTCTCTGCAACCGTCGGCAATCCCAAAGAGTTCAGCGATTGGCTGAGCCTGACACAACGGGCAAATGGCTTTGAGCTGAAAACAGTGGAGCACAAAGTCCGCTGGTCGGATCTCAGGAAGTACATCTATCGTCCACCAGCCAGGTTTAACTTTGATGGCCTCCCGGGGCCCGCAGTGCTTCCAGTCCTCGGTCTAGATGGATGTGCTGACATGGAGTTCATACACCCCGTAACGAGTTTGATCGACCGTTCAAGGGGCATACCAGACGATCTTTCACTTGAGCCCCGCGACTGCTTGAAGCTCTGGCAAGCAATGGTCACAAATCAAACAAAGGAATTTGCCCTTGATGCCTCTCTATCTCCTTCAGCCATGATGCCGGAAATCATGACCAAAGCTGATGTTTTCCCATTCGAGGCTAGATTGAAAGCAGTTCTTGCATCATGGATGGGAGACCGGAAATCGCCATTTGACGCCGTGGTGCAGGAGCTATCCGAGAACGCTCTCAGCAACAAGAAAACTGATGTTCATTCTTCATCGACTGCGAACAGTCATCACACGAAATTGGTCGGCCTAGAAGCCCTGCTGGATACGACTCTACCGCTCATCTACGCTCTCTCCGAGCAAGGCGCCCTTCCGGCCCTGTTTTTCAACTATGACCGGAGCTGGTGCGAGAAAATCTGCCATCACATTTGTAGCGAGCTGCAGAATGCCGAAAGATCTTGGAAAGAGTCTGATGCAGAATGGAAAAGCAAACTGGCCCGTTTTCAGGCATGGAAAAAGTCCAGCTCGAGTCGTGTCAAAAAGGCCACAAGCCACAACGCCGACAAGGTATCACGGGCAGACCGACTGCGAGAAGCTGCCTCAGAGGAGCCCGACTGGTACGCGTCTTTTGACCCCGACGAGCCGCTTGATAGATTCTCTCTGGCCAATGGAAGGGCACTATCGAAATCGGACTTTGAAACATATG
The DNA here is from genome assembly GCF_003184765.1 of Aspergillus aculeatinus CBS 121060. NCBI lineage: Eukaryota > Fungi > Ascomycota > Eurotiomycetes > Eurotiales > Aspergillaceae > Aspergillus > Aspergillus aculeatinus. The sequence goes on from NW_020291501.1 coordinate 172,234, forward strand.
CCGCGGAGCTAGAATCCTTTGATGTACCTGATAGGTTCATCGACGCGCTGAGACGCGGAGTAGGCGTTCACCATGCAGGTATGAATCGCAAATACCGCAATGTGTGTGAGATATTGTTTCGGAAGGGGTTTCTGCGCGTCGTCATTGCCACTGGCACGCTGGCGCTGGGTATCAACATGCCCTGCAAAACAGTCGTGTTTGCAGGTGATTCGGTGTTTCTAACAGCGCTCAACTTTCGACAATCTGCGGGGCGGGCAGGTCGCCGTGGCTTTGACTACTTGGGTAATGTCGTCTTTCAGGGCATCTCTGATCTGAAAGTCCGTCGCCTCATGAGCTCCAAGCTGCCTGACCTCAACGGACACTTTCCCATCACCACCAGTCTAGTTCTTCGTCTTTGTATTTTACTTCATGAATCGGACCAGGCTATCCTCGCAAAGAAAGTTGTTGACTCGATCCTGTCAAGTCCGCGCATTTACCTTGGCGGGCCAGAGTCCAGACAGACGGTGCTTCACCATCTACGCTTCTCGATCGATTACCTCCGGCGCAACCAACTCCTCGATGAGACTGGAGTGCCACTCAACTTTGCCGGCGCGATTTCCCATCTTTACTACACCGAGAACTCCAGTTTCGCTCTCCACTCTCTCCTCAAAGCGGGATATTTCCACCGCTTGAGCAAGCATCTCGATGAGAATCCTGAACGAACCCTCCGCACCCTAATGGTAGTCATGTCGCACCTATTTGGCCGCCGGCCCATTCATGCCTCCGTCATCAAGCGCCACCTTAAACGCCACAAACAGTCAACCTCTGTGGTAGTCCTTCCACCACTTCCCCGTACAGCTGAGCGAATCCTGCGGTACCACAATCGCGAGACCTTGGACATCTACTCCACTTACGTCGCTACCTTCGTTGACCAGCACCTCCACGACCCAGATGATGTGCTTCCATTGACCAAGCTGAAACAAGGCGGCACGAATTCAATCTCTCAATTCACCGCCCGTGACAATCGCACAAGACCAGCAGTCATGTGCCCGACCCAGGCGGCGATCACATCAGCCTTCGTCGCCCTATCCTGTCCTGACCCCCCCAAGACCATCGCACACCTCTGTAAATCAGTGCGTCAGGGAGTGTGGCTCGAACAGTCCGTTATCCCGCATGTGCCAGTTGAGTCGGACGGAGAGGCAGGCCCGCTGAATGCGTATTTGTATGACTTCTTTAAGCATGGCAACAAGTCGGCGCTAGATAAGGAGAACATGATTCGGCGCGGTGATCTGTGGTTTCTGTTGAATGACTTCTCTCTGATACTAGCGACGATTGTCGCGAGTCTCGAGAATTTTCTAAAGTCGGATGCGAAGTCATCAGTGGGGGAGCCGGATGATTTGGGAGTTATGGGATGCGGGGATGCGCAGGAGGAGAAGGATGAGGTTGACAGCTTGGCCCAGTCTGCTTTGCCCGTGAGGGAGAAGAACCCGGTGGCGAAGCAGAAGGCGAATGAGAAAAAAGGCAAGACTGTCTTCGCCCCTGATCCCGAGGAAGAAGTACCGGACAGTTGGGAGGATATGATGGACAATGCAACCAAGAGCAATGCGGATACTGTTCCAGCTGGTCTCGACGAGACATTGCCCACCGACCACGACGAGCAGGGCCAAGGGAAAGTATGCCAGCAAATGGAATCCGTGTTCGACCAAGATGGATTGCAACGAGTTCTCGAGATGTTTCAACTGTTGCGGACGGAGTTCAATGCTAAGTTTAAGAAGATGTGGGCATAATGTACCGGCTTCCTTTCGCGGATGGATCTTTGTATCACACTGTGGATATGGTGAAGCATTTATTTAGAAGCATTGATGCAAATTCAATAAAATCCGCTTTGATGCCGTTTCCCTGAATCTGACTCATCCAAACGGAGGTTTCATGACTGACGCTGGCGTGAAAGGCCTGAACCGGGAGTTGATAGCGATATCGCCCACGTCGACTCATTGCATCTATACATTTCCAACTTCTGAAATGATCGTGTATACGTTAACAGCTACGTCATTAATATCTCAATAAATGCCGCAAGATACTTGCCTACTTGCGTGAGATGAGTATTGTAAGTCATATGTAAAGCATTAGACTTGTCATAATTGGACTCGTCGGCACATCATCCATCATAGCCCGTCGATCCCCGCCACCTGATCACGACATGACCCCAAGCTTTCCCCATCGGTTATGATCAGGTGCAGGTATACCCCATACTACGCAGACAAGCTCAACTTCCAGTCCCTCAAAGATGAGACGGTCAATACCCATTAGGTAATCGCCACCTCCCCTGACCCACCGCCGACACCGGTTCGCCTTACCCGATCTGATAGAAAGTGGATATCACCTCTCTCTTCAGCTGTCCTTCTGTGTGCGCCTCTCAGCCACGCCTCACGATTGTTCTGCTCAGCCTCACAGCCCCTCAATGCCCCTCCCCGCCAAAACCACCCAGACACCGTGGCTGTCTCGCCAGAAATGGCCCCCTCGGCCTTCACCGTCGCGACTCAGCTACGTACGTAGACGAATACGGATCCCCACCAGCCAAGTAGTCAATGCGGGCAATACAGACCGAGATGGGGTGATAGCCCGCCTTCTCCGTGGGTAAAGGAGAGCGACAACCAGCTTATAAAAGGGAGCCGCACGCCCTCCGGGATTGGCATTCATTCCTCATCTCAATTTCTCCTCATCCGACCACTCTCAATCTCCTCCTACCATCTACCACACACACCTCCACAATGAGCTTCCACGAGTCCGCCGTCCACGGTTCCATCCGCCTCGAGGGGCCCTTCCTCCACGCCATCCTCCGCGATGCGCACGGCCAGGAGCGCCCCGCCCACATTGACCTGAACCACTTCATTGGCAACATCGACGGTATGCACCCTTCTCATCTCTCTAAGTTATAAGCCCCGGTACTGATGGCACGGAACAGGCCACTTCCAATGGGGCGGCCACAACTTCTTCGAGTCCGCCCGCGGGGTGCACTTCGACATCGAGGGCGGCGCCCACGTCCCCGTCGTCCGCGGTGAGCTCCGCGACGAGCACGGCAACTGGCACGTTCGCGACATCAACCTCGCCGAGCGCCTGTTCAACATCGACGGTCACTTCGAGTTCCGGTAGATCTTAGCGTTATCAACTCGATGAATTCTGAATATTAGCATCGTTTTGTTCACTTTCCTCTGTTTTCAAATCCATCCCAAGTAGCGGTGAAGTTTGGAGCAACGGGTACGGTACGGTACGGTATGGTCAGGGGGCGATCGATACCGAACCCAGAATTAGGGTCTCGGATAAAGTTACGTGGAAACCCGTGGAAGGAGAAGAGAAGATGATCGGCGGGATCGGGTTTCAGACTCGGTATGGTATGCGGGTGCCGAGTAAACTAGTCTAGAAGGTAATAATTCGGCCGCGGGCGATCATAACATCTTACCGGTTAGGGGCTAGTCTCACGTGCTTAAATTAGTAGTCTCTCCATCAGTCCACCATGTCTGAGTGGTTGTTCGGCTCGGAAATAGCGGGGTTGTCTCACCCCCCGCCAGTGTGTCGGGTCTTGCGGTGCCGATCAGTCGGGCCCCCTTTTCAGCTTCCCTTTTGCTGCGATGTCAGTAGAAAACGCAGACGACGGGATCCCGAAGCATCCAGTAGATTGTCATCCCTACCGGGGTCGGAGGGGCGGAAAGCTTGTGGTTAGACCGGGTTGGATACCTCGTGACTCGGATTTGTCGACACACCTTTTTGGGAATCCTCCACCCAGGATGGGCGCGGCATATTTGCCAAGACTGGCTCGAGCGAGGTGCATAATCTCTCTTACTGCTCTTTGTCTATGGCGAGCAGGGTAATGGTAGCCTCGAGGATGCGGTTTGAATTATGACCGGCGGCTTGCTGAAAGGACTGCGGAGGATCCAAACCATCAGAATTAGACCTTCTTTGATCAATTTCTCTCGATTGAGTGAAGATCCATAGGGACGCACCTGCGCCACCTCCCTGCATACGTCTGCGTCGAACGGGACCTTGGACTGGTTCTGTCAGACAAGCTCGTCGAACAGAGTCTTCCGGGGTGACTCGCACGATTGACCCTGGAGGTCTCATTAGTGCGACTGATGATCGAGTCAACGTCAGAAAAAGGCTACCATATTGCCTGTGCATCTCGGCATCTCGCTCGTAGTACTTCCATGGAAGAACCCTGTCGTGGTCGAGCTCGTAGCCCCAATGTCAACGCGGCCAGCTTCGGACCCGGGAAATGGGATATCGGTGAGAGGTAAAGACGGTAGACGGCCACACTGGCCATGTACAGCACGGTACACTCACCTTTGGCCTCCTCACCCCGCAGTTGATTGTCAATATCATCCGGAAGAACTTCCCCGCCCTCCAGGATCGAGTCCCCGCGGGGCACCCCTCGCAGACCTTGCCCCCTGGGGTTCACCCCACGGGATGGGATATGACCGTCAGTCTGGATATTCTGTCCAAGGGCTTGCCGCAGGGGCGATGGAAGTACATCGATCTCGAGACGATGTCACGGATACGGTGAAGTCGATGCAGGAGCATAAGGTCCTTTGACGACGCTGCTCGTGCTGTTCGTATTGTGTTTTATTGTAATCTGTAATCTCGTGAGATCCGGATAAAGCGGGAAATAAAAGTTTCGATCCGCTGATTCGCAGCAGCCACTCACTTTCGTCATACCAGGATCCAGGATCCTGTGGAGACACCTTACAGCGGGAAGAAAGTTGTTTGTATCCCTCTGCTTTATTAGCCGGAGGATGTCATTAGAGGTGAATACCAAGGTCCAAGAGTTACTTGGAAGGTGACTTGTTGGATTCGGCAACAGTCTCGTGCCGTTGTCTATTCTCTCTAACCACAAGATTAAGGCTGAAATAGATCTATGGGGTCTTCCGACGAGGGCCGCTCATTCAAAGTCGCTTCTCCACCTTTTATTAGCTTGAAACTCTGTCAAAATCGAATCACTTTTCTCGCCGTGGTGGTCTTTGGCATCTGACGGTTCCATGATAGCTCATGTGCCGCCAAGTCGCTACTCGAGAAGAATATTCTTATGAATCTGTTTCCTATCTCATGAGAACAATGTCTCATGCTGTGATCTATCGGCACTATAGGCTTGAAACACGCGGCTTTAAATCGCACATTGACAAAACACTCAAGCAATAAGTTGTCTCCGTCCTCGAGCCAAAAGGGCTTCATAGGGACCCAATAACCCAACTGACAAAGCCTCACAAAACAAATGTCTTCACCAACCCAAGCTTAGACTGACAATTGCCTCTAATATAACGCAGTATAGGCTTTCTTGCCTCCCCAAAACCGGGGCAATGAGGACGGCACCGGCGCAAACAGACTGATTTCCACTGGATAATAATCTGCGGTCAGGTCCACCCTGACAGGAATTTCCTCAATCTCGATAATTCGCGCGCCATCCGGGTAGGGGATGGGAGTCCCAACTCCTAGACCTTCCCGCCGACGATAGGTTTCAAGTAGACAGAGAGCATGGTGTCGAATCGTGGAGTGGAAATAGCGTGGAAATAGCGAGTGGCACAGACGTAGAGTAAGCTAAGCCAGTGGTGATGCCGAGCGTGAAGGTGGACTAGGCAGTGGCTGTGGGACTGGGGAGATAAAGATTGTGTTCTCAAACGTCACAGAGGCTATGAAGATGACAATAGCCTCAGACGTCACAAAGAGTTACAGAGTGTTGAAGTGGGAAACCTAGACAGGATCTTCTACCTATATACCCATGCTTGGCCGGTTTGTCAAATACGAAAACCTGCAATGACATACTTTTCTTGTCTGAAGAAACTTGTTTAAAGCATCTGGAATTGAGGCTATCAGCATATTTCACAGACTTCCACTTAGGGTATCCGAAATAAGGGAGATATTCTCTCTCGCCAAACACACTCTGTTCTGATCTCTGCCGATCGCCACTGAGCTTACGAGTTGATAATACTATATACACCGTCCTTACGGGCTATTTATTGGTCGGCCTTATTAGCAGAGTGCCACATAGCTGACCTTGGAAGTTGTAGTGCTATGCATGACTCCGATAAAATCAGGTGCTTTTTTATGGGGGGGGATTATAAGTACAAAGTGAGATTCTGGCGTAAGGGAAATCACGATCTGTTTATAAGGGGAAAAGAGAGCCACCATCTGCAAAGAGGACAAAGTCGTCCAGAGCTGATTGCCATATGTTACCCTCTGCAGCCAGCTAAGCACTCATAGCCTCGATTTTTAGTAAAGACCGTGCAGCATCAACAATTGCTTCCTCCAAAGGACGATATTTCAAGCCCAGGATTCTTTGCGATTTGGATGTGTCGATGGTGTAAACATCAGAAGGGACTTCTCCGGCGCCAGGATTTCCAATAGGCACTCGGCCTTTGATGTCCAGAAGGTTGGCCCGCAAAGCATCCACAAATTGCTGGTATGTAAAGTTGCTCTTACAAATGAAGAAACGCTCATTGCCAGCTTCAATCACCTGGTAGGCACGCAAGTGTGCCTCAGCCACATCACGCACGTCCACAAATGACCAAAACATATTCTCCGGCACTGGATCGCTGGATCTCGACTGTGGCGACATAAAGCGGTAAATATCCATAGAAGAGGAATTTAACCTGGCAAGGTCGGCAGTGGCGTTGATATTAGGGCCATATATCATTGGCGGCATGATTGTAGTGATATCAAAGTTAACCTTGTTGTTCTTAACATAGTCCCAGGCATGACGCTCAGCCAATGATTTCGCAGTCGAGTAGGCCAACCCGGCTGGAGCACCTTCGGCCGCGGCAGCTTCGTAGGGGGTTGGGTTCCAGTCAAGCTCGGAGTAGACGTGGCCAGTCCACTTGCCCTTGCTATGGTCTGCCATAGCAGCAAACGAGGAAGTTAGGACAACGCGTCTGACCTGGGGAGCAAATTCATGGACAGATTTCAAAATGTTGAGCGTCCCATCGATGGCCGGCTTGAGTAGGTCCCGCTCATTATCCTCAACCCCAAAGACCTGGAATGGAGCAGCTGTATGGATCACTCCATGAACACCTTCAACTGCAGTATCAAAGGCCCCTGGACTAGCGACATCCTCAACAACAACGAAGCTTAATTGAGGCGCATAGTCAGAGAAGGTTTGTCGAACCTTTTCAGCAGTTGCGGACGACCGAACGGTTCCTCGGACTTGGTAACCAGCGCGCAGAAAATAGTCCACGACATGGGAAGCCAAGAAACCGGAGGCTCCAGTGATAAGGATGATTTGGTCTTCCGGGGCCATCGTTATATCGTGTTGGGGAGAGACTCGAGGAGTGAAGCAAGAGTAGGGCCAGAGAGAATAATAAATTTGGGGTGCTCAATGATGAATTCTTGCACCTAGCGACGACTCTAAGGTATTTATGAGCCCCGAAACTGAGCCTAGTGGTGACATGGCTCCCTCGTGCCACCTCTTCTACCGCTCCCCTCGCCTCCCCTACCTATATCTCCGTTAAGTCCGAGCTTACGACCAGCCCCAGAGCCCAAGGTTGTATGTAACCTGACACCGACATCCGAGAACCGAGTCCCCGAAGTTGAAAGTCATACTCACCACTATTAATTAGAGTTTGAGCTGGTTGATCCACACTCTAACCCCTAGTAACATGCTTGATGCGGAGCCCACTCACTAATTTGACGGAGTTGAGTTCAAAAAGTCCGACTTTAAGTTAATCTCTAAAGCAACTCAAGCAGTTTTAGGCAACACACATACTAGTTCGCGGCAAGTTAGGATCGACATCGATGCGCAAGAAAGTCAGAACAGCGATGGCACCCAGGCTACTGCTGTGATGCAGTGGTCCGCCGAGATCTCTGAATTACCTGGGAAGCGATTAAGTCGCTTCTCCCGAGCCTCCGAGAAATACAGTCAGGCTCTTGAAATAGCGGTTGAGCGAAATTAGATGACGGCCTATTTCTGAGGAATCGACCTATCGGGTTGGTTGCGCGGCACAGGACCGAAGGCTACAATCGCCCAGCACTTCAACCTCACTATTTATTGCACAGTTTCCCTCAGAGACTGTCCGTCAACCGCCTTGGATTCACATTTCCTCTACTCAGGTTTGCCATCATATAACTCTGAAAATGATTCTCAAGATTCTTGGGTTGAATCTTGTATTCGGCCTCTTTGCCGCAGCCCAGCCAAACTCATCGCATTTGCCCATTGTCGACCTTGGCTACGAGTTGCATCAAGCCATTTCCTACGAGGTATAGTTCGAAATTTGTACGTTTTTGGCCTAGACAAAGCGTTGATGTTGATATAGGAACGAGTCGGACTCTACAACTTTTCCAATATCCGCTATGCTGCCGCACCAGTTGGAGATCTCCGGTTCAGAGCCCCTGCTCCTCCAATGGTTAACAGATCCACGGCTCAACAAGGCTCTGAGGCCCGTATTTGCCCGCAGGCTCTCCCATCTTGGATGCCCCAGTCCGGTTCGAATGCAATTAGCTATGTCACAAATGGCAGCGTTACCAGCATGGGACCTGTTCTGATGGATCCACGTGCGAGTGAGGATTGTCTCTTTCTGGACGTGGTCGTGCCGAAGAAGATCTTCGAGACTTCTGGCAAAAAGAAGGGAGCTCCCGTGAGTGGATTCAAATTACCACCTCACTGAACTGAAATGTTCTCAAAACAAGCGTACTGACCGCAAATATAGGTCCTGGTATGGATCTACGGAGGGGGGTACACGGGTGGCTCTAAGACTGGTCAAGGGAGCGGTTCTCCCGTGGGTCTTCTGCGTCGCGGAAAGAATGAATTCATCTATGTGGCGATTAACTGCCGTCTTGGTGCCTTTGGATGGCTAAGTGGTTCAGCTATTCAACGGAATGGCGCAGCGAATTCTGGGTTGTTAGACCAGCGTTTTGCCTTGGAATGGGTCCAACAGTATATTCATCTTTTTGGCGGCGACCCGAACCATGTCACAGTCATCGGCGAGTCAGCAGGAGGTGGCTCTATCCTGCATCAAATCACTGTAAGTCTTGTCCTCGGTGCTCTCTGTTATAAATTCCTTCCTAACTGCTCGCAAGGCCTACGGTGGTAGTAATGGGCCTGTTCCATTCCAACAGGCTATATTGCAGTCCCCTGCATTTATCCCCGAACCGATACTCAATCCCGCTGAGCAAGAACGGATATTCAATCAATTCCTGCGATTTGCCAATGTTAGCACACTGGAGGAGGCCCGGCGCCTGCCCTCATCTGTCCTTATGGAAGCCAACCGCCAACAGGTCTACAACTCCCCTCTTGGAAGCTTTACCTATGGGCCCGTAGTGGACGGCATATTCGTTCCGGAATCTCCATCTCGTCTACTACGCCAGAGAAGACTGGACACGAATGTCACTCCGATGTTGGCGTATAATGGTAACGATGGAATCATCTTCTCCGACTTCTCTCTACGGAACAACAGTGATTATCAAGGCTACATCACCGGCTTGCTTCACCTCCAGCCTAATGACACTGCCTATGTCTCTAGCCAGATGTATCCGCCAATCTTTGACGGCTCTCACCGTTACACGGATGAAATAGGTCGTGCGGGTGCTACTTTCCAGGAAGCAATTATTCAGTGCAATGATATCTCGCTTGCGCTGGCTTTGTCAAATGCTACCTTTAACTATGTTTTCGACGTTTTCCCCGGCCTTCATGCACAAGACATTTCAGCAACATTTGATGCCAACTTAGACCCAGCACCAGGCGTTTTCGACCCACTTATTACTCTGCAGCAGCTCGTCACCAGCTTTACACTTACAGGAACGCCAACCACAGACCTTGCCGGCAATATGCCAATGTATGGTCGCAGAAATACACTGTTGATCTTGAATGCAACCAGTATCGGCACACGCAGTGAAGATCCACGTGTAGTGGAAAGATGCGAAGAATGGTATAGAATTCTGGACGCGGCTTAATAACCGGTAGTAGCCATGAAGTTCAACGGTCAAAACGAAACTCCGGCGATAATTTCGAGTTTGCGTTGATGTTGAGATCAACAAATACAGAGCGCGGGTCATTTTCGGCAAGCAAAATTACAGGGGACAGAAATTCCGATAAAGCTCGCTATTATTCATCCAACAACAAAGTTTTGTATGCTTACCTATTAAAAGCTGGCCAAATGAACGTCTTTCCTAATATAAACTTGGAATTAGGCTCATGCTATACAATATCACTCGTTTCCCCACCGCTTGCGCGTTCCTCCAGGCAGCAACTCCATTGTGGTATATTTCTCTCAACGCCTTAAGCCCTGCAAGCATAATTCAATCCAGTTGTCGCAGTGCCCCAGAGAGGCAATATTTGGCACATACGATTATCCGGTCATATGAAAGCAGAATAGCCGTGAGTAGTAGAAGCCTAAATAACACAGAGACCTAGTCGCAAATGGTGGGTGCAATAGGTGTATGAAGTTGCGTGTCGGTAAGCAGCTCAGAATAAATCTCTCTTTCATCTCATTGACCGGTCAATCCGCTATGGGTTTCCTAGGTCCTCACAATGGCCGGGTATCCACTGGAGCCGGGAGCACGATTCCTCTTGCTCTGGCCTTAGTGGCTGCCTTTAGCAGGGCTTGAAAATGGCTGCCCTATTTTCTTTTTTGGGCCCCTGGACCATTTGAAGCGAGAACGCACTATCGCAGAAATTCTAGCTCACAGTGGGCGTCGTTTCGATTTGAATCTTGGTGGCGCTAGGCTAATCAAATGTCTACCGAGTTGACTGGCCACTGGTCTGTTGGCCCGACTTGAGTTTTGCTGATTTTCGGTGATATTTAGGTCGTGGTTAAGAGCTACAGCGGCGGCAATTAGGGGCCCTGGCCCATCACGGCTAGATGTATCCGAACAGACAACGATGTCAGAGGCGGAGATGGGCAGGGGGAATGTTCGCCTCTAATGCTGCCTGCGGACTTTGGGTTATTCCGGTTGCTGATTCCCTCATGGTGGGTCAGGATCTTGGTCCATCAAAGTGACTTGCATGCTAACATTTGCGGCATTCCATTTTGCTAGAGTGAGCAAGTCTGGGGATACAGGTCTACACAACAGTTGAAAGAGCCACAATGATCTGGTCCCATTAAAAGGGCTATCTGAAATGCAGTCTATGGGTAGCATCCCTTATGATTTCAAGAATAATGTACGCATCGCCTTATTCCCGTCTCCCGGATCTAGTCACAAACGCCCTTGTTTTCAGAATGTCATCACTCCTTCAGGTAGTCCATTTCATTCACTACACCAAACATGACAACCCCTGGCAGGTATCAGACCCTCTTGCCATGAAGGCCTAGCCGTGTTTGCGCTGCACAAAACAAAATTATCTATTCTGGCAGGTAGAATACTGTCGTCATGCCTGTGATAAAGATTAGAAACAAGCGGAGAGAGAATTCAAGATTGCGAAATCTGTATCCACCATGATTTGCCGTATCCTCCCTGCCTTGTTTGCTTAGTCCCCTACGCCGAAACTGCCATTTCGATCGACATTCTTGTGAGAAAGAACATTATGACCCTAGACCTGCTAGTTAGCAGCCCAGCTGTGTTGATCCTGAGAGACTCATATCCGCTTTGAGCACCCACAAAGATCTTCTAAAGCCATTTAGCAACGGGAATGTGCCACAGGAATATGCAGGGACCTCATAAGCAGCTCGCAGTAGCGTATGGCGATCATGTTAATATGGTTGTGGCAAGTACGAATTTCGTGGCTCGGCATTACGCGTCTCGAAATTCGCTAATCGCTCGACCCTTCAGACTTCAACGACATCAGGGAGTGTCTGCTTATGTAAACTGGTCCCACGGTGTATAGACCCTTTTTGGACAAATTCTTTTCTGTTCCCTCATTATACAGCCTGGTAAGCATTCGACCAATACGACCATGCAGTCTCTCATGCGTGCGGTTGCCCTCGTCGGCGCGTTGAACATCACCATCATCGATGTGTCCAAGCCGACCATCATAAATTCATCCACTATTCATGATGATCTCTTCATGTCCGACATTCTCACAACAGGCTGGGCAGCGCTTGACTTTGCCGGTCAGGGACCCGGAGATACGGATACAATTTTCGGTGCCGGTCCCGTAGAACAAATGACTATCCTTTCTGCCGCAGTGCGCGGCGCGTCCAGGATCTACGTCGTAGACCACCTTCAAGGCCGCCTGGACCTGGCCGCCGCCCATGGTGCCATTCCAGTCAATTTTGCATTGGAGGGCTCGATGGAGGCACTACGCCGGTTCGAACCGGCTGGGGTTACGCGCGTCGCTGACTGTGTTGGTTACGAGGCCGAAGATGCGGGGGGTAATATAAACAGTAGCATTGTGCTGCACCAGGCTGGACAGGTAGTGGCGCCTCAGGGCGGTATTGGCGTCGTCGGAGTCTATGGGAGCGGAAACCAAGCGCAGTCGATTGACATCAAGCCTCTTTTCATGAATGATTTCTCAGCGCGTGGAAGCGTCTCATCGCCGCTGAGCCTTGGCACTCAGATGCTCAACCTCATTGTCACCGGTAAATTGCGCCCAGGGTCCATCGTGAGCGCCGTTATCGGAATTGAGGAAGCGCCCGAGTACTACGCGCGGTTCGACCGTCGCGAGGAAACGAAAGTAGTCATTGAATTTCCTTTTGAAAAGCAATTCTATGTGGACAGTCATCTGAAAGGCACGAAGTCTCCCATACTTATCGCTGTCGGGGTTTCTGAAGTTAAAGGAAGTTGAATCTCCAACTCTGGAGAAGAAAAATTTTCAGCCGCAAAAATTAGGTGTCTAACCAACATGTCTACTGCATCAAGTAGTTCCTAACAACCTCAAGAACTTTTAATAGTTATATATTATGTGAAGAAAAGAGTAAACAATATAATAAGATAGACATCCGGATTAAAAATCTAATAAATTAATGTTTTTCTAAAAGCAGACTGTTTTAGTAGTAGGTATAAATTGCTGTAGTAGTAGGTATTATATAATAAAAAATACCAAACCAGAAGCTGAAAAAGTATTCTGTATAAGTAATCAAATAAGTTCTCGGGCTAGAGTGGCTAACGGCCCGGTCAGGTTAATGATAACGGTTACAAAATACAGTCAACGGTTAAAGTATTTTATAAGATATATAAATTCTTTATCTTAATTTTCTAAGCAAAAACTGTACTCTAATTATAATATTTTTAATTAAAATATATTTATTATATAATACACGTATATAAACAATAAATTACTTAACGGTTAAAAATTACTATATAAAATCATACTGAAACTGATTGGTCATGTATTAATAACAGAATAGTTGTATTGGAGTATAATATATTTGTAATATATAAACTAATATGATATATATATTTAATTTCAGAGAGAAAACATATAAATCTTATTTTCTTTGAGGCCAAATACAAGTTTTAGAAGCTCAGTTTTTAACCTGTTTTTTAACCAAAATCCACTCTATCTCGGGCTTTGAAAGATATATCTAAGAAATTACTCCTATTGATACAATAGATTTATTAGCAAATTACCTGTTGAATGAAATTGTTGTATCTTTTTATAACAGCGCAAAGCAAGCAATATTCAAAGGCTGACAAAATATAAGAAATATAGAGATATATTGAAATTATTCTAGCTGCAGATTTAACTAGAGTAAGATATTAAATAAGCGTTATATTTATTAAGAATTAGAAGGCAATATTTCCCAACTCGCTGCTTGTTAATCAAAGAAGGAAATAATATTTAAGTTAATGTAATCTCATCTGATGTTAGGAACTACTTGACGTAGTAGACATGCTGGTTAGGCAAGACAAATAAAATAGTTAAAAATAGTTTTTTATTAATTTTAAGACTAATTCTTAAGAAATCTCCTTCTCTAAAAGATTCTAAAACAATATATTATATAAAAAGAAAAATAAATAACAGAATAATATAGATATTTAGATTAAAAATCTAATAAATCTATATTAATCTAAAAACAGACTATTATAATAGTAGATATATGTCACGGAGCACCTCGGGGTACGTATTCCAAAGGATAACCGTTGCACTATTGGCAAAAGGACTAGGATGTAAAGCCGATGGCTTTACACTGTATACACTATATAAGATTGCATCAATACAGGATTCAGACAGGATTCAGACAGGTAGTAGTTCTCAGTGGTTCTTCGGGTTCGGGGTCAACGGGAGCCTCTTGCTCACACCGTGACAATATAAATTATTATAATAATAAATATTATATAATAATTATACTTCTCTGCTAAGCCGGACTATCTAATATAATAATATAATTATAAATAGTTTTATTATTTATCTTAATTAAATATTTCTACTAATAATATTTTCTAAATAATAAAATTTAGTATTATAATAGTAGAAGAGCTGCCTAGTAGACTATATATTATATAAATAAAAGATTTTAAAATAGTAAATAAAATATATATTTTATTAATAATCTAATTAAAATCTGATATAAAATTTATATATAAATAAAAAAGATTAATATATTTTTATTTATTTTTATATTTTAACTTTTTATTAAATCTTTTTTTTATATTTTTTTGTTATTTTTACCGTTATTTTTATTATTTATTTAATATTTATTTATTAACTAATTTTTTCAAAATTCTTATTTTTATTATTTTTTAATATAATATCTATAACTACTCGCTGTTGTTTAGCCGATATATTTATTATATCTAAGATTTTTTTTATTTATATTATTTAAAAACTAATATTAAAAAGTTTAATATTATTAATATAAAAAATTTTATATCTAGCTATATTTTTAATATTATAATATTTATAGTATATAAATAATATTCTAATAGAAACTAAATCTATTATTAAATATATTTTAATAATTATTTAATAAATTTATTAAACTAATAAAAACTAGACTTTAATTAACATATTAAAAAATATTCTTAAATTATTACAGATTTTTAATTAGAGTTAGAAGTTTTTTATTAATTATATTATTTTTAATTAAAATCTAGATTAGAATCTAATACTTTATATTTAAATTAACTATTTAATTCTAATTTTAGCTATTAGTTTTCAAACAGCCGAGCTAGTTTATTATTATAAATATAAACTTACTAATATTAATAAATTTAAAATTATTATATATTTTTCAATTAATTTTCTATTAATTTATAAACTAATTTATTAGTTTAATCTAATTTTCTATTATGTTTTATTATAAGTTATTATTTTATTATAAATAATCCGACTATATTTTATCTAATATCCGAAAATAATAGATTTTTTTTTATAAACTAGAACCAAATAGATATTTTTAAGAAAATCTATTATGAAATATATACTATATATAGCAATAAGACCGTTATTTAAAATTTTTATATTTGAAAAATAAAATAATTCTAGTTTTTTATTATTTATCTTCTATAAAAATAGTATTAATTAGCCGGATTAATCTAGTAGTTTTTTAATAGAGATCTAGTTTATTTATAAAGAATTTTTATTTTAATTATATATTTTAATATTAATATTTAAATATATTTAATATAATAATTTAATATAAATTTAGTTGTTTTTCTTATATTTAAAAATAAAATATTTTTTACTGTTTTAATTTTTTTTCTTTTCTAAAATTTTAAATAGTTTATTAAATATTATTTATAAATTTTTTCGGAATCTATTTATTATATTTATTTAGCAAATATATTTATTTAACTAGAAAATATTAATAATTTTTAAAAATTTATTTATTTTTAATATTTTTAATCTTAAATTTTTTTTAAATTTAAAAGATAAAGTTAGTCTTATAAATCTATACTAAATTCTTATTATTCTAATATTAATATATAAAGAATATTATAAATTTAATAATAGTAGTTAAATCAAAGAAATTTAATATATCTATTTTCTAATAATTATTAGAATTTTTAAAAATCTAATATAGTAAGAAGATAGCTTTTAAAAAAAACCTTAATTTTTAAATTTTTAATAAATAATTTTACTAAATCTTTTTTTTTTTAAAAATTCTTAACTGATATTTTTTATTATGATATTTTTTTTATATTTTATTAGCTTTTTACTAATAATTTTATAGATTTTTCTATAGTACAGCTAGTTTATTAATTTAATTTTTAGCTGTAGAAATCTTTTTCTAAAAAATATTAATCTCGGTATAAAAATAAAAATCAGATAAAAAATCTATAAAAGTCTTAAAAAAATAACTAGTAGTTAAATTTAAAATATTATTATAAATAAATTAAATAGAAAATAGTAGAATAAACTAATTTGATTAATTTTTATTAATAAAATACTAAAAATATTATTTAAAAATCTAATTTATTTTTTTAGTTTGATTATTAGTCTAAAATCGAAATACTGTTAATAAATAGAATTTAATCTAAGTATAATATATAACTTAGAATTAAAATTTACTAAAAAAAATCTTTATTTAAGATTATATTTTAAAATAATCTAAACTAAAATCTAATCTTTTTATAAAAAAATTTAATAAATTCTAAAATAGTTATAATATATAAAATAAATAAAAATTAATACTATTTTATAAATCTATTAATAATAATAAAAATTAAATCTGAAATATTTTTTTATTATAATAGAAGATGGACCTATAATAAAGTCTATAAATAATTTAATAAAGAATTAGCTAGAAATTAGCAGTAATTTAAACTTATTGTATAATTTATATTTAATAAATATAATTTTTTAATATATAGAGTATTTTCTAATATAAATAACTATATTTTTATGAAAATTTATTTAATAGAATTTTTTTAAAAAAAGTTTTTATTTTTAATTATCTAAAATAATCTATTAGCTAATTATTATAATAAAAATTTAATAAATATTACTAAAAACTTTCTTTTGTAGAAATATGTAAATAATATTTATATATAATAGAATTATTCTTATTAATTTTTTAATATTTAAATTTAGAATCATTTTTTAAAACAGTAAGTTTTTAATAATATATTTTTATATCTTTATTTTAGATTTTTCGAATTAGAAAATATAATTCTTTATTAATTTTAGAATAAAATAAATTTTTATTTTTATATACTTAGAATACTGCTAATATACTAATATATTTATTATAGAATAAGCTTATTTTAATAGTTTTAGAATATAATAAATTTTTATATTTATATATTTGAAATATTATTAATATACTAATATATAGATTATAGAATATTTTTATTTTAATAATTTAATTAGCTATTTTTATATTAGTTTTCTAATTTTTTTAATTTTATTAAAAGCTTAATATTATACAGATATTAAGTTTAGGACTTTTTTATAAAAATATTTTATTATATTTAAACTAGGATTTTATAGAAACTAGCTGAGGTTCTACTAAAGATTTATTAATTATTTAATATTATATTAATTTTAGAATCTTTATATTAAACAGAATTTCTAAGTTTTTTTTATTTTTAATAATAGATTAGTAAAATTATATTTATTAAATTAATATTAAATAATAAAATTATAACTACTAAAATATATATATTATTAAGTTTAATAATTATTCAGCTTCAGCTGCTTTATAAAAATCTAAAAATTTTAATAATCTAAAAAATTTTAATAATATATAATAGCTCTTTAAAATATTAATACTAATATTTAAATAAATAAATAATAATAAAAAGCTTTTAATCTAAGATTAAATAATAAGTTTTAATATTATTAAACTTTTTTAATTAAAATATAATAAAATAATATATGTTATAATTATCTAGCTAAAATAGTATTTTTATTATATTTTATTAAAAAATATTTATTTCTACCCGGATCTTCTATTTAGAATTAAAATATTTTAATAAAGATATAGTCTTAAAACTATAAAAAAGCTATTAGAATTTTATTATTTTTTATTAATTAATACTATTTTTTTAGGTTTTTTTCTATTTTAAATACTTTTTAAAAAAAGGTTAGTAGTAATATAATTAAAAAATAATTTTTAATAAAATACTAATAAAAATTATAAAATCCTAAGAATATTTAAATCTTATAGTATATAGTTAATATTAGTTATATAAAAATATTAGATATTTTTTAAAAATCTATTAATATATTATATAAAAATATAATATATTCTGAAAATTTAATATAATCTTAATAAAAAATATACTTTAATAATTTAATATAAAGATCTGCTTTTTATAAGTATTTTAATACTTAATATAAATAAAAAATATAAAAAGAACAGTTTTTTTTAAAAAAATAAGAATATTATTTAAATAAATAATATAAAAAATATCTAATATATTATAAAAAGCTAAATAGATATAATTTTAAAATATAACTAAAGTATTAATTAATTTAAATAATATTACTAAATATTTAAAATATTTATAATAAATTTAAAAAGCTGTTTTCTATTTATTTTTTTATTTTATATAAATTTAATAATAAATATTCTAAATATTAAGTTTTAAAAAGTATTTAGCTTGTATAATCTTATTTAAAACTTTTAAAATCAAAAATCAAAAATAATAATTTTTAACTAAAATCTTATTAAGTTTTCTATAATCTATATATAATTAAAGGTCTTTATTTTTTTTAATATAAAAAATTTTTTTATAGAATTTTTAAAAAATTGAATTTATTCTAATTAAATATTTTTATTAATAAAATAATAAAAAAATCAAAACTTAATTTAAAATAAAAAATAAATAGATTTATATAATAAGATTTTACTATTTTTGAAATTAATAGTATAATCCAACAGTTTATAAAAAAAAGTTACTAAAAATAACTAGAAAAAACTATATTTATAAAAGTATAAAGTTTAGAAGATAATATAGTTTTATTAAATCTAATTTATAAATAATTTAATAAGATTTTATTTTTTAATAGCTAGATATTTTCTAAAAATTTAATAATAATATAAATATAAATAAGATTTTAGTAAGCTTTTATAAATTTATAAAAAGATAAGATTTTTAATTTTTAGATTCTATACTACTACTATTAATTCTATATAGATAAATAAATATATAGATTTTTTAAAATAATTATTAAAAATAAAATAAAACTTTTAGAAATCTTTAAATTATAATTAATAATTATATATTTTTCTTAAATTAATAATAATAATAAAAATCTTTTATATACTATTAGTATCTATAGTAAGATATTAATTATAGTAATTAATAAAGCTATAAAATAAACTATATCTAAATAAAATTATTAAATAAACTAATAACTAATAAAATTAATTTTAATATATAAATCTAAGTTTATATAAATTTCGAATATATTATTAAAATAAATAAAGATATTAAAATAAATAATAGTTTTTATTTTAAGCCAGTTTATTAAAAATATAAAAATTTTTTAATTATTATTTTTTTTATTAGTTTTAATTTAATCCTATTCTTATTTTTATAAAAATATCTATTAGCTAAGTAATATTTACTGTTATATTTATAATAATAAAAAGTTTTTTTTAATTTTTTTTATTTCGCCAGGATTTTAATAAAAAAAGTTTAATTAAATAATTATAAAAATCTAGATTTTTTAAAACTTTTATTTAAATAGTTTTCTTATTTTTTAAATCTTATTTTTTTTGATTTAATATATTCTAATAATAAGTAGTAATAGATACTATTTTCTTTTAGAAGTCTGATAGTTTTAATATATATTTATAAATATATTAACTAAGTTTTAGTACCAGTTTTACAAAAAAGATTAAAGTATATTTATTATTTTATTTAGATTTAAAATAATATTCTAAAATATTTAAATAAAAATAAAACTTTTTAAAATTTTAATTATTTTGCTGGTAGGCTTGTTTAAACTATTTTATAATATTAAATTATAAAATAACTATATTTTAAATAAAATAAAAAGTTTATTAAATAAAACAATCTTATAGTTTTTTAGTATTTTAGTAGTTTTCTAGAAATGTTTTATTAATATGTCAGTACTATTTCTGTTAATAAATAAAATCTAAATAATTAATTATAATTAGAATTTTTTAGTTTTTTATATAATACTTCTAAGAAGCTTTTTTAAAAATATATTATAAATTATAAATTTATTCTATTTTCTATCATAAACTAAACTAAAGAAAGAAAATAAAGATTTTCTTAAATTTAATTTTTTTTATTTAAAAAATAAAGTTAAATTAGTATAATATTAATATAATTCTATTAGAAATTTAATATTTTTATATTCTATTTATAATATTTAAATCTATTTTTTTAATTATTTAATTATTTTAATTAATAAATAATAGTTTATACTTCTTAAATATCTACCTAGGTTAGATAGTATAATTTAAAAATAAATAAAATATCTTAAAATAATTTTAGTAAGAATTTATTTAATATTATATTACTTTTTTTTAAATAACTAAAAAAAAGAATTAGAAATTATTAAAAATTATTTAATACAGTAGACACGCTGGTTAGATAAAATAAATAAGATAATTAAAAATAGTTTTTTATTAATTTTAAAACTAATTTTTAAGAAATCTTCTTTTCTAAAAAATCCTAGAATAATTTATTATATAAAAAAATAACAGAATCATATAAGCATCCGGATTAAAAGTCCGATAAATCTATATCGACCCAGGAACAGGCTGCCATAATAATAGGTATAGGCTGCTGTAGCGGTAGGTATTATATAACATCTGATGTCCAACTGTTTGGCGAGGTGTTGATTTTCTAGAAATAAGATATATTTTATATTGAGTCTTCATATGTAAATATATATATAAAGTAATAATAATATATGGAGGCAGGGCCTGCCTCGCGCGCTGCCCGTATGCGCATCGATAAACACATTATTCGACTTTTCAAGCCTCAATATGATGCTAGGAAATAGAATAGCAGATGAAGGGGTCTGTAAGAGTCGTCCACCACACAATTCCACCGCACAATTTGAGACTATTAATCTTGAGTTCTAGACTACGTTACAGATTGTGGATGAAAGGGTTGAATGAAAGAAAGCGATGAAAAAAAGTGGATTGGAGAAAAAAGACATTAGCATGTCCTGGTTTCGATCCAGGGTCCTCCGGGTTATGAGCCCGGCGCTCTTCCCCTGAGCTAACATGCTTGGGTTGATGTACGGATAGTTGAATTAATGCAACATAGCCTAAAAAATACTGATACCTACATCATATCCTGTCACTTCAGTGCAGGCACCTTGTCAGACACTCTTTCCTGTGCCCCCGATGGGCACCAGTAATGTCATAGATGCTGCCTTGCCCATTTTATGCCAAGGCCACGGGTAAACCTTTTGTTGCGGTCATCGATTTGGGTTTTCTTGCCTCTCGGCTCTTGGCTTCTGGGTGAAGATTTATACTGCTGCCTTGCCAAGGCCACTATGAAGAAATTTAGAATTCGATTCTTGTATCATTCACATATAGATAAACATCACCTTTGATGTCTGTATCCGTGGTATGATTGACAATGAATTGCCCGTTCCACACACACATATACACACAGTGTGCTATCTTGGTCATCTACTAGACGGGTTTAACATAGCCAAGTTGGCTGCCTGAGGCGGGAATTATGTAATCTGTGGGCAGGAGAGCGCCACCCCAGGCAAGACCGTTTCGACATGCTTTTGATTTGTCAACCTCTCCTGCTGGTACATCCAGAGAAAACCTATTCCTGCAACCACGTCGAAGGTGAGTCGAGAACCAAAGAAGGAACTCCAGGCAGGCACCTGTGCAGTTGTTGACAAGTACTGGACAACCCTACTTCCGTGAGGACTGTACGCCGGACAGTCTCGGTCTCAGCAACCCTACGTTGGAAAATTGCCCCGCTATGAATCACCAGGCTGCTCAGCTGCGTATGTACCATAGCGCAACGTCGAGGGATAATCGTGCTGATGGAGTTCTAGTCAACACCGCACAAGATGACTCTAACGTGATCGATCCAGCTCTGCTCAGTGTCGCCCATTCGAGCTCCGGAACATATGACTGGATCTTACCCCAGCTGTTGAGCCCTTCCTCCGAGCTGCCTCCTGCCATTGTAGCAGAGCTGGACCTCCACTGCTCGCACAATGATGTGTCGCCAAGTGGGCGATCAGGTATACATTTACTATCAGGTCCCTCCCAAATGGCCAATGTCGCCCCGAACTCCCATCAGCAGGACGGGCTAAGCGCGTCCTCAGCTGACCGTCTGCGCTCAGCCAGAGCAACACATCCCATCACCGATCCCTCTACCACAAGCCATGGTCGACAGCTCCCTCGACGTCGAAGCCGCTACCTTACCCGGCAGTTAGGAGCACAAGCAGGCCCCATTGTAATCCCCAATGCCAGCGGCGATTTGAACCCGATGGAAAGGTGGCGGAACTCTCCGCCGGAAGAGGAGCCAGCCCTGATTCCAGATATCCTCGATGCGCTGAAGACGGCCCCCAGTCAACCAGACAGCATCAATCAGAGCGCATCGGGAGACAGTAGCCATGCATTTCGTCAGTATAGACGAGCCGCATCGACCACCAGCGGCGAATCCAGCGCCTCGTCGCGAGACTCCCAACAATCCGGCCGCTCGACCTCATCCGCACAGGATCTGCTGGCAGTCCAAGGCCAGGGCAGCCGGGTTCGCAAGGGCAAAGCCCCATCTCGTAAAAGACAAACCACCGCCAAAACCACCAGCTCTACCCACGCGCTGCGCCGCTACTGCTGCACCTTCTGTTGCGACCGCTTCAAGAGCAAGTACGACTGGGCGCGCCACGAGAAATCCTTGCATGTCACCCTGGAAGCGTGGTACTGCGCCCCGTTCGGCACGACCATCCTCTCCTCCACCGCCCCAGAAACCACCCTATGCGCCTTCTGCGGGGCCCCCGACCCGGACATCGCCCATCTGAACGACCACGATGCCACCGCCTGCGAAACCGAACCCGGCATGCGTCGCTCCTTCCGCCGCAAGGACCACCTGACGCAGCACCTGCGCCTCGTCCACCACATCCTCCCCACCAAGGAAGGTGGGCCCCCGGGCCTCGAGAGCTGGAAGATCGGGCAGTCAGCCATCACCTCACGCTGCGGGTTCTGCGACGCCCGGTTACGCAGCTGGGAGGAGCGCGTCGAGCACCTGGCGGAGCATTTCCGGTCGGGCCAGACCATGGCCGACTGGCGCGGCGAGCACGAGTTCCCCGCGGACTTCGCGGCGCTGGTCGCCAACGCCCTGCCGCCGTACCTGCTGGGGTCCGAGTCGCTCAGCGTCATCCCGTTCTCCGCGACCAACTGCGACGTCCAAGACCACTTCGCGCAGATCTCGTCCCGGGCGCAGTGGAGCGAGGCTGACCAGCAGGCGGCGCGCGAGATCGTCGCCCCCGCCGTGCCGAGCGTCGCCCCGCCGCTGCAGGCGATGGCCCCCGGGGTCGCGCCGGATCAGCTGAGCTCGTTCACCCAGGTGCTCACCCTGCATCTGAGCCGGTTTGCCCGCGAGCAGATGCGGAAGGGGGTCGTGCCCACGGATGAGATGTTTCAGCAGGAGTCCCGGCGCGTGCTGTACGATTCGGAGGACACGTGGAATCAGACGGTGGCGGATAATCCCGAGTGGTTGGCGGCGTTTCGGGGGTTGCATTGTGAGAAGAATGGGGAAGGGGAGGGGGAGGGGGAGGGGGAGGGGGACATCTGGGGATAGAAGCAAGTCGTATCTATTAGGCATGTTTGTGTACTGTACAGCTGTTGTGTTGCGTTAAAGGGGTCCGTTACTGATTGACTCATGGGGTCGGATTCAGGGCGGAGTGATTGATAGGAGAATTGGTCCTTCTTGAACATTCTAGCATTTCTAATCTTCACGCTCTAGAAATATGACCGGATCTCATGGGCTTCTTAAGGGCGTGGCTTTGACATAGGGCGCATGAAAAAAGGCCCTGACAAGGCGTAGGGCGTAGGGCGTAGGGCGTGACTGAACAGACATAAGCACCGTAACTCTCCGATAGATAACGCAGTGCAGTCGACGACGCCAACTCACATCATGTTACGAGTACTCCCTCGACATCTGGTTCCAACCTGCAGACCTATGGGTCGGAGCTACTCGCAATCCGCAACCATGCCCTCGAAACTCCCCCCACCCCGACAGCCACGAGTCCATGTCCTCGGCCTCGGGAGCATCGGCACCTTCACAGCCCACGGGCTGAACGAGATTGCCCCGACGCCACCAGCAGTGACCCTCCTCCTGCACCGCGAGAGTTTATACGACGAATACCTGCGCAACAGCAGCCAAACCACCCTGCACACCGTCACCGGCCAGACCACCCACCACCGCGGCTACGACCTCGAGATCTACAACCACACTCGCACCTGGCACCCGCCACCCCCCTCGAACGAACCAGCAACCAAACCGATAGACCACCTGATCGTGACCGTGAAAGCCACACAGACCGTCGCCGCCCTCCGCCCGTTACAGCCGCGTCTGACCCCATCCTCGACGATCCTCTTCCTCCAGAACGGCTGCGGCACGATCGACGAGGTGAACGAGCACCTGTTCCCAGACCCCGGCACCCGACCAAACTACATCGTAGGCGTGATCTCCCACGGCGTCACATTGAACGCTCCATTCGAAGTCACGCACACCGGCGCCTCCGCCATCTCACTGGGGAAAGTGCCTCGCCAACTCGCCCAGCCCACCCAACCCTCGACAGACCCTCAAAACGAAGAAAACTACCTCCTCCAGTCTCTGCCCCACTCCCCCCTCCTCACAGCAAGAACCTACACCACCTACGCGGAAATCCTGCAACTCCAACTCGAAAAACTCGCTGTCA
Organism: Aspergillus aculeatinus CBS 121060; assembly: GCF_003184765.1. NCBI lineage: Eukaryota > Fungi > Ascomycota > Eurotiomycetes > Eurotiales > Aspergillaceae > Aspergillus > Aspergillus aculeatinus. The sequence continues at coordinate 196,895 of NW_020291501.1, forward strand.
ACGCCTTCTGCAACCCCGTCTGCGCGCTGCACAACGCCCCCAACAAATTCCTCTTCACCCAGCCAGCCCTGCGCCGCGCCGTGCTGGCCGAGGTCTCCGCCATCGTGCCGCGACTCCCCGAGCTGCGGGGCGTCGAGGGCGTGACGGCGCGTTTCGCGCTCGACCGGCTGGAGGACACAGTTAACACGGTGCTGGAGCGCACGCGGGAGACGACGTGCTCGATGGTGGTGGACTTGCGGGCCGGGCGCGAGACAGAGGTAAGGTTCATTAATGGGTATTGGGTGCGGCGGGGGAGGGAGGTGGGCGTTGATGTGGGGGTGAATGAGGGGCTGATGCGCGCGGTTTTGGACAGGGGCGGGCTGCCGTCCCGGGGGAGAACCCCCGGAACGTGGGTATTCTAGGACTTAGGATTGTGTGTCGCTGGGGAGCTGAAAGAAAGGGGGGTCCGGGGGTTCTCCCCCGGGACGTCTTCTGCTTGGACTGGGAATGAGGTCTGGGGACAACAGTATAGATATTCTGCTTTTTTTCCAGCACGTAGCCAACATTGAGAACATGTTTTTTATTTGATAGGGATGGGGATGTGGATGGTTCAGGTCGACTATGTAGGTTGGGTTTAGGGAACAGGGTTGCTGTATGTTAGTACTATCCTTTCATGCAGACTGTTCCGATCAAAGAGGAACCGAGCACGCAATGCAAAGAACTGAAAGTCTGTCCAGGCTTTGTTGGCCTGCTTGTGATTCCGTTTCAATGGTGAAAAATTCTGACGGCGCCGCAGGATCAATTAGGGCGCGCATCGCATTGGCCTCCGCAACGGACACAGCTACCATCGAAAACTCCTTCGCAAGCCTCTGCGATTGCTGGGGAATTCGTATCATCATCCTAAGCCGAATCATAGAATTCATCGATGGCCATTTATATATACTCCCCTGCGACTCGAGGATCTGATTGTGGAGACGCGCCGCTTGTTCGGGGCTGAAGGCTGTAGCAGCAGCTGAGAAGACCACCTAATCTCGTATTGACTGAATGCTAAAGCTTCACTGTATACACAGTACGTCTTGAAGACCCGTGCCACGAGCTCCATACTCTTTCATCAGTCGACCAGCATCGCGGAGTTGTCTCTCTTGATACATCAGAATCCAAAAGCCTTGACATAGCCAAGGACGCGTAGCGGGCCCTGCTACAACCTGGAAAATCACATAGACTGAAAAGCTAATATGTACTCATTCGCACTGTACCCGACCGTGTTAAAATGTGCCTAGAAATCCTTCTTCAACCTATCCACCGGAGGCAGCACGCCTTCCTTCTCCAGCACCTCTAGCGTCTCCTCCAGTTCCTCCCAGGTGTCCGCATAGCCCGTCCACCCCAGCTTCCGCGCCTTGCTCATCGTCCCCACACAACTCCAATCCCTTCCCCACACAACTCCAATCCCTTCCCAGCACGAACGTCAAAAAGTCCCAGGTCGCCTTCTCCCACGCCTTCTGGTCGAGGCCATACGTATCCCGCAGCCTACCCCACGCCGCATTGACATCCTCCCGTCGCGCCCACTTCTCCGGATCGACCTGCAGGAACAAGGTGGGCGGACCCTCCGCCCGGACCCCGATCGCCTGCTCATGCTCCGTCAGCGGGTGCAGATTCTCCATCCGCACTGTCGTCGCCTCATAGTCCCCGAACCCCGCGGAATCGGGCCCGCCACCGCCGAGGAACATGGGGTTGGGGAGCGTGCAGCCGAAGCGCCGGGCCAGCCGCGGCCAGAGGTTCTGGAAGCTCTCGGTGTCGCCGTTCATCACGTTGAAGATGTTGTTGCCCGCGTCCGGGGCCGTCGCCGCCCACAGACAGAACTTGGCGTGCAGGTTCGCCGAGGTCCAGGTGTTGAAGGCGAAGTAGTTCGCCCGGCAGCCCGGGTAGGGCAGCAGGGAGCCCGGGAGCACCTTGCTGACGGCGCAGTACAGCCCCAGCGCGGTCGCCTCGTTCATGAAGTTGCCCCGCGCGTACCCTAGCACGTCCTCCGGGAGGGTCACCACCCACTCCCAGCCGCCCTGGGCGGCCGCCTCGGTGAGGATGCGCTCCTGTTCGTAGTAGAAGATTGGGGGCCAGGAGGTGCCACTGCTGCTCTCAAGCAGCGGGTCATCCTCCTGCAGCGGCTGCTTGCAGTGGCCCAGGTGCACGCCGTAGTGCTTGAAGCCGCAGGTCAGGATGAAGCGCTTCAGGTGGGTGATCGCGCCGGTGAGCTCGAGCGCCCGGAGGAAATTGCGCAGCATGGTCGCGTTGACGTGCATGAGCTCCATGGGGTCGTCGCGCGCCAGGTAGGCGCAGAAGAAGACGTACTCGGCGCACACCCCCTGCAGGTCCTTGGCCATGTCCTCGGCCGAGCTCTGCAGGTCCAGCGTCGCGTGGTGTACTTTCCGGCTCGCATACCCCGGGTTGCTGCGCGAGAGGGAGTAGATCTTGTCGTATTGGTCATCTTTGCACAGATGGTGCACGATGGCGCTGCCGGTGATTCCTGGGGTTGATGGTTAGTTAGGGTTAGGTGGCCGGGCGGAGACACGGGGTGCATACCGGTGGCTCCGGTGACGATTGCTGAGGGCATTTTTAGACGGGGGAATTTCATCTAATTCTGCAAGATCTCAGGTGAATAGTTGTGATAAATTGTAATGGGAGAGGATTTTTTTGTGCTACTATGGTTGCTAGTGGTCTAAATACGGGTAATTGTGAAGGGTCTGGTAGTATGACGTAGGAAGGCTCTCATCGCCCACAAGGTTCAGGGTTGGCTTCCCCGCAGGGAGGGATATCACCGTTGGCGGGATGAGCCCACGCCATCCGCCACATGCGTCGGGATTAGAGTGACACTTGATGGGTTCGGGGCATTCGGAGCAGAGAAAAGTCAATTGCCTACAGACACCTCCAAGCCATGGAACATGCTCATGTCAGCGCCAAGAACACTTGATGATGTACAGTAGTTACTATGCTGGACTTGTGGATCCCGGGGTTTGCTGCGCCCTTCACGCCCTATGCCCATACCCCTCTCCCCCGAATCAGAGCTTTCCCACCTTAGAACCGCGCAACCCCTAAACTGTGAGCATTACTAAGGCCGCCGAAAATAGGGTTGAGCCAGGAAATCATTTTCCACGCCTCGCAGCTTAGAAATCATTTTGAAAGACAATGCTGGGCCGAACGTTCGAGCATGGCTATACTGCTCGATAGCCCTCCCGGGAGGACTATAAAAGTTGGATCCTACACCCCGGCCAGATGACGCATTAGATTCGCATTCAATTACCCATTACAAGCAATCTACCATCAACATCAACGACAACATCGACACAATGACGAACTGGCCCGATGTTCCCGTCCAGCCTGCCCCGGGCGTCTCCTTTTACACGCCGGCGCAGACTCCCCCCGCGGGCACGGCGCGCAACCCTCAAAGCAGCGGGAAGCCCATCCCGAAACTCTTCCGGCCCCTGACCATCCGCGCTCAAACCTTCCAGAACCGACTAGGAGTGAGTATCTTCCCTCGGTCGCAGATCTCTAAACATCTCATACGGATAACAAGCTAACCCCCCCGCAGCTGGCACCCATGTGCCAATACAGCGCCGACGACGGCCACATGACCCCGTGGCACACGACGCACTACGGGGGGATCGCGCAGCGCGGCCCGGGGATGATGATCATCGAGGCCACGGGGGTGGTTCCGGAGGGTCGGATCACGCCCCAGTGCGTCGGGCTGTGGAAGGACTCGCAGATCGAGCCGATCCGGCAGGTGATCGAGTTCGCGCACAGCCAGGGCCAGAAGATCGGCATCCAGCTGGCGCACGCCGGCCGCAAGGCCTCCACGCTGCCGCCCTGGCTGGGCGGCGGGGTGGCCACCAACGCCGTCGGCGGCTGGACGGACAACGTCAAGGCCCCCAGCGCGATCCCCTTCTCGGCTGACGGGATCGTGCCCCAGGCGATGACTTTGGCCGAGATCGAGGCGCTGAAGAAGGCCTGGGTGGCGGCCACCCGGCGCGCCCTGGCCGCCGGCGCCGACTTCATCGAGATCCACGCCGCTCACGGCTACCTGCTCTCGAGCTTCCTCAGCCCCGCCTCGAACCAGCGCACCGATCGCTATGGTGGCAGCTGGGAGAATCGCATCCGGCTGCCGCTGGAGATCGCGCAGCTCACGCGCGAGACGGTGGGTGCTGATGTCCCGGTCTTCCTGCGGGTGTCGGCGACCGATTGGGATGAGAGCGAGGCCGGGTGGAAGGGGGACGATACCGTCCGCTTTGCGGAGGCGCTGGCAGCGCAAGGCGCCGTGAATCTGATCGACATCAGCAGCGGGGGCATCTCGAGCTCCCAGAAGATCAAGGGGGGCCCCGGCTTCCAGGTCCCCTTCGCTGCGGCGGTTAAGAAGGCGGTTGGCGATCGGCTGCTCGTCGCGGCGGTCGGGATGATCAACAACGGGGTTCTGGCCGAGAGGATCCTGAACGAGGATAATTTGGACGTTATCCTGGTCGGACGAGCGTTCCAGCGCGACACCGGGCTGGCGTGGCACTTTGCCAAGGACTTGGACGTGGAGATCGCCATGGCCGCGCAGATCCGCTGGGGGTTCACCAGCTTCCGCAATGCGTCGGAGTACATCCAGCCTAACTCGATGAAGGCGTCCATATTCGATTAAGCTGGTATGTAGGTAGTGCATGGGCTCATAATGCTTGGAGTGTGTGTATTACAGACCGTGATAGACTATAGAGGTTGTGATTTTGGTTTGAATCCATGTTTGATCCTGACTATTGAGCACGTAGTCTGTAACTTTCACTCGGGGGTTTGACCTGCAGGCGCAATTCCTGTCATATACTCGGGCTTGAACGAATCAGTTTCCCTTCTCCTTTCTTTTCTCTTTTGTCCTTATTTCTCCGAACTTTTTTTCCTTTTTCTTCTGCTTCTTCTTTTTGTTTTCCCTCACCAAAAATCTTGATTGATTGCCATACCGCTACAAGACCCCAGATAGGGCTTGGTTTGTGATTTCTCACTACGTGTCTGCACCTTTACTCCTCTGCTGCATTCTCCCGATTCCAGCATGCCACTGATCAGGGCTCCTCTCGCTGAAAATGACAAGCTAGCTCATTTTTGCTTCTCTAATCCAATTTTCAAAAGACACACACACCCCGATCCTACCGCCGCAGATAGAAATGGAAATCACCCCCCTCAACCGCCTTCCCCTCCATAATCCCGGCCACCATATTGTCATCCACATACCGGAAGTGATCAAACACGGGGCGGTTGTCGTAGATCATCACCGTCGACAGAACCCCGCGATACACCATCTCTCGCAACTAGTTAAGCATCAAGACTCGAGTATCAGCATGGGCCGATCTGATTCGAATCCAAGGGGAATCGGAAACATACAGTTGCACGCCCCCATTGCCCCCAGCTGGCTCGCTGGCCGTCCCGGGAGACAATCACGGGGTCGACGTCATCCACCGAATAAAACTCCTTGCCCACCCACTGGATTTCCTCCATCTTGGGCCCCGTGGGGTGGCCGGTGTTGAGGAACCCTCCGCTCCAGCTGCCGAGGAGCTGCGAGGGTTTGATGGGCGGGAGTTGGTCGAAGAGATCGCTGGCTGTCTCCGGGGAGATTTTGCCTTTGGTTTGCGTGAGGGCGCGGTACCTTTTGGATGCGCTGGGGAAGCATTGTGATTGTGTCAGTGTCAGTGTTGGATTCCGGGGAGTATATGGACGCAGTGGCGGGGCAAAAGGAAGGGGGGGTTTCTTACGGGGACATGCTGTGGGTGACTGTTTGTTACTGTGGCTTGCTTGATGAATAGTGGGTTACGGGGCCGTCTGGGTGTAGGATTTGGGCACTATATATACCGCCTGTGTGAATTACATGATATTACCAAAACAAGTGTGATTTCAAAGCTTTGGGGATTTTCTTTCGGGAAAGGTTAATGATGAAACTCGGGCTTCGACGACGAGTATGTACACAGAGCTCTTTTAGGAAATGCCAGGCAAAGCCCGGCCTGTTCACGCCCTACGGTGCGCCTTACGAGGAAAGGAAGCTAGCAGCCAAACTCTGTAAACGATCTTTACTGTAAACTTGTAAAATGTACCAAGGCTTGGGATAATGCGAGAGCTTCAATTGAAAACTTAAATATAAGCTATGTAAGATAAAATATCAAAACAGCAAGAATTCACTTTGAAACAGGTTTCTTACAACTTATCACTCTAAGATTCTGCTAGAAGCATTTTTCTGCTGGCAACTAGGCAATCAAACAGGAATATAGAAGCCCCGATTAACCTTTCAACATTTAATTTCAACTATCCATGGCTTCTACTATATTTCTGCTCCGTAGAGAGGGATGCACTGTGGATATCGGAACTAGCACCAAATCCCTCCACCGCCTCTCTTCGCGCAAAGTAGTAAGTACGTGGTGGATCAATTCCCGGAATCAAGATCAGTCCCAAATGGTGAAAGCCCGTGTGGAAAACCCGGTACGGGATTGGATGTGAAATCCCCTATCATTGGCTCTTCTTATTCTTCGTAAGTACTACGTAGCTGAGAAGTGGCGAAAAACGATGTCTCTGGGCACCGGGTACTAATTAAGAGTACACAGTCAGGATTTTCAGGATCAAGAACGCCGAGGATTTGAAAGTTTTTGAGGACTACCCAGTATCCAACCGCAGTTTATGGAGTAGACAATAAACTCACTGTATCCCCTAACTTGAACAAAAAGGCCTAAGCTAGTGATTGTAAGCCTCGGATATGCACTTTTTCCAGTCTTCAGTTGGCCTCGCGGCATACAGTACTTACTGTAATCCCGAGCTACTTTGTCTTATGTTTTTTACTTGGTTTGTAACGAACTCTCTAAGCAAGTATCCTATACATCTACTGTACAATACATGTATCTACTCATGTGAAGAGCACGGTACACCAAGCCTACATGCTTTTTTCAGACTTAGCATCAACCCCTGTGTATGATATGTGACATACTCTTACAACTCAACATAGTAAATGTGGTCTTTCTTTACTGACGTGCTTCCTCTTATGTCTGCGGACTATTATCAGTACATGATGTCTTATCAATCGCGGCTGAAAGAGTACCTGTATCACTCGATATTTTTGTATTTATCATATTTTTTTCGGCTTCGCGGTACTTTCAGGTAATCGAGATGAAAAGCCTTTGTAGCGGCTCAAATGCTGTAGACGGGGACATTCTGGCAACACACTGTGTTCGATTCCATGCGGTTAACTTCCAATTATTATGACGGGACAGAATCATAGAGAACGATACATTGACAACAGGTTTAAGATATAAGTGAAGGGAAGATCAGTGGTAGAGACCGATCTCGGGAGGCCGTCTATACTCCATAGACCACTGCCAGCTCTCGTTCATATAAGCGGAAGGATAGAGCTGAGCCTGGTCGTAGTACACCTTCATCCAGCCGACATCTTCCCACGTGCAGCCATACAGTGGCTCACAGTCATCATCTTCGATCTTCTCATCAGACTCCTTTATGCTAGCTCGCTCCTCGAGGTGCCTGCCATGCACGAGAATCACAAAGCCGGTCCTGTTATCGCCATCCAGATCCTCTCGTGGAATAGCCAGAACAGAGCGCAGGGCCTCCTCATCCACCATGATACAGTACCGGTACCGTGCTATACGAGCATACCCGGGATCGGTAGGTGAAATCCCTTGCTCAGCCCCACACGCAGTGGATGCCCACTCCGTGAAATGATCCCGTATGATGTCTGGCGTTGCCCCGTCAAACCGCGTCCCATCGTCCACCACAGTCGGTCTGAAGGAATCCAGCATATCCAGGCCATCGTAGTATTCCTCCAATGGACTCCGCACTTGATAGAGAAGACGAGACATGAATTCCTCCCAATCGGCGTCGCTCTTATAAGTGCATCGGTAGATGACTAAGCCCCAGGTCCTGCAGCCCCGATTGAGCATATGCTTCTCGATCATATCGGCGGGGTTCGAATTGAAATCGACCCATGGAGTGCGTCTAGAGTCTGGGAGACCGACCATGGCAAGGGATGATGATGACGATAGCAACCTATTTCCAACTTGGCAGGTTCTGTTTCTCATATAAAGTTGTAGTTGTGACGTGGAGTTTTCCCACGATGGGCGGTGAATATTCCCAACGAACCGCAGTGAGGATAATCGAGAGGGGTTGGACAAGGTCTTGTACGTGGCGGTTGGCAATTGGTATAGCTGCCTTTCAAGAAGAGTTCTGGCACCTATTGTAAAAAGTGTCATGCTAACAGTCTCGCATCAGAATGTGTAGCGGAGGGGGTGGGGGAGACTGGCGACAGTGACAGGAAAACAGGAGGGAACCTCCCGAGGCAGGCGCGAGGGATGACTGGAGTACATACTTATTTATACCTTACTCTGGTACTGTGCATAACCTGTCACGTGATACCTAGGCACTTTGCTGAGAGGTCGGTGAATTATCATAGAATCTTAAATCTTATTAGTCGTATGAAAGTATAGTGATTTGACTTATACTGCACCGAAAGTGACTGGTATGTTGGAGTTTATTGCATATTAGACGCAATTCTATCCAGTAGTTTTAATCTGTGATATGCCTTCAGATAATACATTGTTGTGGTCCCCACTGCTACGACACAGTATGTAGAGGCTCAGTCCGTGATCGTCGTCTTAGAGGCCTTTATGGTAGGCATTTTCATCAGCTGAACTTTGCTCTGGAGCTCGCTCAAAGCCTGAACTACCATGTCGTTCGTCTTGAGAGTGCGCCCTGACGTGCGAGCCGCGGTGTAAGCACCGGCTGCTACCCGGATTGCGTCCGTAGCCCAGCCCTGTGAGTAGTCCTCAACGTACTGGAAGAAATCTGGTGCCCAGACCCACCAGCAATTCTGCAGATCACTCACGCCGGTCGCTGCTTCGATGTGTGCCCATTGCAGGCCGACTTGCTGAAGCACGTTGTTCCATTGGCCAACGACCCGAGTATCACGGAAGTATAGTACTCGAAAACCCCGAAGGTCTAGTGAGGTTGTGAGCCGAGTGGAGCCGAGAAAAAAAAAAGAAAAAAAAAACGATAAAACTCACGTTTCGAATGGTTGTGAGTAAGTTGTTGACTGCGTAAGTTGTTAAATGCATCTTCACTATCAGCCTGTACCGCCAAGTTGGCCAAGGTTTCGATTCTTTTGATAGAGACAGGACGGTTGAAGCCCATGAGCTTTCCCTTAGCAGCGTTAATCCCAACAGCGGTGGCCAGTAGGGAGCAGGGAATCTAGTTGATCCGAAGGCCTCCATGATTCGATTGTTAGGAGTATTGGGCGAGGCTCCGTTTGCGCCCCCAACGGGAGGCATTGCCCCAAGAGCCGAATTGGCAGCGTGCCACATGGTTAGCCAGAAGGTCTCCGACACTGGTAATAGACCGGCGGGCTTTCCAGACTGGAGATAACCGCTGATTGCAGATTCAATGAAATACACGATAATTTGTCTCTATGCCTTAGTCAGCAGTAGTCATACAGAGACATAAGCTGATAGATGTGAACACAAAAGGGAGTCGTGAAGGAGGAGAAGAAGGAGGAGGAGGAGGAGGAGCAAGACACGAACATCAATTACATGCTCCGAATTCAAGCCTTTCAAGAGAGCGGCGGGAACAATACCAGCCGGCAGAGATTTCACTGTCATGGCGTTACTCGTGCAGTAGTTCTTACTGAGCCAAAAGGCGTAGCGAAGAACCTGGCCGGAATTGGCAACTTGGAAGAGCTCTCCGATACTTGGATAGACCGCAGCAAGTACCTCAACGGAGATTTTTCCGACTTCGGCTATATATTTCTGTTTCTGCCCGCGCTTGTCGAACAATTGGAGCTCGCTTCGTTTCCGGTAGGAAACCGAGCTTTCATCGCTGCCGTCGTCCGGACACCAGCCGGGGAAGAGCGAGCACAAATCCGCACCACACTTCGCCGGTTCGCGAGCTGCTTTCTTCACGGTACAACAGGCAACCTTCTTTCTGCTCCAGTCACAGCCCGAGCTGGAATCGCCATATTGGGCCCGATCGATAGCTAGCTCGGTGGAGGCGCAATTGGCGTTCGCACAGTCATTGCCTGAGCTCCTACCCACCCAGTGGCAGTCGCTCAAATCAGCAGGGGTCGAACAGCAGTACTTCTGGCCCTTGGACCAGCAAGTGTCCTTCTTGACGAACATCTCTGTACTGCCGCTAGGACAATCCTTGCCACTAATGATCAAAGTCAATGTTCACTCCATCTATTCGGGTTGGGAAAAGCATTGACATACCAATCGGCATAAGCACATCCGTCAATAACCTCACTATACTCCGGATCAGGACAGCAGAATACTTTGTATCCTCGACCACACTTATCCGTATTGCCGTCGTTCACGAATCCACCACCCCAAGAAGATCGGATGCCGGCGATGTTGATCTCTCCCGCCTGACACTGCGCATTGCAATCCGAGCTTACGCCCGCATCCCCGGTGTTATCACCACGCCACATGCAGCTCTTGGGTGCGCTGCTCGCTGGACAGCAGATTGGTTTTCCGCAGTGCTGGTGACACCGAGTCAGATCAATGCCACGCAACAAAACATAGGGGAGGGGAGGGGAAGCGTACACAGCTCTTCTTGCCGCATCCAGCGTCGTCCCAGCCCCCCACGGTGTATCCACTGCCACAAGCATCGGTCATGGCATCGTTGTCGTTGAGGTTCACGCACTTTCCCTCATATTTGAAACAGTTCTGTCCGTTGAAACTGGCTAAGTCCTGAATGACCGACTGCGGCTTGGACAAAGCCTTATCAACACTTTGCAGGGTAGGATTGGTCATAATGATTTTATTCGTAAGACCAGCGTGAGCTGTGTATTTATCATCATCTACCGCCCTTCATGTTAGAACCCCCGGCACTGAAGTAGTCGAATATGCAGATGGATTCTTTTACTCACCCAAATCAGAAGCCCAGATCATGGCACCGCCAATTCCGACCTCATTAGCCCAGGCGACCTTCTGTGCGTAGGTAGTCGCATCGTCGTAGGCTACCCACTGATCGCTGTCGAACGTGAAATAGTCAACCGCATCTGTCTTGTCATGGACGGGTGTGATGGTCGACCATTTTGACGATGTGCTGGCGCCGTTCAGAACGTCCATAATTTCATAATAAGCCAGAATACCACCTGTGTCCGAGCAAGGTTCGGGGCTCGAAGCGCCCTTGAACGGACAGCCGGGCGTTGTGCAGGACTTGTCAGCTAGGGTGAATGAGCGTCCATAGAAGCCAAAGCCCATCACAAGCTTCTCTGGCGGAATGTTTACACGCCAGAAGAGATCAGCTGCGAGCTTAATCTCCGTCAAGTTAGTATGAGCTTGGACAATACTTCCAATAGGATCTGTTGAGTCCCACACGCCGTGTAGATCGTAAGTCATGAGATTGATCCAGTCCGCATACTTAATCATATTCGGCAGATCAAACCAGCGCAAATACCAATAGGATGAAGGGGCCGTGAAAGTCAGGCCAAACTTACTTCCGCTGGCATCGAAGGTCTCGCGCAGGGTCTTAAGAAGGAGCACATAGTTTTCCGTGTCCTCAGGGCTGCCCCCCTCGGTCGCCGGCACCCGGGTATTCCCAGTCGATATCCAGTCCGTCGAAGCCGTACTGCTTCAGAAAGTGCACGACGTTGTCTGCGAATGTCCGTCTCTTTGCCGCATCCGCCGCGATCTCGCCGTAGACGGGCTGCGTGGCGGTGTTGTTGTCGGAGAAGGTCCAGCCACCGACGCTCACGAAGACCTCAATGTCGGACTTGATTGACTTTACATTCGTAGTGTCCTGGAACAGGCTGGAGGGTGTGTCACTGTCCATTGTCACGATTTGGTACGAGTCTGGATCAATGAATGCAAACGCGAAGTTTATACTTTAGAATTCGTCAGTGTTGGGGACTTTAATACTCGAGAATACTCACTGCGTCAGTGCATCCAATGGCAGGTCGGTGGGAGTCACTTTGTGACAGCTCTTCCGGGACATCCATGATTCATAATATCCAATGACTTTGTTGTTCAAAATACCCACGGATGCAGCGCCGGCTGGAGGCTCCGGGTTTAAGACACAGTTGCTCTGACATCCAGCTAGATCAGGTTAGTAGTCCCCAGGAGAAGCGTTAGGTAGTTACATAACGGTACTTACTCCCGCAAAAGTCTTTTGTGGTGCCGCACTGAGTTTGATCAGACTTGTCGAAGGAGATAAAGCTGGGCACAAAGGAGGGTAATACTCACAAATCCATATTCATTGCAGCAGACATTGAGAGGACATTCTTGGCCAGGGCTAGCAGCATATTTGCCACACTGGGCTGTTGCATCACAATTCGACAAACAGCCAGTAGCGCAGTAAGTCGGGCTATAACCACAGTAGCCGCTGGCGCCACAGCACGCTTCATCGCTGCATGGACTCTCAGCGTTGCATGAGTAGCTATCTCGGCGACCCAGAGAGTGGTGGCTGAGTTCCACTGATGAAGTGTTGGCATGCTTCGCATGCTGTCTAATATGCCTATCATGTAGAACGTGCCCATGTGAGGAGGCAGTGGTGACTGGGGCGAAGGCGCAGATGAGCAGGAATGCTGTAACAGCCAGTCTGAAGAGCCTTCTTGATGGCCTTCCAGTCAAGGCCTCTACCAAAGCCATGATGCAGGCACCGTCCCTGTAGAAAGGCAACGCGGAACCACCAGTGAAAAGAATTATAGTAGAGCAGAATCGAGGACCAAGGGGCTACTTCTTAACTTCACGTCCCCCCTCTCCTAGTACTACTAGTAAACACTGCTAGTGCTATTGATTCGCTTTGTCGTTCAGATTTTGTCATCCGCATGACACATCATGGATGAGTTCAATATGCATCGGCCAGTCGCTACACCAGGCCCACTGGCCTCAGAATGGTGGAAATGAGGTTACATTTGCTTGTACAAATTGGGGTTGCTCCGAAATTCGCGCAGTAGCCGGTCTACTAGTATGGTAAGTTTCACCTAAAAGGACCAGTCTACGCACCAGACCTGTTTGTCTCAACAATGGGTGAATATGGGACCACTACTTCAGGGTTTGCTTAGACCAGGAGTGCCCTGAGTAAGTACAGTACTCATATAATGTAATAAGTTAGGTACTCTTTACCGCTGTCAGCCCTAATCCCTGCGGGTTACATCGGGGCGATGGTGCCGTTGTTCTGTTGTTATCGAACAAAACCTAATTTCTTGGCCTGGTCCCATGCAATCTCTTTTTCGTGACCGGCTGGCTAGCTAGTTAGTATTATTGCTAAGTATCTGGTCCATCTTGCACAGGCAATAAAACCTCTCTCTGTCTCGGTTTCCTTCCTTGGGACGGGCTTCCGGACCAAGCAAATTGCAATGGCAGCATTGCCGATGGTCTTGATTACGGTCCTGGCAGCCTTTCTGTCACTGTCATGGGCACAGCAGTTCACGGGTACTACTATGTTCACCAACTACACCGGGCTGAGTACACAGTGTCAGGACGCTCTCGCCACCAATGTTACTTGCTCGCCCTATCTTGGAATTATCTCTAAAAAGTAAGGTCCCATACCACGATATGTCTAGTACAGTCCTGATCAGCACGTCACTAATGATCGTGCTAGCAATGGCGTCATGTCAGCAGATCAGGTCGACGAAGTCTGTGTCGACAGCTGCTATACATCTCTGGAAGCTGCTCGAACCACCATCGCAGCCGCGTGTACCCTCAGCACTGATGTGATTGTGGTGGAGACTGTGGCTTATCCAGCCACCTTCATCGTGGATAACTATCTTTTTACATACGAGATGTCCTGCAGAACGGACAATAGCACGGGCAAACACTGCGATCCTCTAATCGCATCGTGGTCGAATCAAAGCCTCAGCGCTGACCAAAAGTGCTCTGACTGCTGGCTAGGTGGTCTGGCTTTGGAATTGGCCAGTCCCTTTGGCTACGATGACTCGCTGGCCAGCAACTATGCGTCGCTGACCTCCAGCTGTAATGCCACAGGCTACACCTACGCCACCCCGACGCAGTACGCAATCAATGCGACAGCACCCACAGCCTCGACAACTGCCACAGCGACCACGGTACCAAATTGTAGCGGGTTTTACACGGTTCAAGAAGACGATGACTGCAACTCAGCGGCACTAGCTCTGAACGTGTCTACTTACAGTCTCCTATACACTAACAACCTGGATCTTTACTGCCAGACCTGGGCCACCACGGCGGTCAACTCAACGCTATGTGTCCCACCGCAGTGTGAAACCTACGTCTGGCAGATGCACGACTCGTGTAACAGTGTTGTGAGTGGACTGGTCAATGTCACTGTCCCACAGTTTCTGTCATGGAACCCCAACTTCAATTCTCTTTGTCAAAATGCCGTGAATTACATTGACTACGTTGTCTGCATTGGGTATTTAACCATTTCCTCCTCCCTCCGCCCTGCCCAGGAAGGGTAATTGTGCTGATACAAGCCATAGACCACCCGGAGGCTATCTGAATCACACCATGGATGGGTCCGGTAACTCCACGGCCGCAAACCCGACCACCTTCACCACTGCAGCGCCAGCCCCAACGAACGCTCTCAATGGATCAAGCACCAACTGCGGCAAGTGGTACACCGTGAGTTGCATTTCCCATTACCAACACGGAGACATCTTGCTGAGAGTATGATATGACCCCTTAGGTAGTGGAAGGCGATACCTGCAGCCTGGTATCGGTGGCCAACTCGGTCTCCCTAACGGACTTCTACTTCCTCAATCCGGAGATCGACGCTAACTGCACCAACCTCGAGCTCGGCGAGGCATACTGCATCGCTGCTGTCGGCGACATCAGCACTTACTCGGGCTACCCGATAACTACCCCCTGGATCACGGTGGCCACAGCCAGCTTTCCCGCAGTTGACACTTCGATCCCCACAACCACCAGCGACCCGGGCTTTATCTACACGCCCACCTATCTCCCCACTGCACCGGGTACCGTCTCAGGCTGCGCATCATACAGGAACTATGATGACACCACATATAACCTGAATTCATGCAGATATATTGCTTTCGCATACGGTGTGACCACTGATGATTTACTCGCGTGGAATCCCAGTCTAGACACCAATGTGACCACATGCGCCCTGCAACCTGGGTACAGCTATTGCGCGCTGCTAAACGATACCTATCGTGAGTGGTCAATCTCTTCCTATTGTTCACGATTCTCATCTGCCCATGATTTCGGCCTCGCCTGTTTCTGACCCTTTCACATATTAGTAACCGGTGGCGTTGACAGCGATTCATTTTGTTTACCAGTCAACGCCACTGAGGCGACCACAGTGTCGAACTGCAACTGCTTCACGGAGATCCTTGGATACATGGCCGGCGGTACGTGTCAGAGAACAACAGAGAACATGAAGGAGGAGAAAACTTTCTGCAAGCCGCCCGGCCTAAACTAATCCCAATCCCAGACTACCAATGCGACGATATCGAGTCCGACTTTAGCATAACGGCATCCAAACTGACCACATGGAACCCCTGGCTTGCCGGCGACTGCGACGCGGCGCTGTACGCAAATATCACCGGTAACGACCGCCGCTCCGTCTGCGTTGGAGTGGATGACTCTGGGACCCCCTCGGCTACCACTACTACTGCGATTCCCTCTACCACCACAGCCACCCCAGCAGCCCCGACCCAAACCGGGGTGGTAGCCGGGTGTCAGGAGTTCTTCACCATCGAGTCAGGCGATGACTGTTCGACCATGGAGGCCGAATTCGGCGTCACCCTCGCCCAGCTCTACGCATGGAATCCCAGCAGTTCGTATCCCTCCTCCCCCCCCGTCTATACCATGCCCGATGAGGGGATTCAAATGCAGGAAGACTGACGCAAGAGAAAAAACGCATTCAGTTGGCCCCACCTGTACGAACCTCTGGCTCGGATACGCATACTGCGTCAAGGGGCCAACGACGACGGCAACCGCAACGAGTGTCGGGCCCACGCAGACGGGGATCGCCGCGAACTGCGACGAATATTATACGGTCGTGAGCGGGGACTCATGCGCGGCCATCGAGAGCGAGTACGGCATTACCTTTGCGCAGCTGTATGAATGGAATCCGGCAATCGGGTCGGACTGCGAGGCCCTGGAGGTTGGGTACGCGGTTTGTGTGGGAGTTTCTTCTTGAGTCGGCTTGCATCTTTCGCTAAGATTGTGCAACTGCATGGACGAGGGGGAGAGGGATAAGTCTGGTCACTGGGAAAGGGAGAGGATAACGTGGCGAGTCGAGTGTGTCTAGGCGTTCTTCTTTCGACTTCAGTGCAGTTCACGACTAATTCATTGATTGATTGACTCTATTTAACCGCGGCAGCCCGCGTCTTGAGTAGCTAGCTATGACCGTGCATCTTCGGTATAAAACTATTCCGAGATGTTTCTAACGCCCTGGCAGTTTCTAACTTTAACTTAGATCAAATTGAATTGTTGGTTTGCATTCTCGAGAGCTAAGCTTCTTTAAAGACTCTAATCTGTAGGTGTTCTGAATAGATAAACTAGGTACCTTTCAATCTGCGATCCAACGAAAGAGTACTTCATAAATCTATGCCAAGGCCACTCCTGACCGACTTCCCTTTTACAAAATATATTGTAGATTTTGAAGAGGCCCACTTTTCTTACCTTCATTCCTCGGTAAACTTATTCTACCCCAAATATAATCAGTGCAGTTTGTCGAGAGGTTTTGATCAACAATTTGGTGGCGAAGCCTTGAATCTATATTGCGGGTGAATGAATCTGTCCGTGCAAACCTACAGAATACTATATTTGGATCATTTCGAATGTATGTTTGTTCTCTTTGGGGTTTGTAATGAGGTGGGGTAGTGACCCTGCCACTGCTGGACTGGTCGAAAGCTCAATACCCCCCTCGTTAGCCCGGTAGAGCTGATCTGTGAGACTGTGTGTAGGTGTAAGGCCCAATGTGTATCGCTATTGTTAGGTTTGTATTCATATAGCAATCAAGCAGATAATGAACAAATAGCACACTCCCGTCCTGTTTTTAAAGTCTACCACTCGTGATTTGGAATAATTTCCAATCCCTGCTTGTACTTATCTAATGAACACTTCTAGAATATACGAAACCACTTCACTCGACCCCGAAAGAATAATATACTGTGCTGAACGAGAGCTACTACTGGCGACAGCATGGTTGATAAGCAGTCCCTAGAAGTGATGTTGTCTCTGAGTAGGTTGGCTAATTATTCTTTAGCAAAGTGAAACAGTATCCCCCTGTTAATGATGCTCTCCATAAAGCTATGATCTGTGGTCAGAGCTCTGCCATATCAATTACTATCGATGTCCTCTAAACATTGCGAACCGTATAACAGTAGACGTTCGGCAGTATAGGACTGCTTTTGACAAGATAGCCTACGAGAATACTCTAGTCTGATGTCCTGCGGCTGAATGGCTGGGGAGGTCTGGGCAATTCGTCAAAAGTCAATCGAACCGTGTTGACGAGAGACACCAATGGCACACGACGACTGATCCATACGCTTATACTGCAAAACGGCAGAGACAGCCTGCTGCCCGCCCTCTCTCCGATACCCTTCGACACAACCTCCGGTCTCCCCCTCTTACGCTCTACTTCAGCCAGGGTGCGCAGGATCTGTCCTATATTTGTGGCTCAGATTCAGCAACTCTGTCTGAGACAAACCTGAAGCGACTCAGGCGGTTAGATGGTTCTTGTAAACAGCAAAGGGTGTGGTTACACCACTGTTCAAGGGCATCATGAGAGAATGGTAAGGAATCAAATTGTATCATTCACTAGCACCAAACATAATGTAGAGGTTAAGGCAGCATAATATTTCACCCGCACTGCAAGACCATACAAAACACCTCCAATTTTACCCGACCTTGCACACCGTACGCGACAATACGCACCGCAACGTCCTCAGCCCCCCATTCAATCTACAGAGCCGGCGCCTCCCTCTCCTTAAACACCAACTCCAACGGCGCCAGCCCCATAACAAACCCATCGGTCCTGTCCCTCCAATACGCGTCCGGATCCGCCCCCGGCGCCAGCTCAATCTCATACCGCCTGATCAACTCCACCAGGACATGGCGCACCTGCATCAGCGCCAGGCTCTTGCCGAGACAATTATACGGACCCAGCAGGAACGGCGCGAACGCCTCGGGGTTGCGCACCAGCTCCTTCTTGGTGGTCCAGCGCTCCGGGATGAACTTCTCGGGGTGCGCGAAGTTGCGCTCGTCGCGGAAGAGCGTATAGAAGGGGATCTTGATGTTGGTGTGGCCGGGGATGTAGCGGCCGCCGATGGTGATCCCCTCCGGCGGGGTCTGGCGCTGGAAGCCCGAGAGGGCCGGGTAGTGCAGACGCAGGGTCTCGTTGATCACGGCGTTGAGGGTGGTCGCTTTGGTCAGGGTGTGCGAGTTGAGCTCGGGCAGGGCGGCGAGTTCCTCGCGGATCTGCTGGAGATAGGTGGGCGAGGAGGTGGTCAGGAAGTACAGGCAGCCGATGATCGTTACGGCGACGGTGCCACTGTGGATACGACAGGGCCATAGTTAGTGATAATGATGGGGAAGGGGGTCATGCTGTTGAGGGGCCGGGGGGACGAACCTTCCGGCAAAAATCACCAGCGAGGCATCAGCCACCAAATCCAGCCGCGACTGCGGCGTCTCAATCCCCTGTTCTTGGAAGTCCTCCCACAGCCACGAGAACACGTCGCGCCGCCCGTGCGTCTGCATCTTCTGGCGGTTCTGCACTTGCTCCTCGGAGAACCCGATCAAGGCTTTCATGTTGGCGTTCAGGCCCGGCGTCGCCTTGATGAACGAGATCAGCCACACGACTTGGCTGACGACCCCGGTCACCAGGTTCGACGAGTCGTTGATCTCCATGATCGGGTGTTTCTTGTTGTACTTCACGCACTCGTACTCTTGGCTGAAGGCGATGCGGCCGGTCAACTGCTCCATTAGTTTGAAAATTCCGGCAATGTTATGGACGAGGAGAGCCATACGTCAAAGGTGAACAGGTTGATCCAGTAGGTCATGTCCATTGGCTTGCCTTGGTTCTTCTCGACCTGCTGCACCAGCTCGTTCGTTCCCTTCTCCAGCGCAGGTAGGTACTCCAGGACCGCTGTCATCGTTAGCAAAGCATATCACACCCCGCAGCAATCATAGGGAGACACACCATTCGGCCGGAACGCCAGCTCCCACGGCTTGCGTCGTCGACTATGCTCCGCCTTGTCCCGGATGGCAAATAGCGAGATGAACGGATGCAGCATGCTATACCACGGGCCCTTCGTACACTCGCTCCGCCCGGAGTGCACCGCGTGCAACGCATCCGGGTGGTTTACCGAGAGCTCGGTCGGCCCGGTGCGCACAAAGTCGCCGTACCGCTGGTGCAGGCCGCGGATGGTGTTGAAGGCGTCCGGGTTGCGGGCGTAGAGGCTCGTCACGTACCATATCGACAGGCGGGCAGGAAACGGGCCGGGGAAGCTATTCAGGCGGTGGAACAAGGCGCGGTAGACAAGGATGCTGGTGCTGGTTCCCGCGATCAGGGCAGCAGTGACTTGCCCCACGAGCCAGAGAGCTGTCCCGGGCGCCGTGGGGGGTCCGGCGAAGAAGAGGTAGTAGATAAATAGGCCGAACTGGACGAGGAAGAGGCTGGCGGGGATTTTGGCGGCGGCGACGTCCCACTCGCCCAGGCGGAAGATGGTGACATGCGCTGCTATCCCCGCCGCAAAGGCTGTCAGTAGTCGAGCGGTAGTCTCGTCGCTGGGGAGCATGGGTAAATTGCCCAGTTGGTCCATCTTTGGGGCTTTGGTTTCATGGATGGGAGTCGTTGGGAGGTTCAGGTTGGCCCAAGTGGACTGTATACCTGTATACCTAGTCTCGATGACAGGGCAGATACGGCTGGAGGCAGGGTATCACCCCCTTCTGGACGACGAAGGGACAGGCGGCAGATCGACATTCCGTTGTTTACACCGCAACATCTAGCCAGTACACAAACGCAAGGGATGGGCACAGACTATGAGAAAGGGTACAGTACTCGCCACGACGCAGGGAAAATTCCAATGCGCTGCACCAAGAACGGTAGGCACAAACAGTCAACAGGTGAAAGTCTCATTTTTAAGCACCGAACCACAATCACCCCTCACGTTTCCAATCGACAACCTTCTCTATTCCTCCTTGCACAACGTCGCCCACCGATCGGCCACAATCCTAACCTGCACATCCTCTTTATTCCTTGCACTGATCCGGTCCACCCACTGCATGCTGCTGTCGGTCGTCTCGAACAAGGTCATCTCATACCGCGAGAACACATACGCGGTGACACAAAATAGCTCGAGATACGCAAGGCTGCGATAGGGTCAGTCACCGGTGCCGAAAGAGTTAGGGTTGAGGTGGGCCTCACCTGGCCGCAATGCACCGCCGCGGACCCCGGCTAAACCCAACATGCCATTTCTCGAGATCTTTGCCATTGTCGCCGAGCCAGCGCTCCGGGACGAATTTGTGCGGCGAGGGGAAGATGGTCTCGTTGTGGATGATGGAGAGGTGGCTGGAGGAGACGACAGTCTGCACCCACCGTCAGTTGTCTGTACCACACTCGAGTCCCGTCTTAGGGTTGATACTCACCCCTCCAGGCAAAAAGACTGAGCCCACAGTAACGCCCCCCGGCGGCACCATCCGCGGCAGATTGCCCGGCACCGCCGTCGAAATTCGCATAGTCTCTTTGATAATAGCTCCCTATCGGCAGTTTTCAGTCAGAGGGGAGCGCAAGTAGCACGAAATGCGGCAGTTGAGGGGGTAATACCAAGTACGGCAACGCCTGAATACGTTTCGCATCGAAGTCATATCGTATGAACTCCTCCGCCTCGTGCAGTTCCTTGCGCAGAGTCTTGAAGACCTCCGGGTTATTGAGGATATGGAATAGTGTGCAGGACAGAGTATACGCCGTCGACTCCGTTCCCGCCGTCAGGAAATTGAACGCGTCCTCGGCGGGCTGGGCCACGGCGCTGACGGCGGTCTCGGGACCTGCCAGGAGCTCCGCGTAGTAGTCGAATAGGTTTTTACGCTCGGACTGTAGACCCGCCTGGCGCTTGGCCTGGGCTTCCGCTTCCCAGACTTTGCATTGCTGGGGCTGGTTAGAATGTGGGAGCATGTGGATGGGGTAGGATGCGTACGCGTTTGAAGTCGTTGAATTCCGGGGCAAGCTTGTCGCCCAGGCCAAAGGGAAGGACGTATGGGATTGCTTTGACCCAAGGGAAATATACCACTGCAATCCAGGTCAGTGATAGCTTCCCGCCCTCGAGAGGTATCGCCTACCGAGCCACGAAAACGCGGTGAATTTGTCCAGCGCCTCCACGAACGGATGGAATCCATCCCCGTCGCCGATGAAGTTGGGCGTTTCGCCGAAGAGCAGCTCACAGACCATATCCGACTGTGCCATGGTTAGCACCCCAACACATTAGATGGTCAATCCTCGCGGAGGTGTACCGTAAAGGCCCGATACATCGACTGGATATTCAACGGCCGATCCTCTGCATGGTGCATTTTGAGAATGCGCGTCGCTTTCTCCAGCTCGACCTTCAACTGCGGAATCACGCTGTCCACGGCGCGGCTGGCGAAGAGCGGACGCAAATGGTTTCGGTACATCCGGTGTTGTTTTGGGTCGAGGATTGAAGCCATGGCGCCTTCGGCGCCGAGGGCTTTGTAGAAGTCCGGTTCTTTGTAGTATTTGGTGGTCATGGAGAACATCCTGGCCACGCTTTAGTCCCCATAATATCTTTTTGGCTGCGTTGGGTGCTCACTCCTGGTAGAATGCTGGGTCTTGGACGTGGACGGCATTGGGGCCGATGCGGATGACGGGGGAGTCTGTTGTGACACTGAGCTTAGCTGCACATGAATTGTGGGAACAGTCGGTAGCCTACTGTATTTCTTGTGCAGTGATGCAAATGATAAACTGTACTGGCCGTCGCGGATGACATTGTGGTAGAAGCCGTACCACTTGCTCAGAGCGCCTAGTCTGGGGCCTGGAACTTTGCGAAGCGGATGGAAGAATAGTCGGCTGACGACAAGTGTGAATGCATAGATGAGAATCAATGAGAGTAGAGATCTCAGTACAGCAGCGGGGGTGGTATGCCCTCCCTCGAACTGTATCCAGTCCATCTCTCGCGGTGGTGATGCTAATCTGTAGTACTCGCTGGATAGGAAATGCTATCAAATTGCTTATGCCCTTCAACGAGCGGGATGGTTGAGCATACGAGGGGCTCAGGGGGGGTATACTGAAGGAGATAACGGCCACTGGGGTGATCGCGCAGTGGGGCAGGCTGCATACCAGCTGCAGTGCGTCCTTGCTTGGGGTTGAGGTGATATCACATGCTTGGGACCTGTCCCTTGTGTTCGCGTCCTGCTATTCCGTATGCTGGTGGTTCTAGTATAGGCAAGGAGTAGGGCAATGGTATCACCATCGCCACAGCTTTCAGCATATCTTGGTACTGGCTTTTGCTCGCAGTCTTTGACAGCATATGCCGAATGCATCCGCCTGTTGAGGTCTACTTTCCTTAGTGTAGCTTCACTCTGTTCAACTTCATTGAGCTTCGCTAGCCCTCCTTGGCGGAAACATGTGTATCTGCCCGCTGTAATAGAATGAACAACGCACGGATCACGACCTCCTCTACGATCTATTGAAATGCTTTGGAATAGTGTGAAGGAAAGCTTAACCACGAGGCTGAGTATCATGCTGTGGTCATGTATTTCAAAACCTGTCTAGATACTCAGTATTGATTTCTATATTCCGCCGGTACCACCGGCCAAGCATCCACCCCATCCAAGATCGCCAACGCCATACCGCCAGTCTGATGTTCCTGCGCATGGCAATGCAACAGCCATGCTCCCGGATTGACCACTTGGTATCGCAAAGCCAACCAACTTCCGCCCAGCGACGAGGATGGCGTCGCGAATGTATCCCGGATCTGTGGGGTGTCGAGGTTGAAGTTCTGTGGAATATGCTGCATTGCTTCGGCGACGGAGGAGTAGTTGAACGCCCCGAGACCTTGGCCGATCACGAAGAACTTGTTCGAGTGTTTGTGAATGGGGTGCGCGGGCTGGGCGATGTTGAGCACCGAGATGATGATGTCGACCCAGGTGCCGTTCTGCGTGGAGATGGTGGCGTTCGCTGGGAGGGCGGCCGAGTCGAGGAGCAGAGGCGTGAAGTTCTCGTATGCCTGCAGGAAGCTGCCGTTGCCCATGTACCAGCCGTAGGCGGCGTCGGTATGGGCCACTTTGAGATGATAGGTCGCGCTGACTTGGCTAGCTGGGTGTTGTGCTGGGTACGGGGTGACGGTGTTTTCGTCGAAGTATCTCGTGGAGATGGAAAGGTTTCGGCCTGCGAGGTCGACGGCGGGCTGCGATTGGTATGGTGTGTGATTCTCTGGGAACGGGGTCTTGTATCGGAGCAAAGCTGTCCCGTTGATGATCTGGTTGATACCGTTGTTCACGATGCGAACGGTGTAGTCCCTGGCCGGTTTGTCCAACACGATCAAGACCGAATAGCGTGCTCCGATGGGGATTGTGATCGCGTCAACCAGCTGCGGTTCGATATATCGGCCGTCGGCTGCGTAGACCCAGACCGGATGCTCATCTGCACTGAACATGACGTTGGTGAGACCGGCCACGTTTATCAGATCATAGCTCGCGTAGGATCTGCTGCCATCCACTTCGAGAATTTCGGTTTCTCCTTCCGTGGGGACGCAGCCGCGGTTGAAGCCGCTCGGGACAGCCGTCTTGTTGAATGGATACGCACCCAGGATGTTGTCTATCGGGGGCATGCAGCTATTCACAAAGCCATAGGAGTCAGTTTCATGCCGTCAGCACCGAGAAAGAGACGTACTCACCCCATGTCAGTGAACTTGTATGTCCCCCCCAACGCACCCGTCTGCTGAGGCGTCATATTCTCCCGAATCGTTTCTTCAGAAAGACAAGTGACAGATCCCTTGCCATTGATCAGAAGCGCATTGGCGCAAAAGGCCTCTATTCCAGAGGCTACTTCGGTTTTCCAAATATCAGCAGAGCTCAGGTGGCGCCAATCCGAAAGGATAAGTGGCTTCGTCTCTTTCTCGGCGTCGACCATTTTTTGCACAGCAACTGGATCCGTCGTGATCATGTGGAACGGTTTCGAGACCGACTCGTCCGGCGCAATGTAGATGGCCCCGTAGAGGCCATCCTCCACTTGACCCCGGGTATGGGCGTGATAGACGTAGCTGCCATATTGCGTGGCTTTCCACTTGTATAGGAAGTGATTCCCGGGTTTGATGGTTGTTTGTGAGAGGCCCGGAACGCCGTCTGACCATGGAGTACCCAGTTGTTCGATGCCTATTCTTGCCTTTAGCATGAGAGCTCCAAAGATTATTCAGGGAATGTCGGTACCATGAAAATGGATAGTCGTGTTGAATGGCAGATCATTGTTTACCAGAAACTCAACGTCATCGCCCTGTTTGAGAGACAATGTCGGAGCCGGAAATTGACCGTTTGTAAGGATGAGCTTGCGACTGATACCAGCGACCTCCCTTTCCTCCCATGTTAACGAGACGTTGAAGAAGACTGTCTTTGTGGAAACACCCGACACGGGCGTGGAGCAACATGCTATGCGAGTAAGTAACAGGACAAGCAGTGCCTGCCAGAACCGAGGAAGATAGGGCATGGCGCGATTGGATACGATGTCTTGTAAATTACACTGTGAACAATCCAGCAGCTTTGTCCAGAGCCATAGTTATACCAGCCGAAAGGTGAGTATTGCACGATCAACCCTTACGCACGATGCTGAGGGAAGTCTCAATTGACCGTACAGAGCAGCATACAGAACAGCATACTCAACTCAACAAGCCTTATGTCCTTGCTTGTGTAATTACAGGGCCCGTCTTTTGACAACGGGTTTGTTGATATCCAGTCCCCTTGCAGTAACTCGTATGGTATTGTATCTTTGCTAATTAACGCCTTGTGTCCTAAACGGGCGATTTGAACAACCGAACCTTGCCCTTGCCTGCTGATTGCCTCCGGGTAAGACTTGCATTATTACAGATTCGAGAGCCGCTGTAGGAAAGCTCTACCGCCAGTCGACCTGCTGACTGCAACCGCAAACTGCCGATTCAGACAAAACAAAACACTCGGTCTACCGGCATGGGATGGAGGGAAAGTCCAGCACGCCCAGAAAAGCAAGCAATGCATTGACATCTTCCCATATCTAGTTATGATGCGGCTTAACAGCCAGAAAGCAATGAATATCATACCGCAAATAGCCCCCGGACTCGATATCCATCCTCACCTGCTCTTCCAACCGATCAATCTCCTTCCCACTCAACGCAGACCCATCTCCCGCCTTCCCCGCGCGCGCAGACAGAAAAGCAAAGGTCATACTATTAGCCGTCAGCTTGGACCGCGTCCAGGCCACCCGATCCGTGCCCACAGTGTGATGTTCGACATCCACTAGTCTCAGTCGCTCCAGTATCCCCGGCAAGGTGGTCCAGCCCCCGTCGAACCGCGATTTGACCAGCGCGCGATTCATTCCATACATCGTCTCCAGAGCCGCGGTGGTCGAGCCCTGGCTGGTTCCGAGATGCTGCACGTGCAACGCGTCGCATTCCACCCATTGCAGCACGCCGCCGGGCTTGAGCAGTGTGACCAGGTTGGCCACCAGCGCCGGCCATTCGTCCGGCATCAGGCCCATGGAGATATTGCGGACGTGGACCACATCGTACTGCCCCTGCAGGTGGAGGGGGATTGGTTGCTTGGCGTCGAGGACTTGGAGGTCGATGTTGGGCGCGAGGGCGGACTTGGGCGGGTATAGAGCAGCGGAAATGTCGTAGCCGTGGAGGACCGCGTCCGGGAAGCTGGGGGCGATTCGCCGCAGGAAGATGCCCGTGCCGGTGGCTATGTCGGCGATGCGTGCGTCTGCGGGCAGCCGGTGCTCGACGCTGGGATGCAGGTCGTAGCCGAGGTTGCTGGATGGGTTAGACGCCGGTTGGGAGGGGAGAGTTGGGCTACGCACGCTCCATGCAGGGAGTATTGCTCGTCGAGTCTAGACGCGCGTTAATGATTTCCGGCGATCGAAATTCGATTGGTTCACGAACCTTTCGGCCTCAGCTTCGCAGCGCGGCATGCGCTGTTCGTACAGGTCTGACATTGCCCGCGTCTTATTGGGGTTGTTGGTGAGTGGTAAGAAGTGCGATGTGAGAGGAGCTTTTGGATCGATTTAATAGTAGCACACACGTTTTACCTGGGGTACAGATAGGGGGCTTTGATTGTATATAGCCCTGGCATCAGTCGAATCCGCGAATAGGAGTTGCGGACATGGTAAAGCAAGGGTTATCGGAGCTAGAAGACCCGAACACAGCTTGACTCCCCCTTGAGTAAAAGTCGTGTCTCATCATGGCATTCCAGATTCAGGGCTACTACTAACCCGCTGCGTGCCACTTCATCGAACGTAGATGAAATCTTCCCTCCAACCTTGATCCATACGAGTATCAACAAGCATCAAGCAAAACGATGGATCATAGTCTGTTGGTGAAGCATCCTGATGATGCATCTCAGGTTGTCGTGCAGCCCGTGGAGGCTCGCAGCAACGTGCAGGACACGAAATATGAGAGGCAACTGGTCCGCAAGATTGACCTGTAGTAAGTGGAAAGGGCCTTGCACAATCTCGAATACTCGTACTGACTTCCAGTTTGATGCCGGTTGTCTTCTTTAGCTTCGGCTTGCAGCTGCTGGACAAGACCTCATTAGCCTTTAGTGCGGTGCTTGGGATGAACGAAGACCTGGTACGTATGCTCCCTGCTCTACAAGATGCGAAGTTAAATCAAAACACAGCATTTGGTAGGTCAGCAATATAGCTGGTCAAATGCGGTCTACGATGTAGGGTTCTTGGTGGCGTCTTACCCCGTTTCGCTGGGCTTTGTTCGCTTTCCGCTGGGGAAGTACCTGGCCGTCTTCATGTACAGCCCTGTCCATTCCGAGCCAAAGCGATGAATTAAAAACATAACTAACCAGCTAAAGGGGGTTTTGGGGTATTGTCCTTACCTTACATGCTGTTGCAGTAGACTTCAAGAGTCTCATGATTCTCCGTGCTGCACTCGGTGTCTTTGGCAGCGCCAATGCTGCAGGCTTCTCCTTGGTCACGAACATGTGGTACACCGATGAGGAGCAAATTCCTCGCCACTCGTTCTGGTTCACGGGCAATGTCCTTGCAGGCCTTATAGGATCTTTTGTCGCTTACGGGTCCCTTCAATACACGGGCGGATTTCCCAAGTGGAAGGTGGGTAGTCTCTCTCTAGCTGCAGGCTTTGCAATCTAACTCGTTACATAGATCCAGATCATATCCCTAGGGCTTCTTACCTTGCTGTGGTCGATAGTGCTGTTCTTCTACCTCCCCGACTCACCTTCTTCCGCATGGTTCCTGCACCAAGAAGATCGCCAGTTCGCTTCCTCGCGTCTGAGTCGTCTACAGCGCACGACCAAAACCAGCAAATGGGATTGGTCGCAGGTGAAGGACGCTCTAACGGATTTCCATGTCTGGTGGTGGTTTATATTCTCGTTCGTCATTGCGCTCCCAAACAGTGGTGCGACAAGTGTAAGCCCCTCATTCCAGAATTTCAAGAAGCAAACCTAACCTGGATCTAGTTCTCCACCCTCATCATTGAAGGATTCGGCTATAATGCCGGCGAAACAATACTCATCGGCCTACCCACCTACGCCTTCCAGCTCGTCACCATTGTCCTCGTAGCCGTTGTCACATCCAAGATCAAGAATGCTCGTCTCCTATGCCTGGCCGCCTGGTACCTCCTAGCCATTGCAGGCACCTTGATGATCAAACTGCTCCCCGCTGAGGACAAGCTGAGCAGACTCGCCGGGTTCTGGCTGATCATGTCGGTAGTCCCACTGCCGCTCGTGCTGTCCCTCCTCGCATGCAACATCGCAGGTTCGACCAAGAAACCGACCGTCTTGGCTGTGTTCTTCATTGCCAATTCAGCAGGGAACCTTGTCGGGCCGCAGTGTTTCATCGCTCGTGAAGCGCCGCATTATACGGTACGTGTTCGACGCAACCCCCTCTCATATAGACGCAATGAATAACAGGTTCTCGCGCCGCAGACCGCGTTCACGACCTTGCTTACGTGCTACTCGCTTGCTGCCCTGTTGTGTGTTGTCCTGCGCTGTTATCTTGTCTGGCAGAATAAGCGAAGAGACAATCAGCCCGGTGAAGCGGATGCAGGACAATCGCCAGAAATCTCTGCGGACGCCGTGGAAAAGACTGAACGCACAGACGCAGACTTCCGATACGTTCTTTGAGTTCGAGGTTTTGCCTGACGAAGATTTGGAGGGATCCAATTCCTCATTACCTAGTATGAAGGGGTGGTGATGGTACGGAAGGCTATCGCGATCACTGCATAGCTTAATAATCCTTCCCTCTTTCCTTGTAGGACGAGTGCTTCTCCAGTGCTAGCAGAATATACTACAGCTTTTGAGTTTACCTTCTTTGCTTTCCCAAAGCGGTTCTACTCCATGTATAAACTGGGCGCCCAGCTCGGCGTGAATAAAAAAGAACTTGGTGTAAACCATGAGTCTACCTTAGAGTGGGAAGGTATAATAAATTAGCTTATGCTGCTAGCAAGTAGAACACCGGGTATGGAATGAAGAGCGTTCAGTTACAGTGAACAGATGTATATATATACATGTCGGATATTGTGAGGTGTGAAACTGTCTAATACTCGGTATTGAAAAGCATAATCAGAATGGACACTCTTAGCTCGTAAAAGTTCCCAGTGTTCTAACAGGAGAGAGACTTAGTCAAGTAGTCTATTTCCGAAGCTCTAGATACTCTACTGGGGACCATCTCCATGAAAATTGTTTATCATGGGTTAAAAGGGCGGTAAGAGCAGTGGCAGAATTTGTACTATATATTAACTAGTTAACTTAAGCAAACTGTGTTACAAAGACATTGTAATCATCCTTGTTCAAGCTACCCCCTTTCTACATTGGCATCCCGTGGCAATGTAATACTGCTGCAAGGGGGTTTGCCCATCTTCCAGTCTCCACTTCGAAGTCTTTTCTTACGTATTGACCAAGAAAACTCCCTTACTGGGCCGTATTGCACCCCGCCCATGAACACACGTACCGTAACAGTGTCATCGCTCGTTATGTCGGGTTTTCACCTTGTCGGCAGAACGAAGCAGTATAGCTATGATCACCAGCTCTGATTAGTAACTACCAGTATGAATCAGACTTCAAAGTAGTCACACTTGACACCAGCTCGGCGTGGGAATATATATCTTTGATACCAGTGTTTGTAACGCGGGAGGCTCCGCTTGTCACCCTCTCTCTCTCGACTCTTAGAACCTGCGCACTATGAACACCCTGCCAATTGCATTCCTCGTGGTCTTTGCATGGCTCCAGACCTCCTGGGGCCGACCAACTTCCACTTGGTCACCGAATGTGACGCACAGAATGGGCCTCTTCAATGCCTCCGATGTACCACCGCAACTCATCTGTCCGGCGGTAGGAAAAGGCAACTTGTCATTCCCAGGTACGTACAAACGGTAGACAAACGCATCACAAGTGCCCACCTCTGATCAAACCAGCACATATATACAACGACACGGCCATTGAAGCCGTATTGCGAGACGCCGTCACGCACACGGGGGCCCATCAGATCCCACCAACAGGGCCCCCCTCCGGTAACGTCACTCCCCGATCTTCCAGAAGGGCCTTCCCCTAACTCTCAAGGCAGAACGCTACGCTCATCAATTCGGAAAGGGCCTCTCGCCGACCAACCTGACCTTCACCGGCTACTGCGCCAGCAAGAACGACACCTTTGAGTTTCCCATCTTGCCGGATGGGACGGTCTACGACGGGACGGTGGATCAGGGCATCGACCGGGTGATCTACTCGCGTCTTCCGAGTTTGCGGAATCCCACGTATGTACTGCTTGTGGCCCCGATTACTGACTTAACGTGGTCGAGTGTGTGGTAGGCGCTGATCTGGTGGCAGGTTCTGTGCTCTCCTGCGGCACAATATGACCATCCTCGTCGATCCGCCGTTTCTGCGGTGCCAGCCCGTGGCCGGTAGACGGTCTTTATTATTTACTTGAGCGGATGTAGAGGGATTGGCCGAGGTTGTCAAAGTGACAGGAATAGCTTGCAGGGTTGGGTAAATGCTTGATGTAAATCTCTCCGTTGCGGCGGTGGTGCTATCATCCGAGCGGAGAGGGCCGAAATCTTATATGCCAATTCTTCGCAACTTCCTTCATAGAATCTATGGAAACTATATGATTGACCCTCGATTCGCATCCCAATCAGAGAAGCTCTTACTCTACACCGGAACCCCATCAGCGACCTGCCCCTGCGCCGTATACCCCGCCCCACACGCATAGTCATACTGCGCCTGCTCCTTCAGCTCCGCAATGCCGCCCAGAAACCCCTCCAACGGACAGAACCCATTCACCGCATCCTCACACCCACTGAGCCCCTCCAGCGCCACCGGACCCCCATTCAACACAAACCGGATATAGTCCGTGCCCCCGGCCACCTCCTCGACCCCGGGATTCCGGTAGAGGACCGGCTGCAGGGCCGTAAAGCCCGCCGTGTTGTTGTTGTTGTTGCTGCTGCAACTCCAAATCTCGGCCACCAGACGCGCGCCGAACGGGGTGATATCCTTGGTCCGGAATCGACGCTCGGGGGCATGGTCGACCTCGCCCGAAAGACCGGCGGGGCCCTCCTTGAACTGCGCCAGGCCCAGCGCCGTGAGCACCGAGATGATCGTGTCGTCGTGCGCCATGTCCATGTACACCGCCTGCTGGGTGGGGAAGGTGGCTTCGTTGTTGTCGTAGGTGTAGTTGATGCCCACGTCGCCTTTGTGGAGATGCTCCCCGGCGATGCGCGTGGCGAGTTCCACCACGTAGCCGATCCCCTGGGCGCGGCCGGACGGGGAGCCGAACCCGTAGTCGCCGTAGAAGTGCAGGTCCGAGGCGTAGTCGTAGTCCTTCCATTCTTGGTCGGCGAAGAGGGCGCAGAAGGGTGAGGGGGCGCCTAAGGCGCTGGTCTCGAAGGGGCACAGGGTCATCATGGCGTAGATGTCTAGCGCGGTCAGGTTGAAGGATTCGGGGAGGTAGGCGGAGAAGCGTTCCAGGGCGCTGGATGTGAACCGCGGGATGAAGTCGTGGGTTAATGATGTTTCTCTGCGGACTGGTTAGTTGTTGGGGGGTCGGACTGGGTGAAGGAATCACACACCCTTCGGTCATGTCGCCCTCGCAAACGTCGTACGGCGCCAGCGTGTTGTTCAGACCTGGTCCTTCGGGGAGAATAACGAGGCTGTATTGATTTTCGGCGCTCGTCGCGTCTGCATTCGCGAAGAAACCATCTATATGCTTAGATTAGCATGATACTACCGTTGGAAGGAATAGAGTAAAGTAGACGGGCACCCACTCAACCACCACTTTGCACTCTCGACAATCCTCTCCTCAGAAGTCGTCCGGAAAACAGGCTTCGCAGAGACATTCAACCCATCCCTCCAGAATGGATCCTCAGTGCCCACATCGTAAAGCAGCCGCCCGTACTGGCTCCAGAAGGCAGCGCCCGCAGCATGAGCTGTCGTCGTGCCAGACGGAAGAAGCGTGTTTGTGCCGCCGCCGGCGAAGATGTACTGCCACTTGTTCAAGAAAGCCAGTGGGCCCGTCGCAAAGGTGGTATCAGGGTGTGCACTCTGGTAGGTGGCGATTTTGTCCGCGAGAACCTCGGCTTGACCACCCTCTAAGAAGTAGGAGGTTGGATAGCGCTCTGTGTGTCGGTGAAGAACGTGGGCTTGGGATAGTCTGCACCCTTGAGGAACTCCGCTAGAGGCTCCGAAAGAAGAGACTTCGTGGTAGGGAGTGAGGGCGCCCCAGTCAGGTATCGAGTGTGCCCCTGCTGAAGTGACCAATATCGCGGCCAAGGCGATCGCTTGAGATGTTACGGTCCGCATGTCTTTTCTACCTTCACTACTCGCAACTATCCCCACACTTGACGAGTGACGCCTGGAAACCAACTTATACAAAGAAATTGATCCCTTTGAAAGAATGAAAACTGACTATGTCGAACTGAAGCTGCGTCCTAGGTCCTACAGCATATGATTGAGACGGCGTACGTTGATTGGTTGGTATACCTCCTTGCTCCATCAAATTGAGAGAGAATGTCTCTGCAGCCCAAGGTGGCAATTTAGATGTGGCAGCAGGGGAGCATGCTACTAAATTAAGCCTGTCCCGAGCGTCCTGCTAGATAGACCTAGATTGACCAATACAAAAACTAGAAGTTAACGTCAGGGGGGATGATGTAGTGGTGGGAACCTCCCGCAAGGGGACTGCATACAGGAAGACCACTACGGGCCCCAACATGCGCGATGTTAGGTCTGATCTGTTCACAGAAGTTATTGTAAGCCGGATGTTGTAATTACCAGAGACTTGGATCAGAGGATAGTGCTTGAATGGGCCAAGCTTTGTACATTGTAAAATGCTTAGGAGTCAGGATAGTCAGATCTAGGAGACCGGTACTTGCAACCGAGTACGTATATTTTCTTCTCTGGGAGCACCCGACAAATCTGTGACAGGGAAGAGACATTCTATTGGTCTTCTAGCCTCACGACCCAACCTCGCAGCACGTAATCCTCATGCCAGCGTACCGCCATCTGCGATACAGAGAAATCATTGAGACCGCTACGCTACCACACCACCAGTACCCGCGGCAAAATCACTGCAACTCAAAGTTCCCACAGTTATACCTGCCCCCATCATCCGCATGGATCGTCACGGAGCGATTGCCAAAGTACGCTACCGAATCCGGCTGGTTGGACAGATACTTATCCTCGTACACCGCCGCGACAGTGCCATAGTCATCTGCGATGAGGAACCCGTGTTTACCGCTCAGATCACCCACGCCACAGGTCTGGGGCTCGGCCGCATTACAGGGATCCTCCTGGGCGTTGTAAGGGTTGAGAAGTCCCGCCGTGCCCTTGCAATCACCGGATTCGGGCATGGGTTGGTAGTGGATGTGGTAGACTATGTTTATCTGTTAGCAGAGTTGGGGAAGCCGAGGGGTGGAACGGAACAGGTGAGGGCTGGATTGGGGCATTTACGGTATCTGCTCGTTTCTCGAAGGCCAGAGAAGTGCAGTTTGATCTGCACGCCGGTGTTGTTTGGCCCCGGCGATGCGGTCACGACCCCTTCTATTCCGCTGTGCGGATCCCGGAGGATATGTGCCACGTAGGTGAGGTCTTGGTTGTTGGTGATAACGGGGGCATCGGGGTTGGATTGGACGGGGGCTGCGGATGGGACTGGGGCTGCGGATTGGACCGGGCTGGCGGAGGCGAAGAAGGGGAGGGCGAGAGCTGGGAGGAGAAGTGTGGAGGGGAGCTTCATCGTGGCTGGTATGGTTGGATACAAGGTCGTCAGGGTCTGTGTAAGGTAGGAGCGTTGATAGCCAGGTCAGCTAGGGATGTTCAGCCCTCTATCGTCGTGGGATTTTATATACTCTTCCCAATCCCGCGTAACAGCGGGGTTATGACTTATTGGTAATTTGGAGTCCTGTAAGCAGCTTGGACCAGCAAGCCTTCGAACGTGCTGCAAGACCCAGCAGGCCCTAATCTAATTCTGTGGGTTTCTCGCATTGCACCTGTTCCTTACGCCGTCACCGACATTCAATGAAGCCAGCCTCCTTGATTGGGTGCATAGAGTCATCTTGCCGTCTGGATAACTCAAAGCGCCCCCACCTCTCCTTGCAGGAACCCCTTGCCGGGCGACTTTCGTTCTGAGTAGACGGAATGTAGTCTCCAGACACTCGGGTTGGTGACTTACAATTGTCGCTTTTTGCCACTGCCAGGAGGTTGACCATGTTAATTGTTGTTAACCGGCTTCCTCTTAATGTACGATCTAAGGCGTTTAATATTAGTAAGATAGGTATACTACCTGATATCTTAGTATTTTCTATAAGGCCCAGTACATCTTCCTAGTTTTGAATCCCTCACGCAATATTGAAGTGCGTTTAAGTTAATTTTGTGTCTACGGATGATCGGAGTCCACCCCTTGATATGCCGTGTCAAAATGAGCTTCGCTGCGTCGCAGAGCACGACAGAGAAATTTCTGTCTTCGTCTAAGAGAATCATGGGACTTGCAGCGGCAAAGATGTCATGTATTGTAACCACCAGACTTGCCACACGCCTCTTGTAGATCTGTAAACAAGGGAGTATGGCGGCAGCAAGGTGGAGGAACGAGCTTTTGAGAATGCCACTCGCGTTCCCAGAGTCCAACACAAGCACACAGGCGTTCCATTTCTTACAATACATTAACGATAGTGCAGATGGAATGGATATGCGTGCGCCTTGCGACAATGTCTATTGTCTTGGGTATCTACAGGCCAATCGGAGCCTGCACAAGGTAATACAAAAGTGTACTGTCAACAGTGCATTCCCCGCCTTCATTGGACTTGATCAATGCTAGACAAGGTTAGATCGCCGTCTTAAGCCTGGTGATGTAGACGTTCCTCCACGTCACCACACCTAAAGGGTATCTGAATTATATATTACTGTCAATCTTCGAAGAGACCAGTTTTATGCTCTGATGTAATGTACCCCTGAGTATACAATTAGTGAGTCTAAGGGAGCGTCATCTATCCTTGCTCTCCAGTATCTTTTCGCACCGACTGCGGAACGGTCAACTATGGCTATACTCGAGGTCATAGATCAGCTGTTCCCCAGCGCCTCGTGGGCGATAGCAGCTCTCGTCTTGGTCCTATGGAAGTACCTGTCGTTCCCAACGGAGATCCCCGTCATCGAAACGCGAAAAGGGTGGGAGGTCTCGTATGCCAGAGCCAAGCAGCGCTTTACAGCAGGCGGTGCCTCCTTGATCCGCTTTACGGAGGCGAAAGTACGTAGACACCGTCCCTGTGCCGGCAGTACTATACTGATCCACGACCATAGTTTAAGGCATTCTTTATAATCACCGACCTTGGTGAGCGGTTGATCCTCTCCGGCCAGCGCTACGCGCACGAGCTGCGCAACGAAACACGCCTGGATTCTGGATTATTCTTGGAGAAAGTACGTGGTAGTCGGATTCGAACGACAGTGTGAGTCGCGCGCTGATTGTTTCCTCGACAGGATCTGTATACAACCCTACCGGGATTCGAACCGTTCTCAAATGGGCGCAGACATGGCCGGATCACCCACGATATCGTGGCGAGGCTGACGAGGACTATACGTAAGTCCCTATTTAGATTGAGCGATCACGTCTAATGTACCAATTTGAGATCAGCTGCCGTGGTGCAGCCTATAGCCGAGGAAGCTTCGCTGAGTATTCGCGAAGTATGGACGGATGAAAAAGGTACTTCCCTTCCCCCCCCCCCCCAAGGGTCGAAGCAAGTCCAAGTCCAGTCATAGTTCACACGCAACCATCAGAGTGGCACGCCATCGACATCCAGCCCTCACTAGCAAGAATCATCGCCAGTGTAGCGGGCCGCATTTATATCGGCGACGAGTTGAGCCGGAATCCTCGGTGGCTGGACGCAATCCTCAGCTACACGGGCAAGGACGTGCTGGCCATCTACGTGCTGAAGAAATGGCCCGAATGGACCATCCCTCTGGTCCACTGGCTGTTGCCCTCGTGTCGCAATCTGCGCAGACGCCAGCAGGAGTTGAGGCAGCTGCTGCTCCCCGTAATCGGCCAACGGCGCGAGCAGCGGGCCAGGCAAGCAAGCAACAAGGAGAAACCGCAGCTCGACATTCTGGATTTTATCGAAGACTCGGCGCACCGGGGCGAGGCCTATGATCCCGTCATATCGATCATCGCCTTCTTCTTCGCCACCATCCCCACCGCGTCGGATCTGCTGACCAAGGTGATCTTCGATATCGTTTCCCGGCCGGATCTGGTCGCGGAGCTGCGGCAGGAGGTTATTAGCGCAGTAGAGAGCCACGGATGGTCCAGAAATACCATCCACAGTCTCAAGCGGATGGACAGCGCCATCAAGGAAACGCAGCGTCTGCAGCCCGTGAGCTCGAGTATGTCATCAACTCCCTCCTCACAGCGAAATTCCGAGACCAAACTAATACAGATCAGTCCTCATGCGCCGCCTCGCCACCGAAACCTTCACGCTGAAAGACGGCACCGTGATTCCCCAGGGCAAGATCGTCGGGGTCACAATCCACCACATGTGGGAGGCCGAGCTGTACCCGGAGCCCGAAAAGTACGATCCCTACAGGTTCCTGCGCATGAAGGAGAATCCAGGCCAGGAACATAAAGCCCATGCGGTTGCTACGAGTGTGGAGCACATGGGCTTTGGCCATGGCAACGCGGCTTGCCCTGGGCGGTTCTTCGCCGTGGCGACGGTTAAGGTGATACTGAGTCATATTCTGATGAGATATGAGATCAAGAGTGTGGAGAGTGAGATGCCGCGGACATTGTCGGCGGGAATCTCGTGTATTGCAAATCCAATGGCGCAGCTTATGGTGAGGCGACGGGAGGAGGAGATTGCACTATAATGTTGTTGGGGGTAGAACTCGACTAAGTCTTATTATATCGCAAGCTGGAGAGTGTGCTCAGAGTATTAGTCGCATTGCACTACAGCATTGCACTACACGTAGACCTTACGCCTCATCTTACTTATACTGCAGGGTACCATTCCTGTTATCCCATACACAGAATCGAATCAAAACAGCTAGCCTGGTCTCCATTTCACTTTTCATGTGGCAGATGGCATAACTAGTCTTTCCGTGTTGTTCAATATCTACACTTTCTCCGAAGGATACACCCGACTGATGATGATGATGATGAATTCATTCTTGCTTCTAGCAGGCTCAAGATCCGTATAATAGTAATCGCAGCTTATAATCTGGCGTACTATTTCTATCCAGCTATATATACAATATACTGATATTATATATACTATGTTAATCCAGTTTATCTACGGATATATATAATTAATCTAAACTTTTCTAAATTATCTATACAGATATAATTGGCATTTTTGTACATAAATAGTGATCATGAAAAGGCTTTTATACTGCTTTTTATTATGACTTGATTAATATATAACATATTTTATTATTACTACAAATATTAGCTATATAAATAATCAATCTCTTAGAATTTAGTTTCTATTGTAATCTATTTCAATTTTTCAATCCTTTTCTATATTAATACTAGTTTGAGTTGTTTTATATCTAATATTCGGGGATATTATAATACATATACCAAAAAGCCTATGTTTTATAATAATATTCAATCCAAGAATTAAATTTAAAACTTGATATATAGCAGGTTAAATTGTTAAAATTAAATGTATAGAAGCCACAGTTTATATCTTATATAAATTAGACACGTTCAAAAACCGTTCTATAAGTTTTTCAGCCACTAAGAGCCGTATATTAAGATCTTTGAAATGGCTAAGATACTGCATGCGAACGCGTTAACCGTTCGGCCATTCACCCGTCAGACTGTACCCGACTGGCAAACAAATATATATTTTTTTCATCAACCAACCCGACACATTCCTAGATCCCACTCTGCCGCCCAGATCTTTCTATGCACCCCAATCACGACTCTAGCTAAAATTCTTTACACTCTTACACTTGATACTGTCAATTGACAGCTGTGCGAGATCTCTATACTGCTGGCGGACATCAGGCGTCGACGCCGAGAACTGGAACTCCTGTCCGAAAGTGCCGCCGGAGCAGTCGCATGTCCTGTGGCCCGTTAGTCGAGTAGTCCAAAGCCTCGAAGGTGCCGGCCTGACTCACTCATAAAAACTGCAGGTAATCTCTGGACTGGGGATGACCATAGAGCCGATGCCGGCAGTGTCGTTCCTAGAAAGGGTGGGGTCAGTCGGACTGACGGAATTCCACGACTCGGTGTGACCCGTCGGTAACTTACATTCCGTTGTTGACGATCGTCAGGTCGACGCAGCTGTCGGAGACGGGGATCCGGGCGGTGGTGCCCTGGTACTCGATGTCGGAGTAGACGGCGGCCTGTTGCGGAGTGGTTAGATTGTGGCAATTGTGGGGATTTCATTCAAATTTACCGCTGGAATGGCCTCGGGAACTGGACCAGCGGATACCCGCGAAAGGGCAAGGGCTAGAGCAAGGCTGGCGAAGACTGCGCGGAAGACCATGTTGGCGGGGTGGTGTTTCGTTGAGGTATCCTGGTGGAATCTCGTGGAGATGAGGTACTCAGATAATTCTTTGGTGTTCTCAAACGAACTAGGATGCTGTGTGGTGTTATAAACCACTGCTACTGTTGTCGCCACTTCAATGGCCTTGACGGCAATCAATTGCGGTGTACAGAGATTAGTTGTTCCGCTGTAGTCTGCTCCTTGCTATGCAACTGGCGACCTCATCTCTAGAAGCCCATGTGAAAGGGGGAGTCAATGATCTCTGCGTCTCCCATACTGTCCTTGCGGGTTACTCGATGTGAGGATCTAATGCCAAGTCCGAGACGGTGCACATGCCAAACCTAGACCTGACAATGCCAGGGGTACACCGGCGAAGGACGTCTGTCATTGATGGTGATAAGAATGCCTCACTTGAGTGAAGAAGTGTCTCAGATGCTGCCCCTTGCTGCCCTGGCAGAATATATTTGCCGCTGGCAATCGGCGAGGTGAGGGGGAGAACGCACTGCTCCAGCGGTCAGGGTGCCGTTCGAGCATGAAGCACTGTCGTTAGGATCGCTGGTGGCACCTGCAGCTGTTTAAAGTCAGAGTCCACTCATTTCTTTCCTTGCAGCCGCAAGGATACAGCATTTGAAGATCTCTATCATGCGCTCTCCGTGTTCAGACATTCTCGGCGGGGCCTTCCACGGAAGGATGCTATCGAGGGGGTCCCGGGTGGAAGAACAGCCGGAATTCATAATTCGTGATCGTCTCTTGGGTGAAGACGGAGTAAGGGCCTTGTAGATCTTGATGTGGACGAGGAGCAAGATATCTAATCTGAGTAGTGGTGATTTTTAGAGTACTCTTCAGAGAATGTACGACCACGACAATCAAGGATTCCGCGCTCTCCGGTCTCATTGCTACGAGTACCATTCCTGGTAGCATAGTGTCTCTATCCAGCGTACCCCATCCAGTGACTCGGTCCTTATGCCAGATGGAGACTGCCACGGATGTCGAAAAGAGCGTGCAAGCTGCTAGACATGCTCCCGTTGAATCACCAATCGCTGGAACCCCATTCGAAGAGTTGCCCTATGATGCCCCAAAGGCTGAAGAGACGGATGGCACCTCCGAGGACGCTACCCCGGGCATTTGGACGATAGTGTGGTTGACGACCGGCCTGTGCATGGGCATTTTCTGCGTTGCTTTAGTATGCGAAACTCCGAGCATATCCCCTGAAGGATAGCTAAATCATTCACAGGACAACACAATCCTCGCGACGGCGATTCCCAAAATCTCCCTCAACTTTAAGACTATCAGCGATGTCGGGTGGTATGGCAGTGTCTACTTCCTCACCATCTGCTCGGTCACCCTCCTGTTCGGGAAGCTGTACACGCTCTATCCCCTGAAATGGACCTTTTGCGCGGCTCTGTTCCTGTTCGAGCTTGGGTCCCTGTTGTGTGGGGTGGCACCCACCTCGACCGCATTGATTATCGGACGCGCAATCGCCGGCCTGGGCAGTGGGGGCATCTTTCCCGGCGCCGTCCTGATCATGAGCGAGACGGTGCCGCTGGAGAAACGAGCCCTCTATAACGCGTTGATCACGGGCATGGCTGGGATTGCTGGTGTCACGGGACCCCTGTAAGCTAGCTTTTATCCTCTCTGGATCCATCGATTGCTAATACTTTATAGGATTGGAGGCGCCTTCACCAACCACCTGACCTGGCGATGGTGCTTCTACATCAACTTGCCTTGTGGCGCTGTTACAGCTCTGGCGGTTCTCTTTTCGTATCATGACAAGGAACGATCGGCGCGTTCGCAGCTGTCTTGGAGGGAGAAGATGGGCCACCTTGATCTCTGGGGACTGTTCATCTTCGTCCCCGCCATTGTCTGCCTGTTCCTGCCGCTGCAGTGGGCTGGCACCAAGTACCATTGGCAGAACGCCCGGATCATCGTGCTGTTTATCCTCTTCGGAGTGCTCATAGCCGTCTGGGCCGCAATCCAACGGTGGAAGCAGGAACGGGCCACGGTGCCCCCGCGGCTGATTGCAATGAGAAACGTCTGGGCCACAGCGGTCTACACCGTCTTCTTCTCCGGCTCCTACTATGTGATGGCCTACTACGTGAGTCTTGTGCCCCCCCCCGCCAAACAATGGGCCCGAATTCTCGATATCTGACACGATACTAGTTCCCGATCTGGTTCCAAGCCGTCAAGGGCGCGTCCGCCATGTCATCGGGCATTATGAGCATCCCGATGATTGCCGGCATCTCCCTGTGTACCTTGATCGGGGGCATTGCCGTCAACATGATAGGCCACTACATGCCCCTGATGTATCTGGGGACGATCATCCTCTCGATCGGCTGCGGGATGTGCAGCACTCTGACCGCGACCTCCGGCCACCCGGAGTGGATTGGCTACCAGGCCCTCGTCGGCATCGGGGCGGGCTTCGGCTTCAACATCCCCCTCATCGCCGTGCAAGCGTCGCTCCCGCCCGACGATATAGCGACTGCAACGGCCATTGTCATGTTTGCGCAGAATCTCAGCGGCGCGTTGTTCATCGCAATCGCGCAGAACCTGTTCCAGAACCGGCTCGTCGCGGCCGTGGTGCAGTATGCGCCGGACGTGGCGCCGGGGGATGTGATTGCCGCCGGTGCGGCGGACCTGGCGAGCTCTTTTTCGCCGGCGGTGCTGCCCCAGCTCCAGGAGGCGTATAATGCGGCGACGACGCAGACGTTTTATCTTCCGGTTGCGGGGAGCGCGCTGTCGATTTTGGGAGCGGTGTTTCTGGAGTGGTTGTCGGTCAAGAGGGAGAAGACTGCAAAAG
Source organism: Aspergillus aculeatinus CBS 121060 (assembly GCF_003184765.1). NCBI lineage: Eukaryota > Fungi > Ascomycota > Eurotiomycetes > Eurotiales > Aspergillaceae > Aspergillus > Aspergillus aculeatinus. The sequence continues at coordinate 237,802 of NW_020291501.1, forward strand.
TCCCTGCGGTTGTGCACTGAGTTAGGGTTTCCTGGGAATAACGGCTTGTATCCTATATATCTAAATCTTTCCTTCAACTAGATCGTGTGGTTGGAGTACAATCAGCCCTTCTCACCTAGTCCTATAGACGGAATTAACTTAAAGAAAGTCCAAATTGAGCCGACTGTTCTGTTTGTCATAGTATTATCCATGGGATTGTGACTGCCTTGAACAACCAACTGAGGAAATAGTTGCCCTATACGCAGATTGTAACTCAGCTAGTTCGTATCTTCAGAATACGATAATGTATCCCCCCGCTCCCAAAAATACGATCGAGTCCACTGTCCTGTTTGTACTGCTCTTCTTCATTGGATTATGATTACCTATTGGATATCTGCGAAGAGAGACTCTGCATAAGCAAACTTCAACTCAGTTACTAGTAGTCATGAATTAATTCATCTAGACCAAAAAATTGTTTCCAGATTCAAGACCCATACTTCAGCTCGTGCCATCCCAACAACGCGACTAGACTACGCCTCCGGCTTCCTCGCCACGATCAAAAACATGGGTGAAAAGATGCCCAACGCTCCGCCACGGTACATGCCATCCAGAATAGTGACCACCAGATCCACGACCTTCTGCGACCCGGCCGGGAACAGGGTCAGCTGCTCCAACTTGCCCACGACGGCCTGCAGCCCGCGATTGACGAGCGGCGAGGCGCGGGCGGCAAAGAAGACGCTCAACAGCGCAAAGGACAGCCAGCCCTGCTTCTCCAGAGTCGGGTCACTCAGCTGGGTCTCCCAGGGGATCTGGTCCGGGCGGGCGCCGAGGTCGTCGACGGCCAGGATCTCAAAGCCGACGGCCTTCATGGCGGCGATGGCCTCGGCGGAGGTGTGGATGCGGGCGAGCCCGCCGCCGCGCTCGATGTTGGTCTTGACCTCGCGGTGGACGGGGTTCGCCTCGTCGTACTTGTCCGTCAGCAGGGCCTCGTAGACCCCGAAGCGCGCGCCGGGCTTCAGCACCCGGAAGATCTCCGAGTACACCTCGACCAGGTCGGGCGCGTAGCAGGTCGACTCGATCGCGTACGCCCCGTCGAAGGTCTCGGCCGCGAAGTCGTCCATGCGCAGGAAGTTCTGCTCCACAAAGTTCACCTGGTACCCCAGCCCGGCCTCCTGGGTCAGCTGGCGCGCCTGCCGCAGCTGCTGCGCGTTGATGTTCAGCCCCGTGATGTTGGCCCCCGTGAACCGTGCGATCGACCGCGCCGGGTTGCCGATCCCACACCCCACATCCAGGATCTTCTCGCCTTCTTGGATGTTCACCCGGTGCGCCAGGTAGTGCTCGTGCCGCACCAGCGACTGCGCCATCGGCTCGTTCGGCGAGAGTCGGCACAGGTGCCCGCACATCCGTCCGGACTTCTGGAAGATCGAGGTCACCAGGTTGTAGTACCTGGTTGTTGTGAGTGCGAGGCAAGGTGAAGGAACATGGGAGGGAGGGTGGGTAGGAGTGGACTCACTGGATGGAGAGGGCATCCTGCGCGGCTTTCCGTTGCTTCGCAGAAGTCAACACGGCTTCTGGAACTCAGTAGATGGGGACGTAGTCTGTACAAACCTCCAGCTCTTCAGGCTTCTCCTGGTGATTGGGATCGGCTTGCTCGGGATTCCACACGCGGAAGTACTCGTCCGCATCTTGTTGCATTTGACCCATGGCGAGAGCTGTGGTTAAGAGAATTAATAGGCTTGGGGTTGAGGATGCTCGTGGTGGCAACGTGCACCGTGAGTATCTCACTATATAGATAATATAGATAGCAAAGTTGGAACCACAGTGAAGCAAAAGACCACCGAACGACAGTGAAGCCAAAACTTCTGCCGATAGTGCCAGTTTTTGCCCCCTTGCCTCGTGCTGGTGCTTGCCACCTCCAAAGGATACATAGACTACTCCTGGCAGGATTGAGACACCGTTTCACCGACTTTGTAGGGTTGTCTGCTATTAGGCATGGTGCTGCACAGGGAGGGGAACACCCCTCACTGCCACATTATTGGTGAGGACAGCTGCAAGCCGATCTAGCCCTGGCAGACGACAGAATACCATTGTTTAGGTTCATTGGAGCCCCTTGCGTCCTTGACGCCGAGTGTCAATCCTCATCCGACCAACCGCCAGCCGGCTTTGAAGGGTAGTCGGTGTCAATGGGTTATGCGCTAGCACAGACTGACATGTGTGTGCACTACACTTACCGTAGCGATCCATTCAAAGGAGATTTAGAGAGTGGTCAGACTGATAGAGTGCTGGCAATGGATTGCCACGGGTTCATCCGTTTCAATCCCACCTGTGTTGGATCACCCCTCAATAGACTGTCTTACGTGGCTCTGGTTCTATCTCCGACGCGTTGGAAACTACCGCACACCGGTGAAGGGGACTAGCTTAGACATAGCAGGTCATTACTGAAAGCTCGAGGTACATTAACATCGGCCATTGTATTTGATTTGAACGTTGCGATGCGAGAATTGAGAGCCCAGGTTGTCGGGCGCGGGATCAGAAGGAACAAGAGGTTTTAACCATAAATTCGTAGTCAACAGCAGCGAATAGCGGTAGCTACCTCGATCAGACTAACACCTTCGAGGTACAATGCATCCAGTCGAATCTCACTCTACCTCGCAAGAAGGCCATAATGCAGCCACTATTGTGAAAGTCCACCCTCAGCTCAAAGCAGTAGCATCCCCCCATTCGTAGCCAGCGTCGACCCCGAGTTATACCGATCCTTCATCAGATACAGATACGCCTGGGCCACGCTCTCCGGGGTCCCGACCTGGGCGACCGTGGACTTCTCCTTGGCCATCTTGACCGCGAGATCCGTGGCGCCGCCCAGGATATCACGGACCGCCTCGGTGAGCACCGCCCCGGGGGCCACGACGTTGACGCGCAACGGCTTCAAGTCCACCGCCAGCCCGCGCGCCATCGCCTCCACCGCGCCGCAGTATCCCGAGATGACCGTCCATCCGGGATCCGGCTTGAGGCAGTGGGCGCCGCTGGTCAGCGTCAGCGAGTTCCCCGCGTCCTGCTCCATGTACGCCGGGAGGTGCTTGGCCACCATCAGCGGCGCCACCAGCCGGATCACCCCCGGCCGCTGGACGTCGGCCACCGTCAGCCCCTCCAGCGCTGGCGGCTGCGTCATGTCCGCCGCCGTGATCACGATATGGTTGATCTTGCCGTCGCCGGCGGCCAGCGCCAGCAGTCGCTGCACGTTGGCTTCGACCGTCTCCGGATCGCCCAGGTCGCATTGCATCCCCTGGATCCGGTCTGCGGCGGAGTGCGGGTTCGATTCTCGCAGTCGGGCGAGGGCCTGGTCGAGCTTGCCCTGCTTGGAACCCGCGATGGTGACGATGGCGTCGTGCTCAACCGCTGCTTCTGCGACGGCGAAGCCGATCCCGGACGTGCCGCCGATGACCAGCACGCGCGTGTTGCGCAGCTGGTCGGTATACTTTCGGGCGCCTTGGGTCATTGTGCTTTTGGTGGAAGAGGAGCTGTAGGAAAAGGAGTATGAAGGCACTGCTGCGTGAACGGAGGTGCAGAGAAGGGGGGGTGAGCTGTTATCAGTGAAGTCCCTATTCAAGGCCGCTATCAATCGTAATCACCGAGGTTCATAGAGTTACCTATACTCGGGTGGGAGCCCCTTGAGCAGTGGATGAGGCATGACGCTGTGCCTGCCAGTAAGGGCCTGGCTTCAGGTAGAGCTACATTGTCTTGCGCACCACGCATCTTTTTCGTCCAACATGAGGGAGGCAGTGCACGACGCTAGGTCTGTTGAAAAGCAAACAACAGGGGGGCCAACTGCGAAGACCCTTGCGTCGCTTGGCACTCTTCCCCTTCACCGCAGTTCCGGACACGCTACGCATGAACCAAGACAGCGAGTGAGATATGGCCTCCTTACTGACAATCACACCGGTAAGATAGCCCTTGCAGGAATGCCTTTCGATAAGTGACGCAATTCATAGCCAGGCAATCGGATAGTCCAAGAGAGAGTGTATAGAGGCCTACTACCTGTCTATCGCACCGTTCGCGTTTCCAGTCACTATCGCAGCATTAGATACAGCAGGATGGGTTCCATCGGCGAAGAAGTCCAAGTCATCATCGTCGGACTCGGCATAGTCGGGCTCTCGGCAGCGATCGATTGCCGCGAGAAGGGCCACAAGGTCCGAGCCTTCGAGAAGAGCGATATCCTCAAGCCTATCGGTAGGACTCCCCACCCGTGTCTACTTTCTGATGACTGTGCTCATGATACCGTTGGTGGGGTAGGCGACTGTATTGGCCTCCAGAGCAACGCAACACGCATCATCGGACGATGGGGCGACGGGGCGATCCACGAAGCCCTCCGTGACTGGGTCGTCACCGCAAAGGAGATCCAGATCCACAACTCGTCCGGCGGCCGGATCATCCGCCAGGATCTCTCGGAGGTGTGCAAGCAGCACAACTACCTCCTGCCGCGCTCAGAGCTGATCCGGGTGATGTATGAGCACGCGCGCAAAATCGGCGTGGAGATGACGCTCGGCGTGGATGTTTCGGACCCTGTTGAGGACGAGCAGGGCGCCAGCGTGCTCGTCACGGCGCGGGATGGCACAAGTGAGCGAGTCCGCGCGGACTGTGTGATCTGCAGCGACGGGGTGCACAGCAAGATGCGCCAGGCGATTATGCGTGGGCAGCCCGTCGAGCCGCGGCCGTCGGGCTATGCGGCCTTCCGGGCGCTGGTCAATATCGACCGACTCAGGGCAGATCCAGAGGCCAGCTGGGTGTTTGAGGGGGTGGAGCAAGCCGACCGATTCGACGTCTTCTTCCTCTCTGGTGCCCAGATCGCCCTGCAGTCGTGTAACAAGGGCAAGGTTTTTTCGTGGTTCTGCATCCACCAGGTATGAATCTGTGTATCTATACGTCCCGTACTTGTGTCTACACATGTTGGCTAACCACGGCTTCAGGACACGCGCAACCTCCTCGACGTCTGGACCTCGACGGCCGACCCTAACGAAATGCTCAACCTCATCAAAGACTGGCCCATCGGCGCGCGCCTCTGGTCTGTCATCCGCCACACACTTCCCCAGAAGTTCATCAACTACCCGCTCTTGAACCACGACCCGCTCTCGCACTGGGTCTCCAGGGGTGGCCGCCTCATCCTCATCGGCGACGCAGCGCACCCGCTCTCCCCGGCCGCCGGGCAGGGTGCATCCCAGGGAATCGAGGACGCCAACGTGCTCGCGACCACGCTCTCTCTCGCCGGACAGGAACAAGTGCCCCTTGCCCTCCGGGTGGCGGAGCGCATCCGCTACGCGCGGGCCTCGGCTGTCCAGCTCATCAGCCACCGTTCGAACGAGGGCTGGCGGAACCAAGACTGGGACGCGTTTGCGGCGGACGAGGAGAATGTGGCCTCGCTACCGCTCGAAACGTGGATCTTCGGGCATGACAGCCAGGCGTATACGGAGCGGGAGTTTGAGAGCGTTGCCAGGGCAGTCCGCGAAGGCCAAAAGTATCGACCGACCAATTTGCCAGAGGAGCTGTGGGGGGAGCTGGCGCTGGGCCAGTATGCTTAGGGTTTACCATCCTAGAACAATAGAATGCACGTATCTTGCTCACGGAGTATATGGGATGCATCTATGCAAGCTGTAAAACCTGTACGCAAAATGTAGGGTCGGGCTGGAGGATGGCTCTGCCTGTTGACTGTCGGAGGCCCAAGAACGCATACTTAGGGCTACCTCCTCGGATAGCCCTCCCGGGTGGAACGGACTCTGCTACATGGAGTACAGATGGAAGTAGCGGTCACTCTGTAAAAGCAAAATGCTGCGACTAGATATTCTTGTTATAGTAGTGACTATCTCGGCAAAATCAGCAAGGTGCAAGGGGCAGTCTACGGTGAGCGATACGCATGCTAACTGATAAGTGGCGCTTGCCAGGACGGCCATGAATTCATCCGCTTAGTGGGAAGAATGGTAATAGACGCTGAAATACGGCCCCCCTTTGCTCCAGGCAAAAGAGACGTATTGGATGATATCCGTGGTCTGCTCGAGGTCGACGCCGGGGCTGCAGTGAGACAGGTTAGCATAAACCCCACACACTTAGGACAAGGTGAGTAAGGCCTCATACAAGTATTCCTGGATCGTCTTGATGAATCCTTCGCCCGTCGCCGTCAATCCAATGTGCTGCATGAATTTGGCAATACCCTGCGCATTCTGGAGGTCGTTCTCTCCGTTCATGTCCACGTAGAACTTGGGCATTGGCTCGTCGCTGTTGGGTAGAAGCTCATAGTTCCAGATTCCCACGGGGCGTCGGTCCTGCGTGAATATTAGTATGTGTTAGAAAGCAGACAGTCTTGGAAACCTACCTGGCCAGGGGTCAGGTACTCCCAGAGCACCCGCATATACTCCAGGCCCTTCTTGTTGGTCTCGCTATCCACCAGGCGACCCCCAAGCGTCCAGATCTCCTCCACCTTGGTCCAGGAGATGTCCAGAAGTGCTCCGTAGACCTTCAGCCGCGCCTTGGCCGAGTCTACACAATCGAACCCGACAAACGAGTACTGGTTGTAGCACTGGCCCTCCTCCATGTACTCATTGACGAGCGAAACCACCCGGCCACAATCCGGCACATTCTGACCTTTAGTAATGGCCTTTTCGAGCAGCTCACTGAGCCCAGTGTCCCCCACCTTGCACTTCAGCGCGGGGTAAAGGTAGGTCTTGACCGTGACCGCATCCCCCTTCAGGTCCAGCCCAAACGCCGCCTGCGTTTTGAATTTGGACCCCTCCAGCTTCGCGCCCCCCAGGTGATCACTCTCCTTGCGCGATAGCGTCAACGTGCCAATCAAGGTGTGGAACAGCGACGGATCGAACCCCGCAAAGCCCAGTCGGCCCATCTTATTCAGCACATTCGACACGGTAACCATGTTGTACGGATCCCGTGCACCGCCGGAGATGGACGAGGCCGGCTCAAAGCCAATGCGCACGGTGGGCTGCTTGCCGGGCTGATAGTTGACGCTGAACTCGACGGGGAGCCCCGAGTGAGTGATCGAGGAGTGCCATGTGTGCGGGTGGGGCCCGAAGTTGGGGATCATCAGCGTGTTGTAGAGGGTCAGGAACTGGCATTGCTGCGGGAGAGTGTAGTCGGCCGAGGAGAGGATTCTCGAAAGAAGAGGCGCGGTGCGTGTCCACCATTTCTCTTCGGCGTCGTTGGTGAAGTCGAGGGATCTGGTAAGGGAGGTGTAGATTTCTGGGTCGCGGTGTTTGGGGGTTTGTTTAGGAGCTGCCCGGGGGGTGTCGGGCTCGATGGAGACAGTCATGTTTATCGTGATAGTACTATTAATGTTGAGCAAAGACCAAGCTCGTATATGGAGTCAGATAGGGAACTAGAACTAGTGACTTAGACGGGCTCGATTGATGAGGAAGCTATGGAAGCTCGGCTACCGAATGCGATGTATATATATACACAAGGCACTTGCGGTGAGCACAGTGCATAATCATCGTACACTGATTACTTAACTCCTAGCTATGCCCCACTTGGACTAAGGGTTAGCTGTAGTGTTAAGACTTTCCAATTACTGAATACTTTGCCATCTGAAAAGCCGTGTATAATCTCACCAATTGTTCTTCTCGATTGAGTATATAACGTATTCTTCTTGTCTCGTTCAAATCGATATATTCCCATGATCAGGATTATAGCTATAATTGATCTCTTTTTCTTTATGATATACGAGCTGGTTCCCAAGTCTCAGAATACATATAATTAGTGTTACAACTTTTTGTGCATATGAAATATATCCCTAGGTGTGTGGAAGATAATAAGGAGTTAATGTAGTATTATTACAAGATCAAGAAGTAATATCCTCCAGATCTATAGCTGAGATATAGTTGTTTTAGCTGTTTACGAACGTTGTTCTTTACTACTGTGCCTGGTCTAACCGCCTTGATGGCTCGTCTATTGCTATTAACCTCCGGAAATCTTTAAGGCAGTTCATCTTGTTATTACAACAAGTATATCCACCCCTACAGTGTTGTCATAACTAGACAACCGAGGTAAATCAACCACGTTGGATGTATTTTATTGAAGCGGTGGACTTGCCACTTCTGGCTCCGTTGACAATCATGCACAACCTCACTGGGTAGCATGAAGAGTTTTAGAATCATACAGTAACCTGCAGACTGCAGTGTTGGTAATTTCTGTCCAGCAGCAGCCTCCTTGGGACATCAGAGCTCATAGACATGATCGTCGCATATACCTATAGACAATGTATTGTTGCTGGCTCATTCTCCCTCCCTAGCACTTCAAGAACAGCCACCTCGCCGATCTGCGGTTTCTAGACACCATAGATCGACCAGATACCCACTGCAAGGAACACGGGGCTGGCTTGCATGTCATCTATCTATACATCGAACGCAGTGTGGGTGGTCCGCGCAGCACCTACTTACAGAAATGGCTGTCGCTTGCGCTGTGACGTGTCATATTCCATCACTTGCAGCTGCACGCCCCTCACGAGTGTTGCATACACACTGCATATGCCCGCAGATGCTTGCAGGAAGCCCGCAAAAACTGCCCAACACCTCAAATCTCAGTGTCGGGCACGAATTCCGCGCGAGTACCCTATTTAACCACCCTCCCTCCTCACCTGCAGCAGTCGAAGACAACCCCCTCGCGCCACCCCCCGCCCCCACCACGACCACCTCACCATGTCTTCCCCGAGCAAGGGACTGACCGTGGCTATTCTCGGATGCGGTAAGTGAAAATCCCATCAATCATTCCAGCCACCTTTTTGACTAGCTCCCTGACCGAACCCAAAAACCCGGGCAGGGAAGATCGGCCAAGCGGTGCTGCAGGGCCTCCTTGCCGCTGCGCTGCAGGCCCCGACCGCCACCAATGACACCGCCACCAACCCCCCCCCCCCCTGTCGACCACATTCAAGTGACGGTCCGGTCAGACGCCGCAGTGGAGCGAGTGTCGCACGCCATCCGCCCCTTCCTGGCCGGGGCCGGAAATGGATTCCCTGGCGTCGAGATCTGCAAAAGCGACCGCAATCGCGCCATCGCGCTGCGCGCTGATATCGTTCTAATCGGCTGCAAGCATACCGCGCTGGCAGAGCTTCTGGCGGACCTGCAAGGAGTGCGAGGCGATCTGTGCCGATCCCATGGTCGTGATAATGATCAGATGATCGTACCGGGGTCCAGGCCTCGGGTCTTGGTGAGTCTGGTCGGCGGGGTCTCTGCTGAGACTATCGCGAGGCAGATGAATGGCCAGGATGGTGGCGATCAGGGCTGGCTGGTGACGCGGGCCGTCTGCAGTGTTGCGGCAGCTGTGCGTGAGTCGGTCACCGTCTTGTCAGATACTGAAGCGTGGACGACACATTCCGCGGCTCGCGGTCTCGTCACCGCTTTGTTCGAGCAGGTGGGGATTGTGCGATGGTTACCGGAGAGGCAGATGCATGCTGCGTCGGCACTGGGATCGTCGTCGGTGGCCTTCTTTGCTGGGATCATCGCCGCGCTGGCTGAGGGGCTGGGGGCTGAAGGCGATAACGAGACTGAGAACGAGGACGATGCGGCTACGTTGCCCTTGCAGGTTGCATTGGAGATTGCGGGTCAGGCTGCTCGCGGTGCAGCGACACTTATTCATCACCAGCGCGCGCCACAGGAGATCGTGGCTCAGGTCACAACGAAGGGCGGTGCTACGGAGGCTGGGTCTGCGGTTCTGGAAAGCAAGCGGGTGATGCAGAGCCTGAGAGAGTGTAGTGTTGTTACTGCAAAGGCGACGGCTGGACTGGGTGCCACGAGCTCACAGGGTCGAGGTTAATCTCAGCCATACACCATCTACATGGGACGTCTCGGTGGGATGGCCTCTTGGAGAGTATGAGATATAGATAGTCTTTTTCTGCATCTGGAACTGAGAACGAGAACACTTGTAGGAACTAGACTGTGAAACCCCGAGCCTACTCCGTACATTGGAGCATCCTATAGACCATGAATACGCTCATCGCGAGTAATAAGAACTAGTAGGCCGTTGCCAATCGTTGCTGGTGATACTGCAAAGCTGTCATCTCCCCATACGCCGCCGGCCTTTCCTCGGTGACAAACTGCGGCAGAGGCGCAACGGAGGCATCCCGGTCCGCCTTGAGGAAGAAGGCACAGGACCGACGAGAGGCAATCTTCCCCGAGCTGAGATGCTTCATGGTTGGGGGAATAGTGACCTGGTGCACGCCCGGGCGGAGCACATTGTTCGTCCACAGTTGGAAGGTCTCGCTGATGTTAACCACCATCTCCGACCGTTTTCCCGCGACAATGGGCAGGAAGGAGTTAGGGCTCGTGCGATCCTCCATCTCCAGTCCGCCCTGGCCGTCTTGAAAGAGGCAGGTAATCACGCCCAGGTCTGCGTGGGGATGGATGCGGCTGACTTTGTTGCGGGCTAGCTCTTCTATATCGATTGTCGGGTAGTGGTTGAGACGTAGCTCGCTGGAGGAACCTCTGCATTTGTCGACTAGAGAGCCCTGGGGGAGGTCGAGCCCCATCTCGATGCTGCGCATGATGGTCAACGCAGCCTCGTGGGACTTGATGTAGAAGTTCTCCATAAAGGACTGGAAGCCTGGCAGGGTGTTGCCCGGCCAGCGATTCGCGAAGGTCTTATCATGCGGTGACCCTGCGTCAAAGTGCTCCTAAACCGTATCATCAGGATCCGTCCATGAACAAGGCGAACAGAAGACTCACCCGCGCATCTGTGAGATCGATCGAGCTGGCCCCCCGGCTGAACAGCCGCGATGTCTTCTCAGCGCCCACGCAGCTCCATCCACGCTGCGGAGTTGGACCCGCCGGGTTGGCAATGGCTAGTTTCTGCTCTGCTTCCAATTGAAAGAACCGTTCATTCTAACTCGCTTAGCGAGACGCTATTGTGCTCGTACGGCGGAGGGACACACGCACCCACATGAATAGCTCGTCGATGAGCTCGTCAGAAAGCCCATGGTTGATCACTTTGACAAAGCCACATCGCAGCACCGACTGGACGAGTTCATCCGCAAAGGCTCTTTGCTCGTCATGTGTTCCGGAGATGAAGCGCGAGGCGTCGACGGTACTCTCCCGGCAGTGAGCTGCTCTGTCTTCACATAGACTACCCATTTTATATTGCGGTTGTGTTGAATCCTACCCTAGTACTGCTAGTAGCTGGCAACCGTGCACCCATGTCCTCTGGTGAGGTTAAGTAGCCCATTGACAGCCGTCGAATACGCAAGGAGACTCGGCCAGATCACGGGCAATGATCGCATTATTCGGGCTCCTTCCGTGATCCAGCAACTACCTAAATGGCTCTCGGACGCCTCGCAACATGTCGTGGAATCGTGATGTTGCTCTATACCGATGGTGGGTTTGATACGGCATCAAGGGGTGTCGTTGGCGAGTGGATCCACATACCTTGCCGCAAGGAGAAACCAGCCGACTTTTTGCCTTGGACACCTTCCCACTGCCGTGCAATATCTCCACTCCGACCTTGCGTTAGAATACCGCTCGCAGGAAGGTAGTAGAGACGAAGGGCGAGATCGTCCTCTTGCATCGCAGTGGGAGGAGGTGACTGGGAAGAAAGAGTAAGGTGCTGTTGGATCGGCGTAGGCAAAGGGACTGGAATCCTGTCATGCTAGGTGCCTATCATCTAGGTATGCGTATGAGTTGAGGTCTAAGCCCGCTATAGATATTGTGTTTCAACCCATATGCATAATCTCGCTAGCTAGAAGTTCCACAGACGGCCCACCGCCGCGGCGTGGCTGTCGGAAACATGGCAATTCGCCCTTTGCTCACTATCTTCATCGCTTGAGTAAGACCCGCATGTCACTCACTCATCTCCGACTGCCGTCTCGTGCAACCTTCGTGCGTGATTCGGTGGTCTAGTTCCACGTATATCTGGCCCCGGATGGCCGCGGCGATGCCCAGTTACGGGCAGAGCCATTTTCCTTGGCTGGTGTGACTTGGGCCTGCTTCCTGTCTTCTCTGCATCCTCCATTGTTCGTCTTGCCGTTATACCCAGCTTTCGGGAGATGTCATTAGATCGTTGGTTAGCGGTGTCGATACCGTGCCCGTTGTACGTACCCTCCTCAGGAAGTGATGAAGTCCGGGCATCCATCTATGGGGAGACGAAAGCTTTAGCCTTGGCGGGGAGCCTGGCTCCGGAGATCTATGTGCTTGCATGGGCTGTCTTGATGGCGAGGTACCAAGGCTCTGTGAGTCTCGTACTGGACAGTCAACTACAGCCAGGCGATGGAAAGTCTGTTTCATTAGAGGTGGACTTGTCGCCGTCCTCCTCGATTGGAGTCACTATTGACGCTATCGCTCGAGGAATACTCCCGATAGAAGTCGTCAATCCCGAATCAGGCACTACAAGAGATACCAGCAGACCATCGACAAGCTTTCTCCTACCGTGGAAGCATCCACGCAAGCGGAGGAGTCAAGATCTCCCGCCACCTGCTACGAACGACGTGCTCCAACTGCGACTGGTGCAGCAGAGGAAAGGATGCGCCTGCCGAGCCGTCTACGACGAGTCGAGATGCAATTCCCGTGATGCACAGCGAATTGTCCAGCAATTTGTGCACGTTGCGCAGGAGCTGCGTAAGATCGGTCGGGATTCTACACTCCAGCAAGCTTTCACCCTCAGCTTGAACGACAAGCGTCAGCTGCTGAGATGGAACTCCTGCCCACCACCCCCAATTGACAGGTGCTTTCAGGATCTGTTCATGGCGCAGGTGCAACTAGATGGCGGACGAGCCGCCGTGTCAGCGTGGGACGGGGAGCTCACATATAAGCAACTCGATGAACTCTCCTCTCTGCTGGCGGCCGAGTTGCAGCAGCAGAAGGTGTTACCCGGGACGATTGTCCCGTTGCTCTTTGAAAAGTCCTACTGGATGACGGTCAGCATGCTGGCGGTAGTCAAGATTCGCGCCGTTGCGGTCTGCCTATGCAGCACCCACCCCGACGAGGCCATTGAAACCATTCTCAAGCAGGCATGCCCTCCTGTCATTATGGCTTCGGAAACGCAAGCGACACGGCTGCACCAGATGGGTCGTGATCGGGTCATTATCCCACAGTCCTGCACTTACTCTTCGACTCCTCCTTCCTCCTCGATCATATTTACCCCGGCGAATCCGGAAGATGTCGCCTTCATCGTCTTCACGTCCGGTAGTACGGGCACCCCGAAGGGCATTGTTCTTAGCCACCGCGCCATCAGCACCGCCGGCCATTATGTCGGTAAGCGCATGCAAGTCAGGCCCGACTCACGGGTTCTGCAGTTCTCTTCATACGCCTTCGACATGAGTATTATTGAGACGTGGCAGGCGTTGACTCGCGGCGCATGTCTCTGCATCCCGTCGGAGACTCAACGTTTGAACTCGATGCCCGACTTCCTTCGAAGTCATGGAGTCACTTGGGCGTTCTTTACCCCCTCAACCCTTAGAAACTTCGAACCTGCGGACTTCCCATCGCTGAGGACCCTTGTCCTCGGCGGCGAGAGCATTGGACAGGACCTCGTCCGACGATGGGGCACTCATGTCCGAATATTCAACCTCTGGGGCCCGGCCGAAGTGGGCCCGTCCGGCGCAGGAGAGATTGTGCCTGCGACATGGATTCCAGGCACCATCGGAACCGCGGCCGGTTGTATTGCGTGGATCACGGCGCCCGACGACAGTGACTGCCTTGCACCCATTGGCACGGTTGGGGAGGTCGTGATGGAGGGCGCAGTGATCGCCGAGGGCTACCTCAATGACCCCGACCGCACCGCACAGGTTTTCATTGACCCTCCGAAGTGGCGGTCGCAGTTCGATGAGATTCCCATTCAAGGCCCCTTCTTCAAGACGGGCGATCTCTGCCATTATAACGCTGACGGCACCTTCCGCTATCTCAGCCGCAAGGACACCTATGTGAAGATCAGGGGCCAGCGCGTGGACACCGATGCCGTTGAACTGCGCTTCCGCCAGCTGGAGCAAGGCGTCGAGATTGCCGTCGCAGCTGTCACCTCGAAGAGTGAGCAGGGAGCTACGCTGGTAGCATTTGTCGCTAATAATGCTGGCGCCGAGGTCGACTGGAGCGATAGGCGGAGTAGCCCTAAATTGGAGACGTTGCCTCCGTCTTGCGCGGCGCTGGCTCGTCGCTATCAGTCCACTCTCCGCCCGCACCTGCCTCTCTACATGATCCCTTCATTCATTGTCCCGCTTAAGACCTTTCCTCGCACGGCAACTGACAAGGTGGACCGCAAACGGCTCTGTGGTCTGCTCGAAACCCTCACAACAGTCGACATGACCACCTGGCTCAGTGCGCGGCCAACCTTGTGCCGGGACTCGGAGTCACGATCTGTTCTGACGGGGTCTGAGCAAGAGCACTCGCTAACTCAGGCAGTCGGAGCAGTCTTTGGGATCCCAGCCCCCTCAGTCAACCTCGACCTCAATTTCCTGCACATGGGAGGAGACTCAGTCACGGCGATACGGGTCGTTCGAACGCTGGCAAGGGAGAACTGGCAGCTCCGCGTGGAGTACCTCCTGGCTGGAGATACAACCCTACGCACAGTGGCTGATAAGCTCGAGCAGGACGATGCTGGACGGGTTCAACAATCGACCCCTCGACCTTACAGCCTTTTGGATAATGAGAGCATCCCCGCACTACTTCCACTCGCAGCTGAGCAGTGCCAGATTACTGAATCCTACATTGAGGATATATATCCGACCACCGCGCTCCAAGAGGGGCTCGTCGCAATTACCGAAACCAGTGGATCAGAAGCCTACACTGACCGGTTTCTCTTTACTTTGCCCCCCGACTGCGACGTCAACCAGGTCAGGAAGGCATGGGCGACTGTTGTGCAAACCACCACTATCCTCCGGACGCGCATCATGCAGGCAACGAATGGCCAAACTTACCAAGTTCTGTGCAAACCCGACTTGGCTATCCCGTGGCAGTCCGCCGATTCCGTATCACAATTCCTCGATCATGACCAGAGTCGACCAATGGGACTGGGCTCACCACTGATCCGCTTGACCCTCATTCAGTCGTCTACTGGCAGCTTCCTGGCGCTTACCCTACACCACGCGATATACGACGGTCCCACGTTACACTTGTGCATTCAACGGGCAGAACAGGCCTACCGGGGGCAGCAATTGCCGCGCAGTGACTTCGTCCGCTTCATTCACCATCTCACCCAAACCGCCACGGACATGGACACGGCACGGACGTTCTGGCAAAAGGAAACACTGCATCTCAGCAGTGTACTGTTCCCCAAGCATCCCTCACCCGAGCATACTCCCCGCGCCACCTGCGCAGTCCATCATGACAGCCCCCGTGCCGCTGTATCCAAGTCGTTGCCGCTGGCCAGTCCTACGGCCAAAGTGCGGTTGGCCTGGGCCCTTCTTCTCAGTCTGTACACCGGTTCAGAGGACGTTGTCTACGGTGCGGTGGTGGACGGACGCCGGGCTCCGTTGGCCGACATCGGGAGCATCGCAGGCCCAACCATAGCGACGTACCCAGTGCGTCTTCTCCTCCAGCGCGAGCAAACCGTCCACCAGGCTGCTTCCCACGTCCAGGACAAGATCCACGCCACTACCCCATTCGAGCAGACCGGCTTGCAGCAGATCCGCCAGATGGGCCCCGAGGCCGAAACGGCCTGTAAATTCCAGAATCTGCTCATCGTGCAGGCGGAAGACACCCTCGCGCCGTCGCCGATCTTCGGCCCCGTCGAGGAGCATCTGGGCGCGCTGAACAGTTTCCCGGGCTATCCCATGATTCTGCTGTGCACGCCGACCAAAGGTGTCTGGAAATTCGAGATGCTGGTGGACGAAGAGGTGCTACCCCGCGACCAGGCGGAGCACATGCTGTTTCAGCTAGCACACCTCCTGCAGGAGTTGGATAATGTTCACAACCAGGATACGCCGCTATCTCATCTGAACCTGATCTCCGCGCAGGATAACGCCATGCTCACGAGGTGGAACGGCTGCGCCCCCGTGCAAGCCTCAGCCTCGATTCCGGACCTGATCCAAGCCCAGGTTGGACAAAGTCCACACGCGTGCGCCATCTCCGCCTGGGACGGGGACTTGACCTACCAGCAGGTCGAGGACTATAGCATCCGGCTCGCGCTGCAGCTTGACCCTCTCATCCGGCGCAGTGGCGCGCGGTTCGTTCCGATCTTCTTCGAGCGGTCCAAATGGGTGCCCATCGCCATGCTGGCCGTCTCGATGGTCGGGGCGGCCTTTGCGCTGCTGGATCCCACTCATCCGCAGGAGCGCAACGCGCAGATCTGCGGCGCCGTCGGCGCCACCGTGGGATTGACCTCGCCCAGCCAGCAGAAACTGGCCGGGACGATCACCGACGCGGCTTGGATCGTCGTGGGCGACAAGAGCTTCCGCTCTCCCCCGCAGGCCAACGGGTATGGGTATCCGGCCCGACTGCTTTCGTCCCCTGCGCCGCACGACCTGCTGTACGCCGTCTTCACCTCCGGGTCCACCGGAGCCCCCAAGGGCGTGCTGATCGAGCATGGCGCGTACTGCTCGGCTATTGCCGCGCAGCAGCCCAAGCTGGGCATCACGGCCCACTCCCGCGTCCTCCAGATCTCCTCCTATGCGTTTGACTCCTTCGCGGTGGAGATCCTGACCGTCCTCGCCAGCGGCGGATGCGTCTGCATCCCCTCCAACGAGGAGATTGCAGGGGATCTGGGCGGGGCCGTGCAGCGATTGCAGGCCAATTGGCTATGCATCACTCCCTCGATGCTGCGGCTGCTCACGCCGGAGGCCGTGCCGTCGCTGCGCACGGTCGTCGCAGTGGGCGAGTCTATGCTCCCCGGCCAGATTGCCCAGTGGTGCGAGCGCGTGCATCTCCTGTGCGGCTACGGTCCCACCGAATGCTGCACGGGGGCGACGGCGCAGCGCATCACCGCCAGCAAGATGGACCCCCGGATCATCGGGACGGGCATGGGCTGCCTGCTGTGGGCGGTGCACCCGGACGACGTGAACACCCTGATGCCGGCCAACACCGTGGGCGAGCTGGTCCTGCAGGGCCCGATCGTCGGCCGAGGATACCTGAACGACGCGGCCAAGACAGCGGAGTCGTTCCTCGACCCCCCGGCGTGGGCGGAGAAGTTCCACCCCCAGGGCGCGAGGATCTATCGCACCGGCGACCTGGTGCGTCTGAACCTGGACGGCACCTGCAGCTTCCTGGGGCGCAAGAACCAGCACACCAAGCTCCGCGGCCAGCGGCTGGACCTGGCCGACGTCGAGCGTCACCTCCTCCGCGCGTTTGGCCCGGAGGCCAACGGCATGGCGGCGGTCATCCGCCCGTCGGGCAGTGGGACGACCCCCTGTCTCGTCGCGATCGTGCAAATGGCCGAGCTCCCCGGGTCCGGGTCAGGAGTCATCAATGGAGGAGCATCGTCCCAGAGTGGCCTCTTCAAGCAGCAGAGCGCCGAGTTTCAGGCCCGAGCGCGCCACGCCCGCGACGAGCTCCGTCTCACCCTGCCGGCCATCATGGTGCCGGAACTGTACCTCCAGGCGCTGGACCTTCCGCTCATGGTATCGGGTAAGGTGAATCGACGCCTCATTGAGAGTCATTGTGCCGAGCTGGGGGCGCGCGATCTGCATGCGCTGGGATCGCTGGAGCGCACCGATGAGCATGCCGCGGAGGAGCTGCTGCGTGAGCATCACGAGCCAGTCGCTTGGGCGATAAGCCAGCATGTCGCCGGAATTATAACGAGGAAAACGGATCGGGACGAGCTGGCCGCGTCAGTCGCGGGTTGCAATGTCGACCTGTCGCGCCTCAACCTGGACTCCATCGATCTCATGGCCTTGTCGCAATTCGTACACCGAGAGTATCAGCAGAGGCTTCCTATGGCGACGCTCTTTCGGAGTGGTCTCACCGTCCGTGAGGTGGCGGAGATGATCACGGAGGGTCCGGACAAGATCTCCAATGGCGTGGATGGCATTAATGGCCTCAATGGTGTCAACGGCCCAAGTGCTAGAGATGGCATCAATGGTATAAGTAGGGTCACTGGCATAAGTGGCATCAATGGCATCAACGGCATCAATGGCACAGATGGCACAGACGGGCTCAGTGATACTAACACCAGCGATGTTAGCAATGGAACCAACAGCACCGACGGCACCAACAGCACGAATGAGACTCCATCCACGCCGGCGTGGTGGATGAAGGTAGCCGCAGCGCTACAAGAGGTGCGCGATTTACCCGACACCGACGACTTGGCCACGGACCTCCCCCGCGGCAAGACCGTCTTCCTGACCGGGGGGACGGGATACTTGGGAACGCACATCTTGCGGCAGCTGGTGCGCGACCATCGCGTTGCCACGGTCTATGTTCTGGTCCGGGCATCCAGCCATCAAAGCGGGCTTGCACGGATCATCCAAGCCGCGCGCACGGCTCGCTGGTGGCAGGACGACTATCGCCGCGTCATCGAGGCATGGCCGGGAGACCTGGCTCAGTCGCGCCTGGGGCTGTCGGAAGCAAACTGGGGGGTGCTCTGTGGCGAAACCGTCGACGCCATCATCCACAACGGGGCCGTCGTCCACTGGGGGTATGACTACGAAGTCCTCGAGGCGGCCAACGTCGGGAGTACGCTGCAGCTGCTGCAGACGCTGAGACCTTCGTCGAAATCGGTCAGCTTCACCTATGTCTCTGCTCTGGTGTC
The DNA here is from genome assembly GCF_003184765.1 of Aspergillus aculeatinus CBS 121060. Lineage (NCBI taxonomy): Eukaryota > Fungi > Ascomycota > Eurotiomycetes > Eurotiales > Aspergillaceae > Aspergillus > Aspergillus aculeatinus. The sequence goes on from NW_020291501.1 coordinate 256,438, forward strand.
CGGGGACGACGCCCAGTCGACAGATTCAGACGGGCATACACCGCCGCCTGACATCCCGGACGGCTACACACGCACCAAGTATGCGTCCGAGCTGTTGATGACGGAGTTCGCACGCTCTCGCCCCTCCCATCGACTCAAGATCGTCCGTCCGGGATTCATCATCGGATCCGTGAACGACGGAGTGGCCAACGTAGACGACATGCTCTGGCGTGTCGTGGCTACTGCGATGACGACCGGGACCTACAACGCCAGCGAGCCGGATTCGTGGCTCTTTGTCTCGGCCGTGGACTGGGTCGCCAACCTGATCGTCTACGAAACGCTTCACGCGGCTCCAGCACCGTCGTCGCCCAGCTTCACCGTGGCCCGCATCTCCATGACAGACGGCCTCTCCATGCGGGACTTCTGGCAAGCAGTGTCGCTCGGGCTAGGCCGGAAGCTCAAGCCCTGTCCCGTGTCGTCGGAGTGGATGGCAACGCTGGAGGAGCAGATCGATGTCGTTGGCGCCTCGCATCCCCTCCTGTCGGTGATGGATTTCCTACGCAGCACTGGCGGCTGCCTGGGGACGCCGCCAGCCTCCTCCCCTTCTGAGCTATCGTCACTCCCCGTGCCCACGGTCCAGGCAGCCTCGCTGACGGACATGATCTGTCAGGCGGTGGTGCGAAACGCGGAATACCTGGCCTCGCTGGAGGGGTTCGCTGCTGCAAGTGGCCTCCGATCGTCGGCGGTGTTCACCCGTCGGAATAAAATTGTTGTCAATGGGGAGCGAAAGGCTGTCTAAGCGTTGTCGAATGCTTTGCGATCTGTTTGGTTCTTGGTCTCTAGTATTTCGGGTTGATCTCTAATCAAGCGTGTATGTATATAAAAAGAAATCCATGAATTTGATCTTAATATCTCGCGCTTTTGGGCTGGTATCCAGTTCAACGCGTATACAAACAACGCACGGATTCAATGTAGATCTACACGACTTTAGGGGTGATCTCTGTTTGAGGGCGTTGATAGAAATCCATGAATTGAATTTGTGAGCATTATGACTGTGAATGTGAACAAGACTACTACCACTGATGAAGCCCTAACTTATTGGGGATCAAGCCATCCCCCTACTATCCCCATCATTATCAACACCAGCAACACCAAGAACAACACCAAACCACCTAATCCGACCCTAGTAATTAAAGACTGTCAACGCCGGCCCCTCCCCATCAAACTCCGACAACGCAATCCAAGCCTGCTTCCCTAGCGCCTGCCCAAGCTCGATACCGGGACTACCAGCCACCCACCAACGTCAGCAACCCATAAACAAGGAGACTAGAAACTCGGGCCAGAGGTAAACTCACTAGTACGAACGCAGGGAGTCCAGATACCCCGCCGCATGGGTTTCCCACCCCATCGCCGCGAAGAAGCGCACCACCGCCTCGCCGACCCCTTGCTCCGTCATCCCCACCACCGGCAAGGCGACCTGCGGGCGCACAAAGGGCGCCTCCTCGCAGAGCTTGAGGATCAGCATCATGGGAAACTCGGTGGGCCCGCGGACACCCTCGACGACGCCCAGGCTCTCCCAGAGGGTCTGGAGGGGGTGCGGTGTGGCGTCTGGTCGGCCCCATGTCCAGAGGGCTTGGGCGGTGTCGAGGGTGATGTTGCTGTCGATGAGGAATAGCTTGGCGCTGTTGGTGTTTGGGGAGGTGCTGAGCTCGCTGGAGATGAAGAGGGGCTGGGTCGTGCTCGGCGACCCGGTGAGGTATGCCGCGGTGAGCTTGAGCGCGGGGCTGAGGGCTCCGTTGGCGTTCAGGCCCTGCAGCGCGTTGAGGAGCATGGTGTGAACGTCGGCGTTGGTCGCCAGCGCCCGCAGCTGCGGCTGGAAGTAGAGCTCGGGGCGCACGGAGCCATCGACCAGGTCGAGGGCGAGGATGTTCTGCGTGCGCGAGGGGAGGGTCTGCAATTTCGCCTGAAGCTCAGGGCTCTGCAGAAGCGTCGCCTGGTCTGCCTCCGAGGTCGTCAGGGCTTTCGACAGTGTCCGGTATCGGTCCAGTCCCACATCCACGCCCGGAAGCTTGCGAAGAGCGCTCAGCAGACTCGGGAGGGGAAGCAGGTTCAGCGGATCAGGCCCCGTGTCCCCCTCCCCGGCCAGATAGCTCGTCGGCTCAAAGGCAATCCGCAGAGAGGACCCTGTGGCGGTAAATGTGCGGTCGATCTCGAGCTTCCCTGCTCCGGACAGGAGAGTATTTCCCTTGTCGCCGACGGACGGCTCGGTGTAAATTCCTAGATATGGGATTAGTTGGTTGTGGAAGAGCGTGAGGTATTGGTATTGCGCGTCGACGGTGTAGTCGCAGTCTTGCAGGAAGCGGGTGAGAAGAGGGGCTTTGGTGGTCCACCAGGCGTGGTGGTCGCGGTTGGGATGGGTGAGGTACTGGGATAGGTGGGTGTAGGGGGTGGAGGTGGATGGAGGTGTGAACGGGGCGGGTGCTAAGGAGCCCATGGTGGTTGTTATGGATAGTCTTAGGTGTTGGGGGGGTTGATCTTGATTTTGCCTTCAATCGAATGAGTTGGAAGGTTTCTGGGGGTGAAGGGTACGTTTGATATATATCTGCCCACTGCAGCGGATGATGTGGCAAAGGCCCCGTCAAGCAAGGGCATTCTAGCCGTGTATTGATTCGAGCGCTGCTCTGCTATCCTGTGCCCTAACTCCGTATATGTTTCTGTTGGATTGAAGTCTAGATATCGGTTTTGCCAGTTCTATCAACATTATCTCTATGCAGACTCAGTTCTCAATGCATGCGCCTTCTTAAACCACTCTTCAAATGTGATTAGTCCGCCCTGCTGACCCCTCGCCTCCAGCGCCGCATTCTTCAATTTGATCGAAGCAGTGTTATCACTCTCATGTTCGGCAAACCAGCGCCCACCGCACGCGTTCATCATCCAGAAGATGAGCCGGGTCTCGTCCCGACATCTGGTCCCATTGGGCTGAATACTCGTCCACGACGGCATCTCCTCGTACCGGGCTGGAATTCCCGTGGCTGGGCCTCACCATTAGCACGATACTCGGACGCATGGAAAGTGGATGATGGGAATACCTTTCGCGTATGAAGCTGCAATACCAGGCATGGTAATTTGCTGGCTGGTCACCTGCACGAGAACCCTATCATATTCGCTGGGGTTCAGGAAGATGCCGTGGATGATGTCGCCGACATCATCCTCCACGCTGACCCAGGGCATATCGCCTCTGCCGCCGTATGGGGGCGTGCTGAAGACGATGTCTCCCGTCTTCGGGTTGGGAGTCCATGGAAACCCTCCGAACGCGTCGGAGAAGGGTTCGTAGAAGAAGCATTCCATGAAGGATGCACAGAGGACGGGAGTGAAGGTCTTGAAGCTCTTTGCTCGGGCGTATTGCTCCACGTGGTATTTGGCTGAGATACGTTAGTGCAGTTCGTGGTTCGATCAGAGGTGACAGGCAAGAGGAGGCGCTGTACTTTCAAATCCCTCTAGATGGATCCTGCCCTTGGTGGCATTGGTGATTGAAGGGCCGGAGCTGTACACGACGTGCGGAACTCCGGCTTCCTCTGCTGCGTCAATCACCGCGGCACCGAGGTCATAGTCGCTGGGTCCGTCCAGCGATTTGAGGGCCTGTCGCGTTAGCGCATGGAAAGCAAATGGCCCGCTTCTAATGCGTGACAGACTTACTTCGTCATCTGAGTTCGTGTTGATGAACACACCCCAGCTACCCGCGAGGGCGGCGACCATCTGCTCACGATTGAAGCCATCCGCCTGGACGAGCGACGCGCCATCAGCGGCGATGGCCTTTGCTCTGTCGGACGACGGGTCTCTGGTGATGACCCTGACATGGAAGCGGTCGTCCTTGTGAGCCAGCAGGGATCTTGCGACACTACCACCCTGGTTCCCTGTCCCGCCGAAGATGGTGATTATCTTGCTCTGTTGGATGGTCATTATTGATCTCGGTCTTTACAAACTTCAAGCTGAGAGGACACAGCGCAGCTAACGTACGAGGTGGCTAGAAATACTCGACCTGGGATACAGTAGCCCGTATCAAGCATTGCATTATTCTAGGCATGGCAGCGGGTGCACATCTATGCATGGGCAGCGACTTTGATCGGCACAGCATAAGTTGATACTTGCTAGCATCGGCTGTAGCAATGGAATGCTGTGGATGTGTGACGTGTCATTCCTCTGCGCCCTCCTTGCTTCGACAATTACCGCACCCTTTTCGTCTGCAGGACTCATATACTTGCCGCAAGGATCTGCACATCCGTGCATGTTCACCGACCTTCACCAGCACAGCATGAACATTTCATTCCTCTGCGCGCTCCTTGCTCCGAAAAATGCTGCACCCTTTATCGATGACACGGCCTAGGTCGCCTGTGAAGCTCCTATGCTTTATGCAAGATCCGAAGCAAGGTTGAATTGTTGACAACTTCCTGCCTTTCCGTTGTACGCCACCTGGACAGAGGATGCTCCGCGGGGCACGATATTTGGGCGAATGATGGTCGCTAGCATCTCAAGTTCTCGGACGCTGCGTGTCTAGACAAGAGGCAACCTGCATAGACCAAGATGATTCGTTTTGCTCTTCTCATACTGGCCGTATCAGCCGGTCTCAAGAGCTACTGGGGCACGCAAACGCAGTCACTGTGTCGATGCCGACCGGGCGAGGCATGCTGGCCCACGGCCAGTGACTGGGAACACCTCAATCACAGCATCGATGGGAATCTACAGACGCTGAGGCCGGCCGGCCATGTATGTTCTGGCGATCAATACTCGAAAGAAGCGTGCGAGGAGTACGTGAAGAACTTCCACAATGGCACTTGGCGCGTTTTGAATCCAGGTAAGTAGCTATTGTGCCGCGGGCTCAAGCGAAATGCAGTCGCTGATTTCGGTACCGACAAACAGCGTCGCTCCAAGTGATCAATTGGGAGAATTGGCGAGCAGCAGAGGAAAGCTGTCACGTTGACGGTATCACAAATGCGACGTGCCAGCAGGGCAGGGTGCCAGTATACGCGGCTTCCGTGAAGACTGTGGAGCAGGTGCGAGGTGTCGTTCGCTTTGCTGCTGACCACAATCTTCGCCTCTCAGTGAGAAACACCGGTCATGATCTTGCTGGCCGCTCGACTTCCCCGGGATCGTTAATGGTCCATACAGCTGGGCTCAAGGGAACTCGGTTCACCACGTTTTTCCGGGTGAGTTCGCCGCTGGGGTATGAGTCTGAGGACTATGGCCCTGCAGTGACGGTTGGGGCGGGCGTCATGACAGAGGACCTGTACGCATCAGCCGCGGAACATGGGTATACCGTTGCTGGTGGGAGTTGCGGAACTGTTGGCATTGCTGGCGGTTGGATGGCAAGTGGTGGTTACGGGATACTCACACCGTCCAAGGGACTGGGCGTTGATAACGTTCTGGAGGTTGGAATGGTCACAGCAGCTGTAAGCCTCTGGTCTACCTCCCTCTCGAAAGGCCTCGGTGGTTTGCTGACAAGACTCCAACAGGGCGCGTACGTGATTGCAAATGCGTATCAGAACCAAGACCTCTTCCAAGCCGTTCGCGGCGGAGGCGGAGGCACCTTCGGCATCATCACCAGTGTGACGTTCCGAGTGTTTCCTGATGTGCCGCTGGAGGTGACCAGATTGACTGCCGTGGCTGAGACAGGCCCAGGAGATGCATTCTGGTCTGGTGTCCAGGAGATCATGGGCACAATACCGCAATTGGGAGACCAAGGCATTGCAGGTCAGAGCTATGCCTTTCCGTTTGCTGAATCGGGGTCTCTCATCTCAGCGGAGATCTTTTCCATCAATCAAACCGAGACAAGCAATATGTCTCCTGTCGATCGCCTCGTCGAGAGGTGGAAGAATGCTGGGCTCCAGGTCCAGCGCTCCCACGAGCACTTTGCGCAAATTTCCTCGTACCACGCCAGTCGCAGCACCGGGGGCATGGCCGGGGTGGGCGTGATGGTGGGATCGCGCCTTGTATCGCGAAGCTCGCTCAATGCCCCTGACCGTCTGTCCCGCGTGCTTTCCCGATTGAAGTACAACCCCGGTGATATGATAAGTCTAGACGGAATGGCGCCTGGGCCCAGCGTGGAGCGAAAGAGCCATGCACCCCACTCCCTCCATCCAGCGTGGGACTCGGCCGCGATGATACTCACCCTGGGCCGGGGTCTCCCGCTGGATCCGAATTGGGAGGCCTACGAGCAAGTCGAGGAAGAGCTGAAGCATACTCAGCTGCCCGCGATCGACTCACTGGAGAACACCACCATTGCTGGGTATCTGGGTGTGCCCTTCCCGCACGAGGCTGACCATGCAGGCGCATTCTGGGGCGAGAAGTATGATATGCTCCTTGCAACCAAGCGTCGCTGGGATCCAAATGATCTTTTTATTACCCGGCTAGGAGTAGGGAGTGAAGAATGGGATGACGAGGCTATGTGTCGCAAGCGGACGTCTACTGCGTGGGAAAAGGACCTGCAGAAGTTGTGGGCTCGTTACAACGAACTTTTCGCATCGCTGTACTAGATTCTTCAATCGCGTCCAATTGACATTCTTTCCATACATGGCCAAATAGCTCTGTTACAACACATAGCTGTCTAGATAGAGAGGCATATACCCTGCCCGTACGAGCTGAAATCAAATCACTTAGAGCCCCTGTCCTTTGACTTTCTACACCATTACGCATTGCTATGGTCAACATGAGACCGGTATTCACGCAATGGTCAGTCTGGCAGCGCCCCTTGCGTGAGACAGGTCGACTGGGTGACATGCACGGACTGAGTACAGCAGCGACAGGAGTGTTGTTGGCAACGCTAGGGCGAACGCAAGTGAGGATGCTCCTCGCAACTGTCGGTGTGCGTAGCCTGTGCAGCGTATCTGGCGGGAACCGGATATAAATGTTATTAATCGGCTTGGTGTAAGCTTTGGAGCAAGCAAGCTTACTGTCACTGTTCCTCTGTACTGCCAGAACCATCACAATGACGGTCCCCAGCCAACCCGCGAGCCTGTGCAAACAGACAACCCTAACCTCTACGCCCACCCCATATGAAATCCTCAGCAAGTACACCGTCTTCCCGGACGCCCACCAGAAGGCCTGGTGGGAGAAGACCGGGCAGCTGCTCAACAAAGTCCTCATCTCAGCGAACTACAACACCTCTCGCCAGTTCGAAGCCCTCACCTTCTACACTCAGGTCCTCATCCCTCACCTAGGCCCTTACCCGTTCGCCTTCCGCAGCGCCATCACGCGAAGCGGCCTCCCGCTCGAGTTCAGCGTCAACTACCAGCAAAAGGGCGGCGCGGAGCCGGTCGTCCGCATCGGATACGAGCCCGTCTCCGCGGAGTCGGGGACGGAGAAGGACTTGTACAACCAGCTACCGGTGCTGGATCTGCTCAAGCGGCTCGAGGAAGTGCAGATCCCGGGCTTCGACGCCTCGCTGTTCCACCACTTCCTCGAGCACCATACCCTCTCCGCCACGGACAAGGATGCGCTCACCCGGAACAAGATGGAAGGAAGCAACCTCACCTCGCAGAGCGCATTCGGGTTTGATCTCCGACCCCAGGCCGTCTCGGTGAAGGGGTACACCTTCCCCGGGTTCAAGTGCCACGCCAGTGGGCGATCGTTTGGCAAGCTGTTCGCAGAGTCAATCCAGCCGATTGCCGATCGCATCGGGCACTTCCCCTCCTTCGACAAGGTGAACGAATACCTCGAAGAAACCAATGGCTACAGCCAGGTGGCCTTCTGGTCCTTCGACTGCGTCGACCCGGCCAAGTCGCGGCTGAAGCTGTACAGCTCCAGCAACGAGGTCGTCTGGTCGAAGATCGAGGAGATCTGGATCCTGGGCGGCCGCGCAGACACGTCCACCGTGAAGGAGGGGCTCAAGTATCTGTCCCAGCTGTGGCAGCTGACCAAGGTGGAGGAGGGCCACCGCGCCTTCACGGGCGGGTTCGATGACGGCAAGGACTCCACGCCCACGCCTATGGTGTGGAACTACGAGATGAAGGCCGGCGAGGAGATCCCGGTGACGAAATTCTATTTCCCCATTCACGGGGAGAATGATGCGAAGATTGTGCGCGGGGTTGCGCAGTATCTCAGTGATATCGGCTTGGCGGAGTATGGGGAGAGCTACGAGGAGACTGTGCGGGATTACTTGTGAGTTCGGCCCATAGGAACGCTGTTTAAGACGATTACTGACATTAGGCAGCCCGGACAGGGATTTGGAGAAGACGGCGCGGTTGACGTCTTGGATCTCGTTTGCGTACACGGAGAAGACGGGGGTCTACCTTAGTGTTTACTATCATTCTTCAGACGATTATCCGTGGACTGAGGAGGAAAGTTCGGCGTAGCCAGTTGACTACGAAGAGCTCGTATCCAGATATCTTTCGTCTCTTCAGTTATGATTCAGTTCCGATAGTGGCAGAACTTCCAATGGTGTCTTCAACGCAGATCCTAGCGTAGAGCACGTAGCATCGCCAGGAATGAAGATGCAAGTACGGGAGATGAATCAACATTCCCCCAGTGCTAACAGCTGCCAATACTCGTCGGCTGTCTAAGCTTCCAGCTGTCGGTAAATGCTCTCGAGGTGTTGATTCTGTCGCTGCGACCCGTCGGATGCGAATAGAAATGTCATGAGTCCTGCCCTGGTTTCCTTCTCGAGCATGACTAAACTGTTCTCTGCCTACATCCAGTGCACGAGGCGCAGACCGCGCAGAAAGCTGACATGCTGTCGGTTCAAGCTATCTAGCAATATAAACGGTACATCGAAATTCACAGCTCTTGGGTGCTGTGAATAGAACCAAGTGGAAGCTAGTGGTTGTAATGGCTACTTTGCTAATCTACCATAATATTACACGGCGCACAGAGCAGATACAGACTGGACTGCCGGTCCCGCGATGAACTTGAGCCTTGGCCGCCCATTGCAACCCCCGGTATGCGTATCCCGTTGTGCCTGTTGCCTACCCGGCTTCAACTGCGCTCCGACGGACAAGGTTGCTCGCCTGACCAGAGTTATGGCACCTGGTCTGTAGTGGGCGCCTGCGCCCTGCGATTGGCCGGGGTCGCCGGCAGAAGGTGCCGCGGCGTATCTAGAAACGTGTGAAGGTGGGAAGCCATGGCCACCATACCCAGGGAAATTGGCCGGACTTGATGCTGGGGTGGTTGAAGGACACCGGACAGATCGGCAATGAGCTCGGATGCTGCCATAGGGACCATGTCCTCATCAACCGTCATCATTCGAGGCCCGTCTATCCCATCTGCCTCACTCGTCATCACTGTCGTAGGCGACCAGCGACTGTAATGAGGCGACCTGCTGAGGCTTGGCCGAAACCGACGCGCGAGCAGCCCCTAATGCGGCCAGAGTACTGCTGGAGAAGATGCCCCCCTGCGCGACTTGCGCCGGCGGAATTTCCTCCGGCTGGTGCTGGTCCTGCGGTTCCGGCAGTGCAAGCTGTTCGTGCTGATCGTCTCCAGTTCCCCGCAAACCCACAGCAAAGCGCACCTGGTCCGGCTCATCGTAGCCCTCGAGGTCGTAGCTGGTTTTTTGTCTCTTCGCATGGGCATCCTTGCCTTCGATCTGGGCGATGAATTCCGCCGGCAGGGCGCGCCGAATAGCCTCCGCGGCTTGCTCTTCGATGCGGCGGGCTTCCCGCTTCTGAGCCAGCGGATTGGGATCCTGCGTGGCCCAGCGGACGTTCAGAATTTCGTTGTGGTCGAGACTCTGGTGGGCCATAGCCTCCTTGGCAAATTGTGCCATCGCTTCGGTTTTGTAGGTTACCTGGGACTGTTAGCTCGACGCAGGGTCCGAGGCGGATCAGCACGTACAAATGCAACACCACGACTAGTCAAGACTCTGATCCGATCAATCTCGCCCCATTCGGCGAAGTGACGCGAAACAACCTCCCTGTCGGACATCTGGTCAGCCTCCGCCTAGAAGTGTATCCCAGCCCATCGCAGCGAAGCCGAAATTATTTCGTGATTTCCCGATGATTTTCCGGTGTGTAAAGGGCATGGAGGGTTGCTTACTCGATGTCGTCACTGGAAGCACGTTAGTCATCTGCGCGCGAAGGCGACCGGGGGAATGAGATGAAGGCCGTACCTGACATGGATTTTACCAACATAGATCGTCCGATTCTGCCGCAAGAAGCTACCAACACCGCCCATGTCATCCCGATAATCGTTGAACTTCTCGCGACCGAAAACGTCCATCTGAGGGGGGGTGATGTCATGAATCGTCGGTCGGCGGTGAAGGTATTCGCAGTCCTGACCACGGTGGCAAAGGCCTCGGGCCTACAAACAACAAACGCAACAAGATTAGCACCTGTCTCTTCGCCGATGAAACGAGAATTATGGAAACTCACAAAGTGGAGACAAATGTGTGCGCCGGGCTGCGCGTCGGCCTTGGTGTAGCCGGAGTCGCGGGCAAGGTTGCACCGTGTCTTGGCCGCCTGTTGCGAAGAGTCCTCCCGATCGCCGCCGGCCCATTTGTTGTAGTAGATGTTGTAGGTTGTGCCGGATTGGGGCTGGAACTGGGCCTGAATCTCCTTGGCCTTGTCGGCTTCGACCTGGACGCGCGCGGGGCGTCGCTTCTTGCGGATGATGCGCTTCTTGACGACGGCGTCTGGTTGGGGAGTGGGCTCTGTTGGCGTGGTCTCTGCCACGCTGGGGGGCGTGGTCTCCGTCGTAGCGTCTGCCATGATGAAGGATTCTGAAGGATGGAGGTTGAGGTTGATTGTTGCGGCGACCGGCGACGGGATTGAACAAGCAACGAACGATAAGAGATTCCCGCCCGCGAGTAACGAGGGTCACGTGAGGACTCAGCGCTCGGAGAAACGCGGCCCGCGTTTGATGCCCCACGGATCAGGCCTCAAATACCGGGATGCGCCCCTGCAGTGCTATGGGAGAACCAGCGGTATCATCATATAAGGTACCTATACTCAATCCCCAAATCCCCTATCGCATTATAATGTCAATTTCGATGGGTGATCAGAACGTGGTGTGTGGCTTTAACCTGATGGAGATCTCCGCGATGGAGCAGACCTACGACACACGTGGCCCAGCGGCTACCCTTTCTAATCGACGGTTTACTTAAAAGGCTCCACGACCTCTCTGCCCCACGAGTAGAAAGAACCCGGCATCTGTGAAGCCATCCAACATCGATAGGCGCGAGATGGAACTCTCCGACTGAGGAGAAACCATTGACTGGCGGGGAAGGGAAACATTTCATAACCCTCCGGTCCTCTTGTTCTTGGTTGCTTTTAACTTACCCCGCAACAAAGCATCTCTCTGGAGACTTTCACAACATGCCACTTGCTTGGGCGTCAATTGCCGCTCATCTCGCAGGTATATTAAACCCTCAAGCTACCATCCATCCCCTTCAAGTGAACCATTACCCCCATCACAAAACCCCATCAACATATCTACTAGTACCACAACTGCCCAAGTAAAGCAATGTCTCCTGACAATCATAGCACAACAATGACCGATGCGCCCAAGGCCTGGAGGGACCTCCTTCAGGATCACTTCTTCGTCGACCTGTGGGTCCCCAAGAAGACCACATGCTGGGGGCCGGAGATTCACTCTGCGCTCCAGGATGCCGTGAATGGCATGACTAGAGACTATATCTGGGGCATTGAGTCCAAAGCACCGTCCCCGGACCATGTCCTTGTGCGAGTCATCCTACCGGCAGGTTACCTAACCGAAAGCCCAGTTGATATCCTGACCCTGCTGAACGACCTTCTGGACCTCATGGACGATTGGCTGGAGCCCGACGAGCTGCGTTGGACCCCTGAGACCTTGGTGGAGGGTGAGTTTGAGTTTCTCCGCGTTGAGGGGCTTCAGTTCTGGAAGTTGAAGGAGAACCGGAGCGTGCTCTAGTTTTGGGGCTCCAGCCGCCAGCCCCCATCAGCTACGGCTGGGTGTGATTCAATTTCAATGATGATATGAATTTTACAAATCTCACTTATTCCCTCGATCAAAGAATATTTAGTGAAGAGAAAAATGATCTGTACCCCGTACACGAACTATAAAAACTCCCGTCGGGTGTCCGACCTGTAAGCTTTTCTACCCATTTCGATCTAGACTGAGGTTATAGGTCTATTATGCTGAGCTGTAGAAACATTTGGACTGTCTTCCCACGACACAACACAGCTGCTTAAGGGTGTATTTACGCAACTCTTTAAGGTCTTTAAGGGACTGGTTATACAACGATTGAAGCATCTTCTAAAGCACCTTTGTTGACATTCCTTGGAAGGACCGGTCGTATGGTTTACCTGGTAGTACCTAACTACCTAGTCGCTAGGTAACTTACCTGCTATTAGCACGGGCGCTTTCCAAGTTGCAGACCAGACAAACCCAAACCCCTAAGAGCTCGACGACCTCGCCTCAGGGCTCCTCCTCAGCCTCCCCATCAGTGACAGGAACCCTTTCAGCGTAGTGAAACCAGGTAACCCAGCGACTCCCGAAATGTCTCACTGTCGGCGCTGTTCCCGTATCCAGCACGAGCTTCGTCTCTAACTCCGCCCCAGTAGCAGCAGCAGCAGCAGGACTCACACACGCCGGCAAGCTCACCGCCCACTCCAGAATGGTCGCGCGATCGCTCTGATCCTGAACGCGGAACTCGACTCGTCCGTCGCGCGTGAAGGGGACCGGGTCCTCGTCGTCTGTGGCCGGCTCGGTGAAGAGCCGGACCGCTCCGTCGTAGCCGTCGTAGACCAGCCCGGCGTACCGCGGCACGAGGGGCCTCACGGCCCGCGCCCGCATCCCCCGGAACGTCGCCCCGAGCTCCCCCGCGGCTTTCTCCCAGTCCAGGGACTTCCCGGCGTCGAGCTCGTGGCACATGTGGACAAAGAAACGGCCCGTGGCGGTCGAGGAGAGGGTATGCGCGAACTGTCGGACGGCGGCTTCTTGGCGCGAAGAGTAGAAGTCAGGGCGGAACATTTTGGGTCCTGGGGCGATGGGCCTGTGAGAGTTAGAGCCAGATACTTCAGGTCAAGGGGCGGCAGATGTTTATCTGGGGAAGAGATGTAAGGTGAGATGATTGGGATGCTCGAGATGGGGCTCGATGTTGAGCGCTGGACACGCCCCTTTTATAGGGATAGGGTTCGTTCAAATGCAACGAAAAAGGGAGCTGTCGCCTTTGTCGGGCAGCGAGTGCTTCTTTGGCGTATAACCGCACAAAGGCAATGGTTTCGTGACAAAGCCGTTGTTTTATGTCTACATACGCCCTTCTTTCAGCGCTGGCATTAATTTGCTCATAGCAACGGTAAAGGATGAACAATTGGGATGAGTGGCATGCTTTCATGGCCGGGCACGGGTCGGATTGTCTGTCTGGTGAATATTCCCATGCCAAGATATAATAGATTCTTCCCACCTAAATCTGAATTCCCAAAAGTATTTCTTCAGGCGATAAGACAGACTGTCACGGTGGCTGTAAGAGGATCCCTGTTGCTAGTTCAACTTAGTCTCGATTTTATTTTCAATATTACCGTTTCCTCCCTTACAGGCGTCATCGACATAGCACTGATTTGATTATGGTTGCTTCGATAGCTAATTTTCGCTATCTTCAGAACCCCTGGGCGCGCAAATAAGCCAATACAAAAATATTGCCAGCGGATCTGTGTGCGAAAGTGAGACATAGGAACCCACCAAAGTGTGCAGTGATAGCTCAGATGAAGAGATACAGGCAAAGAAAGTTTCCTGTTTTGGATTAATTGTTTATTCGACACCTTAGCCCGCATTATACTGCGCGTTTTGTTACCCTCAACATACACACAACGTACCGACTTATTCTTTTTTTTTTTTTTTCTATTCCTAAGATACGGATACAGGATGTATCTGAAGACTCACCATCGTCTCGCACATTTGAACGCCTATAATTTCAGACCACAATAAATAATGTATCAACTTGACCTCCACGAGTAAATCGTACAAACTCAAAATAGACATGCCTTGTCCTGGCTCAACATAGCTGGGACGATCTCAGGATTATTACTTTCGTGCGTGGTAGTTCCAGAGGCTGATAGACATATAGCATCCGGCATCTCATACATGGAGAGGTCCTTGCTTATAACAATTATGTTGGGTGGGGTGAGGGGACAAGGTTATTCCAGAGTGTTCTTCAACGTGCATTCATTTGGATTCCACGATGGCCGGAGTATTTAGAGTTTGACACATATTCTTCCTTGGGGCTGAGGCTCCAAATTCACTCTTCCCCAACCAATCGCTGGCTCTCGGAGTTTGATTCGGTCCTGTCAGAAGGGCGAACGATGATATATGTGCCAGGATTGACCAGTCGACAGGATAATTAGACTCAGGCTATAGATGATCGACTGCCAAACTGCGGACCTCGCGCAACAGCTATTGATCTATCGTTAGGAGTCTACCCTACTGGAAAAGCTCTTCCGGGTGTCTACTATGTTAGCACTCTCGTTTGAGACAACACGAGCAGCCAGCCGTACATACTTTCCTCATATATGCGCTTTCCCGATGATGCTGGGACTGATTGAGTCATTTAGCAGCCTTGTGCAGGTCTTTGGTAGTCCTTGGCGTAGCCCTGGCTATTAGATATCCAGGGGAGATTTCCCTTTCCCATCCCCAGGCTAGGTTCATCAATCCTTATCCAAGTTTTGCATCCTGTACCCCTCGTGAAGTCTCGCGTCCACGACAGACACAATGCTTTTTCTTATTCCCAGTCTCTTTGGCAGCTACGCTCATGCGCTTACCAAGTTCGATACAAACTGCACCCTTCCCGCGGAGACAGTGAATTATGTTTTCGCCCCGAATACGCGCGGTACCCTCACTATCCTCTGCACCTGGACGGTTCAGCACCCGGACATTCCCAGGCCGCGAGAGAATTTCAAGCCCGGCTTCAATGGCAAGATCCAGTACTGGATCACCAGTACACACATCAACTCATGTGGTTCGTGATTACGATTATAGCGCCCGAGGTGCTCCTCGCAAAATATGGGTATGATCTTTGGGAAGCAAAGCGTAACCTCCACAGGTTGCAAGCACGCGCGCAGCAGGATGGGGTAGAGTGGACGATCGCTCATTCCTTGTTTGCTAATATGGGAGGCTTTGTGATGAGGGTGAACTCAGTATCAACTGGACGAAGACCACTAGGGATGCGTCTCACACGTCCAAGTGAGCCTGCGCCGAGACTCCACGAATTAAGCACTCTTCCCACGACGAGCGATCATGCGGGCCTCAAGATTATCATTGGACAGTAATTCCAGCATCACGGCTGTACCCCCTCCGGCCCGGCATTCCACCGCACGGCTGGGTCATTGCTTTTTTCTCAATAGCAGTGACATCTTGCAGCTTTGTCGAGAGAACGTCCTCTTTCAGTTGCCCGATATCACCGAAAAGGAGCTACAGGACCGGTCGAAAGCCGACTGGCTGTTACGATTGATCACGGTTTGGCAGATCCTTTGGATGGTTATCCAGACCGCTTTGCGGGGTGCAACGCGTCTGGCAGTGACCCCTTTGGAAATCGGTGTGGTTGCTTTTGCCTGTTGTGCCGTGGTGACATACGCGCTCAGCTGGAACAAACCCAAAGGGGTCCAGGTTCCTATCACGATTCTCGAGGTTCGAGGCGCAGGCGAGCAAGTTTTCGAGGCTCTTAGTTACGGAGAGTTAGCGCCAATGACGGATCTGAGCCAGTAGAGTCGAACATTCCGGCAACATATTGATTCCCTAGTATCGCCTGTCTTGGAGCTACTAGTAAACATGCCTGTCTTCAAGATAGTATGTATCTCTAGCTTTCTAACCACGCCCGCCTTCCTTGGGTTGTTTCTTGGAGGTTCTCTATTCGGCGGAATCCATCTCATCGCGTGGGGGTTTCCTTTTCCTTCGCCTACCGACTAGTTTTTGTGGAGATCTGCGGCGGTCTACTGCACCTGTGCTCCACTGGCGATTGCTCTGCCGCGCCCATTCTACTATATATACTACTAGTTCAGATGTGATTCTCCGGCTTGGGAACTTTTCCGGACGAAAGTTTTGTGGTCAACGTTCCGGCTCACGCCATTTACCACGAGAAGTCTAGTACGGCTATATCTCGCGGCGAGGGTATATCTGCTTGTGGCAATGTTCCGCACACTGGCCTATCAGCCGCCGGATGCATATGTCGGGACATGGGCGGACATGATCATACCATTCCCTGGTTGAGTAGATTGGTGGGGTGTCCCACTTTTGGTATGACCTCTGGGCCTGTATTCATGACAGAATTCTGCTGCCTTATTGTAGTCAGTGACCTATAGTTAGACCTAGCTAGCTCGCCCGCGTGGCGCGAAATGCAGAGATAGAGTTACACTGCCATCAGGTTATGAGGCTTAAAAATCCTTGTATACTACAACAGACGCATCGTCCAGCTCATCGACCTGACAAACAGACCTATATCGTTGGGGAGGATTCTTTGGAGCGAGCGATCAGCTAGGTTACTGTCTTGACATTCTTTTGGCCGAGCGGTGCAACAACGCTCTCATCATATGCACCACTGGCAACAGCTCTGACTCAACCCACTCCAGAGGGCTTCTTTCCTGCTGAAGGCAAGCGCACCAGATACTAACTTACCAGTACTCAAGTTAATTGCTGCTATGGCGCTCAGCTGCCTAATTCGCGAGCAGACACTCATCGTATCGGCAGGGATTGTCTGCACGTAGCTGGTTGTGTAAAACAAGTATTTTAACCGTCAAACAAGAGGCTCAAAGTTTGAAGGTCGCACGGGGTGCACCTTGCAGCATCTACTTTCGGCACCTTGAACCGGAATTCAATTGCTGCTTTGAGTAGTATCCGCAGAAAAGGGAGACTTCTGGGACCGACGTAGGAATGGAACTTAATTCATTTCAAGGCAACAGAGCAGGCATTTTGTTCAAAACCTAGTTCTCTTGCGTAACGGTATATGCATACAGTTAATTATTAGCACCATACACTCTAGTTTTTGCTGCGAGTAGAACGAGTTCAAATAGTGAGCACTATTCAAGCTAATCTCAGAAAAACACTGTTCGATTTTCCAAACACGCCACCAGCAGCACAGTGCATCCCACAAAGCACGGTTGACATGGGGTTCATTTCATCGAACATAGCGAAAACTCGTATTCTGTCTGTCTGTATGGCTGGTTGGTGCCTGAGCCGTACTAGACGGAAGGGGATGCAGGTTATCGACATGGCCGTACATAGCATCTCGTCGTCTGTTCTCCCAGACATAGTACGCGGATAAAAGCCCAAGAAAGAGAACACCTAAAGCCAGACCACAAAGAGAGGCGCGAATGCCGGTCTGTTTTCGTAGGGAGTCAGCCAATGAGGAACATGTTCTCAAGAATGTACTCCGCTCTCCATAACGTACCGCGTAGACCGGCTCTTCTGACGCCAGGAAGAACTGCGGACCGACGATATTGCCAACACAATAGGCAGCGAACACGGCACTGCTGACGGTACTTCGCTTCGTGCGTCCGACCACGTTGGAGCTGATGATGCTCAGCGCAAGAGGGATGTTGACGGCGAAGGCTCCGACGAAGGACAGTCCGACTAGCTTGACGACCTTGTGGCTGTCATTCAAGGTATAGATGAGCGCCACGCCGACAATGGCGACCACAACGTTCAAGATCATGGATAGAATCCGAGAGGATGGAATGAACGTGGCAATGGCTGCGGTGATGATGAGGAACACAAGCTGCGCGGCACCCACTGGCATTTGGAGTAGGAGAGACTTGAAGCTGGAATAGCCGAAGCCTGCTACAATGATGGCGGAGAACTATATCTGACAGTGAGCACTTGACGCCAGCTGGAATTAATGAGATGACCTTACGCTGGTAAGACCGCCGTTGGCAAGATTGACACAGAATGTGTACAGAACCAAACACCACGCCTGGGGGTCCTGCACCGATTCCCAAACCTGGTTCCAATGGAACTTTGCGCCCCCTGGGGCTTCTTCCACATCCACTGTTTCATTGCTCAGCATTCGTTGCGTGGCAGTCCTGCGTTCATTTGAGCTGAGAAAGAACGCCGTGGAGGGGGAGTCGGGCAGAACCAGAAGAAGAAAGATGGCATAGCCCGAAGTAATGCCACCCAGGACCAGGAACAGCAGACGCCAGCTCTGAATGCTGGACGCGGCATTGCCGATTCCCCAGGCAGTCACACCTCCGATCAAGTTCGCAACACAATTACCGACGAACCAGGCCGCCTGGCGCGCGGGCTGTTCATCCCGTTTATAAAACATCCCGACTATCAGGCCAAACCCCGGAGCCACCGCCGCCTCGCCCACCCCCAGGAAGAATCGAGCTGTGATCAAGCCTTGAAAGCTCTGGCAGGCTGCGTGGCACATCAGAATACCTCCCCATAGAAATCTGTGGCACTAAGATTAGCCATGTTTCAAACGGGACTTGCAGGCATGCATGGAGACCTACACGGAGATTGCCAGATACTTGCCCAGAGGCAGACGGACAATCAGGTAAGACGTCGGCCAGCTCCAGGCCAGATATCCGAAGTAAAAAATGGCCGAGCACCATGTATACTGCGAGCCACGAAGACCCTGCACCGGCCATACTAGTTAACCACGTCGTTTTGTGGCAGGCGAAAGTTCAAGGATACTGACCAGATCTTGTCGTAGGTTCAAGAGTGTTGCTTGACTCAGAGCCAGTTTGTCCATGTACTGAAGCATGTAGCATATTCCCATCGTCGGAATCAAGCTAGCAGTCTGGTGAGCGAGTGGCTTCGATTCGGCTGCGTTTTTGAGCACCTACAAGAAATCCAATTTCCATAGAAGCCGGCGCTCCGCTTCAGGTGATGGCGCAAGAACTTCGGCAAGCTCGCCGACACTAGTTTCCTGCGCAGTCTCCGTGATAGCGCATGGCAGCTTCTCATCAAATGGGGATTCTGGAGACTTCTCCATAGCACAGGAAGTGAAAGGCACGTTTTCCAACCTATGTGAGTATCAGAAGTATGGTTTCTTGAGAGGGATCCTACATGTTTGCACTATATAAGTACACGCTTATCATTTCCCATGCTCCAGAAGTATTCAATGGCCGCTCTGTCAACGACTATGCAAGCCGCCAACAAGATGGCGTTAGTTGATAGGCAAACATGATAGTTCAGGCCCCTTTTCCAGGTCTTATCAGGGAGGCGACATGAATTTCCCGCGGAAAGTTCTCATCGATTATCGATCTAATCAGAGACCAGGTATAGAGATGTATAACAGCACCTCGGCAAACCCATAAACGGTGACTAGCGAAGATGAAGCCAAGCCACCGATGCTCGGCAAAATGTTCTGGGACTGATTGGTGCCCGCGTGTCGGTTGTTATCTGGTGGCTGTGCCTGGTGTACCTGGTCCTATCCTCTTGTTTGGACAGATAAGCCCTGCATGCTGGTAGCATCTCTTATGCAGCAACTTGCGTTTATGCGCCGCACTATGCATCACCTCCTTGACTTCTAAGAGCCGAACTACTTATACTGAATTACGATAGTGCCGTTCTTCCCGGCTGCTGATGTGTCTATACCGTCTGCGAGGAATTGTAGAAGGAGATAAAGCAACACTCCTTGCCAGGGCTTCACAGTTAAATATCCATTCATCGCACACTTTCCTAAAGTTCCAATGCCAGGCCTTCATACTTCTTCATTTCAATCAAGCAACTCGCCCAATATGACTGCGGCCCCGCTGACTGCAGTCCCGCCCGAGGAAGTGCGCACAGCAATCGACAGTGCTCTCGAGAAAGTTGCATCGCAACTGCGTCAGCTCAATCACCTGGTCAGCTCAGTCTGCGGAGTTCAACAGTCCTCATCTAGGCGCTGGCAATCACTAACCAAACCTGCTTTCAGATATGGTCAAACCCCGAGCTTGCCTACGAAGAACACCAAGCCCACGATGAGATCTGCAATTTTCTCGAGAAGCAAGGCTTCACAGTGACGCGGCATGCGTACGGGGTAGATACCTCCTTCGAATGTATCAGCGGCACCGAGGGTCGCCTGGTCAACCTCAACGCGGAATACGATGCGCTCCCGGGGATCGGGCACGCGTGTGGACACAACCTCATCGCGACGAGCAGCATCGCGGCCTTTCTGGCGTTGAGCCATCTGCAAAGACAATATGGAATTGGCGGCCGCATCCAGCTCCTCGGCACGCCTGCTGAGGAGAACGGGGGAGGGAAGGCGAGATTGATCGATGCAGGCGCCTACAAGGGAGTCGATGTCTCATTAATGGCGTAAGGACTTTCATTCCCCTCATTTACACACTTTTTGTGTCGTGGGTTCACGATTAGGGCTGACTTACCCCTGGACATCCTGGCCCGAAGGATATCGTGGGACCGCCGAGCGACGGCGTGGCGGGTATACTCATGAATGCGCGCAAGGAGCTCTTCGTTGAATACTTTGGGAAAAATGCCCATGCTGGAGGCAATCCATGGGAGGGCGTCAACGCGTTGGATGCCTTGATCATGGCCTACAACGGGATCTCGACTCTAAGGCAGCAGATCCTCCCCGATGAGCGGATTCATGGCGCCTTCTTAGATGTCCCCAAGGTCGCAAATGTGATTCCTGCGTACACCAAGTCCTACTGGCAAATTCGCAGCCCCACTCTGGACCAGCTCAATAAGCTGATCGCGCGAGTCCGCTTGTGTATTGAAGGGGCTGCTGTCGTCACCGGTTGTACTGTGAAGATTGTGGAGTAGGTTGGATTGACCCAAATCCTTCTATGTGTTGCTAACGGATTTATGGCAACAGGGAAGGCCTGTATACCGATATCGTACTCAATGATGTCTTATGCCAACGATACACGAAGCATATGGCAGCGTGTGGGAGATCGATCATCGAAAAGTACGAGAAGGTCCTGACCGGGTCGTCTGATGTTGGTAGGTTTTCAAATGGATAGTATGAAGGAAGAGACTGACACGGCACAGGAAACGTGAGCTATGTTGCTCCTACACTGCATTCGATGTTTGCCATTCCAGCTCCTGACGGGTGCTTTCCCCACCATCCTTCTTTCACCGCGTGCGCTGGTACGGATGAAGCACATGAAGAAGCCATAGCGGTTGGCAAAGGGTTGGCTCTCCTGGGCTGGGATATGATGTCCGATGAGAAGCTTCTTACTCGGGCCAAAATCCAGTGGAAGTCGAGGCTACCCACTAAGTTCGATGAATGATGATGAGACATCACTTGCAGCAGTCCTGGGACGGTCGACTGCAGCTTGCTTTATTCGTAGGATACTCTTTCGAAAATGATAACATTGCAGGGTAAAGATGGCTAGCATGATTTGGGAACTGGGAGGCTGGTGGACCTATAGAGTTAGGATGAACTGCGGTGTCAACAAGCCACATCAAAGGGTGACAGGTTTTGTGGAAAGTTGGTTCAATTGTTCCTGTAATCTGTCTCGGACCCAGACTCCACGGCAGTCCGTCGCAACTGAACACGGTTATGTATCTTTTGGTATCGTTAGCACATCGACACTTTTTTTTGGAATTTTCAACACTCGGACATCAAAATAGCTTTATACATTTCACATTCAACACCTAAATCCCCGTCGACATCCGCGTGGTGTCAGCAGGCGGGCCAAACCCATTCAACCTAATAACTTACGCATCACACTCGCTCTCTCACGAATGGCGTCCTTGAATTCGTAATCGCGCAGCTCCGGCCGCTCGAGCAGAGCGTCCAGCAGCTCCTCCGGAGCCCGGGTAAACAACGCCTTCCACACCTCCCTATACGGAACATGGATGCGTCTCATCTTGTCGTCGCAGAAATAATAATCCGGGGGTGCGTCCTGCAGGGGGGCCCCCTTTCGCACGAGAAGCGCGGCGATCTGAAACCGGGCGATCTTGACCGCTTCATCGAACAGCGTGACCTTTTGCTCGACGGGGTCCTCGCTTGAGAGCTGCACGAGGTCGGGTCGAAGATCCAAGATTTCCTCCAGGAAGTTCCGGTACTTGCCGGTTATAGCGCTGGAGAAAATCTCCCACCATCCGGGCTCGTCGAGGCCGGTGCCGCCTGCGCTCTCGAACGCGTCGAGCAGGAGGCACGCCCCGCCCTTGAGGTCCAAGACATGTATCCCAAAACAGAGCAGGGAGTTGGGAATGGCGCCCGAGTCGAGGAGCAGGCGGTAGATCGCCGCGCGTGGCTGCCGCGGCGGTTTTATGTCCAGGGCACGACGGACCTGCTCATCATCTTCGACGTTGGGGTCTGCCCCGTGCTCCAGGAGCAAGCGGACGGCCTCTACGTGCCCGAGCTCCACGGCGATGTGCAGCATCGGCTCGTTATAGTAGTTCCGGCCATTGGCGACGTCCACGCCGCCGACGCGCAGCAGCCGCTCGACGGTGTCGTATTGGCTGTGGCAGATGGCATCGTAGAGGGGCTGGCGCGGCATGAAGGCCTCGAGCTCATCCTCCAAGTCCTCCGAGAGCTGGTCACTGATGATGTCGGAGAAGAAGGAGCAGACGATGGCCGTGATATCGTCGCCCGGGTTGTGCAATTTCCGGATGGCGGGGACAATCATATCCACCCAAGATTGCGGGTCGAGCGTGGGCATGGCATACGCTATGGCTCTTTCACGTAGCTGGTCCCTGAATTCATCCCTAAAGCCTTTGCAGGTGCAGGAAAGCCGGCTCAGCGTTCGATCGTCCATCCACTTGGCGACTTCGAGAAGCAACTCGGTGGGCATTCGATGTCCAGCTGGGGTTTTAGACATAGTGGTCGTGTTTGATACATGCAAGTTGGATGGGCTCTGGTACTATCCTAGACTGAAGACGCAAGAACCATCCAATCTATTTATATCATTGGCTTCTTGATGTGTTTGTTCTTTCATGGAGATTGGTTCTTGATGGGAGCCGGAAATCTCCTATGGTATCAAAGACGACCATCGCAGAAGGTCGAATGAGTTTAGGGCATGGAAGTGAATCTTCCACATTACCGAAAACCAGATGAAAAGGTGACCTGTAAGTGAATACAGTAAGTATCAGATAAGCTCTGAGTTCGGTAAAAGCAGATGACGGAGATATCCCCTCTATTCCCATGAAAGAATCTTTTCAATTGTGGTCTTTGTCCGATGACAATATTTTGTTCTTCGGTTGACTCGATACAACTCACCTATTAAATTGCACTTTGTGGACTTGATCAGTTTGGTATCTTACTCATAAACTCAGGCTCACCGTTTCAATAAGGATAAGGTAATGCAATAATGAGCTCCATCTGATTTGTCTTCTTTCTAAGCATATCTCCGCACAACCACTCTTCTCCTCTTACCCTCCTTAAATATACCTATATCCTTATGATCAGCTCTATTTTGTTCAAGACGATAAAAACATGTCAGACCAATGTATGTAGATGAATAAACATAAGCTTGCCGACATTGCCATACGGACATCCTGTCATAATGCAGTCCGTCCTTCTAGGTGGGCCGATTCAAGCATTGCTGAGCGTGAAATACTCGCGGCGGTCGAAAGCCACGGTACCAAGCCTCATATTTGGTTATAGGATACAAACCTACCTTGTTTCTCCCGGGGACGGCAGAAGAATTCTGAATCCTCATCCAGATCCCCCAGTCACCCATCTACACGGCGATCTCCGGCCCCACCGTTCTTTATGCTTTGTTTGCCCAAAGGCATCGAAAATAATGTCTCGGATACTGGACTGCTACCTGCAGATGCCAACAATGTGAAGTCCAAGGGATTGAGACGTTTGATGAACATGTTGTATTGTCCAATGTGGCCGTTGTTGCCGGTCGGAAATCCTCTCTGCAGTGCACAATGCTGTACAGTACAGTCCATCCTGCTTTTGATTTTTCGTGTTGAGTGGCTTGGGAATTAGGGCACGCGGGGTTCAGCCCAGCCCACTTGGGATTCAGGCAGTGTCGGATGTTGCCTAACACTTTGAAGCGTCGGCCTCCTGCAGTTTGTGTGGCTGGCTGAGCCATTTGTGGCTTTCTTTTTTTTTTTCTTCTTTGACATTCTTTCCTGCGCGTTGTCAATGGTGGACTGAGTCTCATGATTCTGTCCAAACCATAGAATCGGGAAGCTTTTGTATGACCGGAGCCAAACATACACTTGCAAACCATTAGTTCGTCCAGAGCAAAACAGTGAGAGGGTACCAAGCTGCCGGACACTTATGGAAGGGTTCGCGCTATCGGGCGTTTAAGCGACAGCTGAGAAAGTGGGGGTCGACTGACGTGTCGGCTTCATGCAGGTCCGTCACATACTTGTCGGAGTAGATTACGAACACGTATTTTTCGTTTTGCTGAGGAGTGTTCCAGAACATCTCGCAGGCAGCTAGGAGATAGCCGAACTGCCTGATCTATACTGCAGAGCTGGATAGTTGCTCGGGGCTTCAGAGTTTGACCCGTTTCAAGCTCTCAACCCGGGGTATATATAGAGTCGAGGAGTAAAGGCACGGACAAAGAATATTTGCCCTCAATCTCCCGACCACCTAGCATCGGTTAGCCCTGAAGCCCCAGACAGCTGGATATCATGTCTTTACCATCCAAGCCCCCTACCACTGTCATCATCATCGGGGCGGGAATCTCAGGCCTGGTCACCGCCTGTCAACTAAAACGCACCTACAACCTGGACAACTACTGTATCTACGATCGACATCCTGGCGTAGGAGGAACGTGGTGGGTGAACCGATGTTCGTTGCCCCTTCCCCGATATATCTGAACACCCTACTGAGAAATGCAGATCCGGGCTGTGCCGTGGACGTGCCAGGGTTCTGCTACACCTTCTCCTTCGCCCCGAGCCCCGACTTTAGCGAATGGTTCCCCTCGCAGGCCGAGATCCTGGACTACCTCACCAGCGTCGCAGACCGCTACGACGTCACGCCGCATTTCACCGGCAACACCGAATGGGTCGGTGCCGCCTGGCAGGACACCACCCGCACCTGGGTGGTCACCTTCCGGGACCGCTCGACCGGGCAGCAGTTCACGCAGGAGTGTCGGATCCTCATCTCGGCGGTCGGGGCGCTCGTCAATCCGCTCCCATTCACGGCCCCGGGCATTGAGCGATTTGAGGGACAGATCATTCACACCGCAAGGTGGCGCGAGGACGTGGACCTGCGTGGCAAGAAGGTGGCGGTCATAGGCAATGGAGGTAGGGCTGGAGCGGGAAAAGCCCTTCCATTGCGAGAGGTATGCTGACCACGGCCGCAGCATCGGCTATCCAACTAGTGCCTGCGATTTGTGAGCAGGCAAGCTACGTTATCCAATTCATGAGGGTGAGTTTGCTCTCTGCTCCGCTTTTGACTTTTTCTTTGTAGGGTTGAGAAAAAACCCCATCCGCTAAGACTGTGGCGCAGACACCGCACCACATTGTTCCGAGCACGAACTACGGCATCACTGAAGCATGGCGAGCGGTCTTCCGCTATCTCCCGTTTCTGCTGTGTTTGCTCCGGTGGGCGATGTTTGTGTACATGGAAACCGGATTCTCGCAGTTCCAGCGCAGCAAAGAGGGCCGTGTGAATCGAGCAAGCGCCGAGAAGGCGAGTCGGGAGTATGTACACAAAGCTGCACCGGGTATGGATCTCCGCCATTTGGGGGTAATTGCAAGCGACAGGGGACTAACAGGCGGGTTCGCGCAGAAAAATACTGGGATTTGCTAATACCGCAATACGAGTTCGGCTGTAAGGTAAGGGCGGGGCGCGCGCGCTGTGGCTTTGCTGAATTGAAAGTGACCTAACCATTTGTTCTGTTCATGCAGAGACGGCTGTTCGACCGGAGCTATTCTGCGGCTCTACATGGAAACAATATTCGCCTAACGAACGACCCCATCGCTGAGGTCAAGCCACGCTCGATCGTGACACATTCCGGGGAGGAAATTTCAGCCGACCTGATCGTAAGCCTCTCACCAGACCACTGGTCCCTCGTTAGCGTGAGCGGGCAGACTGACTCGTGGCTCCAGCTTTTGGCAACGGGATTCGCCCTGACGCACTACGAGACGCAGCTTCGGGGCCGGCATGGCCGAACGCGCGAAGAACACTGGCAACAGTATGGATCCAAGGCCGCCTTCAAGTCGATTGCCATGAGTGGATTCCCGAACTTCTTCTACGTGCTGGGCCCGAACTCGGGTGGGGTCCACACGTCGACGACATTCCAGATTGAAAGGTCGGTTGGGCTCGTATGCAGCCTCCTGTGTTCGGGCTGGCTAGCTGACCAAGTTGATAGTTACGTGGACATGATCATCGCTTTGATCAGACCGGTGCTGCTGAACCAGGCTGCTCTGGTCGAGGTCAAGGTCGGCAGTGAGAAGGAGTATACCGACGAGCTTCATGCGGCGATCGATCGTACAGTACATGACAGCTCCTGTTCTAGTGTGCGTGATGACTGTATCCCCACTTTCACCGAATGACGGACATGACTGACGGCGATCGCAGTTCTTCATCGACAAGTTGACGGGCAAGAATTGGTTCCTCTACCCTTGGAACTCTCTCCACCTCTGGCGGTCCACACACTGGAATATCTCTGCGGACTGGATCTACGAACGGTGAAGCTAGAGTTTTTTTTTTTTTTTTTCTTTTTTGTCTGGATCATTTTTGTTCTTCCGGAGCGACCCGAGCAGGTGTCATTCTGTGGGTTTGGGGCTGGCTGGCTGAACGCGCTTCGGCTGGCGAGATTTCAGCCACATTTCTTTTAGCGTCATGCCAGGCGTCCTTTTGCGGTTAGACCGATCTGTTGGTCCTGTATAAGCAGCGTGTTTGGTTGTCTCGGTCATGGTATTTACAAGTTTGATAGATTAAGGTAATTTGCTTGTACTGTTGTATTCGTGTACTGGGTTGGGAAATCTTTTTCGACAGTGCTAGGGGAGAAAACAAGCCTCTTGGCTACGGCATTGCCGATACGGCTCAGCTGTAGGCATCGATTCCAATGTATAAAGCTGCTCCCTGCAACTAAAATCCTACTTCATCCCATTCTCGATTCTTTGTTATCCTCTATTGAAAGGGTGTCGGTCAACGCACGATGCTGTACGAAGACCTCGTCACTCTAGCCCTGTACGCCGGCCTGAGGCACCGAAGTGCGGCCTTCCTCCTGACAGCCCTAACAGCACTGGGTGCCCTGCTTCTGTTGACGCCATGCCTTGTTCTAATCTTCATGTTTTTGCGCCTCTTCTTGGTATCACGTCAGGTGGTCCCCCTCTCCGATGAACCGCGATCAATCCTCGGAAAGCCCCTGTTATTTCCCGTGCAGCTCAATCATGTGCGCTTCAACCCCGTCAAGGACCAATTCGCCAACAGATTCCTGATGATCGGCATTCCCGTCGGGATGCGCGCGCGCTATGGCAACCTGCTCGCGATCGACGACAAGCGGTTGACACTCCGCGACTCGACGCATGCGGGTCCATCGTGGAGGTCCTTCCTGGCGCAGGCGACGTGCTGGCTCAGTGTCGACGGGGAGCGGTACCTCCACCGCGGAGATCAGGATCTCGATATGCGGGCGAAATTGGATCGATACTTGCTGAAAGAGGTACTGCTCCTGTTCTCAAGAAGTTCAGGGTATAAGCTAACAGCAGCAGAACGAGGACCCCTCCCAATGGCCCCAAGCGTACCTCCTCACCGTCCCGCGGTTCTTCTGGTGGTCGCGCAGTGTCGTGACGTGGTGGTATCTCTACAACGCCGACCGCGAACTCGACGCGATGATCATGGAGATCAACAACTCCTACGACGAGAAGCGCAATTACTTCTTCCGGGTCGAGCGCGGCGGGAACCCCACCCCTGCTACGGAGAAGGGGACCGAGACCGACAACCCTCACTTCCTCGACAGCGCCTCCACCATCCGCACCACATCCTCCCATCCCAGATCCACCTACTACAAGGGCACCTGGCAGAAATTCATCTTCGCCTCGCCGTTCGAGAAGGTCGACGGCGCCATCGCGAACCGGTTCATGGATCTGGCGCACGGCGCCGCGTGGAAACCCAATGCCACGCTGCTGAACACCAACACGTTGAGCCCGGAGGGGAAAGTCAAGATGGTCACGCGGATCACCTGCTGTGGCGCGCCGCTCGATCCCGCGCAGATGGGGTTCACGGACCTGGCGCGGATTGCGCTGCGGTGGACGCTGCCGGGCGTGCTGACGACGCCGTATATCGTGCTCGAGGCGTTGCGCATCCGCTGGAAGGGCCTGATGAAGATGATGGATAAGACCCCGGTGCGCAGTGGGAGTATCGGGCGCCATCCGACCCGGGCTGAACGGTAGGCCTCTCCCCGTGCATGTTCCCTGTTTGAGGGTTATACTGACGATACCCCTTGCTAGGCAAATCGAACCTTTCTTCCGCGCCTATCTCGCCCACTGTGTCTCCTCCTCTCCCGACCCGGTGGAACTAACCTACATCCCCTGCCGCGCTTTCTCCGACGAGACCATCCACATGAGATCCGCGTCATGCACTTCCGAAAGCACATCCGTCCGGACCGTGACCGTCGAAGTCCTCGATCCTCCTTTCTACACGCGCATCGTCAACTACCCCACCGCCTGGGAGGGACTATCGACGGAGATGCGCGCAACAGGCCAAGAGGCCGATACTGTTTCGCAGAACATCGCGGTCTCGGACCCGGCATTGCTGCAGAAGATCGTGAGCTCCTCGCCCACTCCGAGGGATAAAGGGCATCGTGCAGTATCCGGCAGGTTTCCCATTCTGGACTGGTGTCGCTGGCATTCGACGCCGAGTTTCATGGATGCCTTCGTGGCGAGTGAGCAGACGCTCTCCATGCAGAAATCGTATGCCACCATGGTGGTGCGGTACCTCCTTGCGCCAGGGGTGGCGTACTCGCCGCTGATCTTGGATGCGCTTGTGGAGGTATCGCTCTTCGTGGTGGGCGTGATAGGACGAGCAGGCTTGCTGGAGGTTGTCTTGCGGCAGAGGAGGATGACGGGATCGCCTATGGATGTTGCAGTGCAGACCCTGATGGGCGCGGTGGTCTACTTTGTGGGAATGAGGGGGGTTGGGGTCGTGAGAGATCGTCTCCTTTCGGGGCAGGTATAGTCAGTCGTTGGACATGTTACTAACCCGTTGAGTGGGATCTTACTGAAGCGATGTTGTCTCCTTAGCCACTGCATATAAACAGACTCGATTCATGTATATTCGTTGTGAATTCGCCATGTCTAAGATCAGCACATATTTCATCCCTATTACCGAGTAAGATCCTTCACCGTGCTCGCCTTCCCACCTTTCAAGTTCATTATGTCTGAATCTGCCCACGGAGACAATTGGAAGTGAAATTACCCTCACTATTGTATTCTGAAGAGTCCTCAACCCTTCAAACAGTCTTTGCCTGCAAGACACATGTGCACAAAGATGAGCATATTCGCGTAAAACTGCCAATTTTCCAGAAGCCCGTCCAGCCACAGTGGACCCGGCCACATGGGTCTCGACCGGTCCGGTGGGTCCGTCTATCGCGAGTTCGGTACCTTTAGGGCAAGACTAGTTACCGAAGACTTGGGATGGTTTATGTATTGTGTTGTCATCTTTGATTCCATTGAGGCTGATGCAGTGGGCTGGTAGCTTGGAAGTTGGAGGGCACCGCGTTCAAGTCACCGAATGCTTGGGAAGATCCTTCGATCCACAGCAAGCGGGCACCTGCGCCTGATCGGCCGAATCCAAAACCCTGAGGGCGTGGGCATCAAACTGCCGAGACGGTTGGTTTCGTCGGTAAATGCGGCTTGGCTTTGGTCTGGCAAGAGTTTTGGGGAGGGTGGTCATGGGTACTCATGGTTGTGAAGGTAGGTCAATGGTCTACATTATTAGCATACTTTAAGGATAAGCTTCTGAAGAATTCATTGTCTTTCTCTCGAGTCTCTGTCTAACTCTTTGTCGTTTCCTTTCACCAGAGGATGAAAGCATCACGAGTAGACGTATATAATGCTTTGTGGACAACGTTCTCGAGGAATAATAAATTGGGGGTTAGTAATACTTTATCTGAACACTGCGAGGGTCATGACTAGGAGCTTCTTATACTCGTTCTATGCTGCTTTTATGCTCATTGTTATGGTCACTTGAGTCTACGCGCAACAACAGTGTTCCCCTCGGGAACCCTCTCTGGGCAAGCTCATCAGCATTGCCATGAACCTCCAAGCAACCGCCACACAGCAGTCCTTAGAAGCTATCATTGCAAGCATCTTGCCACAACTCCTGCTCCCCCTCTCATGTCAAAGCAGAACAATTCGATCCATCCCCAATTTTATTACCCGGAGTTCCTCCCGAAACCCTCCATCAACTCCTGATTTACTCTCTCCAAAGAAACACCTTCTCACCCGTATATAAAGGAACACGTACCAAGCATGCATGCCCAAGGAACCTCGCACAGGGTGAACCAGGGTTCATCATCACTGCCTATACTCAAGAAAAGGCCCACAGAACAGTAACTCTACCTGCCCCGCAAAAAGCCAAACAGATACGCCCGGACGCAACTCCTCGAGAAAACCAGCAAGTCGAGCTCTCCGAGCGCAACCGCCATGGCCATTACGACGGGGATCCACGCGCTGCCCTCGGAGCTAATCCTCAGCTGCGGCGAGTACATGACCCCTAAGACCGCGTTCGCGCTCTCGCTAACCTGCAAAGGCCTCCGACGAGCACTAGCCAACCTCATCGCCGAGATGCGCGAGTGCTGCCTCGCCGAAGCGGTGCACTACCACGAGCTCACGTACCTGGCCCCGGACGCGAAAGGCCATCCGCGGACGCGCACGTACCGCACGGCGCGGGCGCTGCCGCCCCAGCCTCTCGTCGAGGCCGTGCGGGCCGGCAATGTAGGGCTCGTGACGAAAGCGCTCACGAGGTTCCACATCAGCGCGGACAGCTACGATCTCCAGGCGCAGCCGCTGGTGCATCTGGCGGTGCTGTACAAGCATCCTGAGGTGGTGGAGGTGCTGCTGAAGCATGGCGCCGATCCCAATGTCACGTCCAGTCGGCTGGAGATGGCACTGGATTGCTGGGCCAATAAGGCGACGGCGGAGGATGTTGCGGTGCTCAGGCTGCTGCTGGACGCCGGGGCCAAGTGCGCCATGCCGCGACTGCTGGATTATCGGGCTCGCACGCTGGACCTCGAGCTCGGGCTCGTGGAGCGGATGGTGAGGACGGAGTTGGAGTCGGGTCTGGTCTTGGAGGAGCTGGTTGATGATCAGATGTTCTTCCAGGCGCTGCGCTACGCGTCCCCCATGTATGTGCGCGTGATGGTCGCGATGCGTCCGGTCTTGCTGCAGCTGACGTCGCTTGATGGTCGCGGTCCGGTGGCGTATGCCGCGGATTGCAATCGGCCGGATATGGTGGCTTGTTTGGTGGAGTTAAGGGCGTGGGATGCGCCGTCTTTCTAGTGGTAGATGATCCCTCTTTCCGTCTTCGTATGTTCTATTATGTAGGAGAATACACAATTTGATATATGCCCAATCTATTTGTTCTGTCCTGTGAGACTGTTGGTTGTAGCGCATGGTTGTGCATGCCATCAATTGTGAATGTCACAGCTGCAGAATAGGCAAATAGGCTACTACTAAATTAACTAGGCAAATATTGCACCTGATCACAGCAACCTATCTTCAGCCGGATAGGGAAGCAGTTGGGGATGAGAAGACACATCATGCCCGCTAGGGCTGGATAGGATGATACCCTAGACCGAAGGAAATAGCTTCATCGGTAATGCGCTTAACGAGGACGAGTTTCTGTCAATCAGCGGATACTGTCAGCACCGTAGTAAGATTTGTATCATGTTTATTTTAAGTGAGACCCTCACTTTCCTCTCCCAATTAAGAGTCAAATCTGTCGGTGTTGCTACTCAGCACGCCCTGCGCCTAGAAACATGCTACCGATGCATCCTCGATTATATGAAGTTGACTTGATCTCTTCTTGCCTCCACTTAGAAGGAGCTCGCCTGATTCTGCCCGGAAACATCAATCTTTATGCAGATGATCCAAGAACAGAGCACTAACAAAGGACTGTCAAAGCTTGCTGCTCAATGCCTTCGCAACCTTCTATCCAGGCGTGCAACCAGAATCAAAACCAGATACTGCTTCCCGAATGGATATAAACGCTCTTTCATCCCGCCGGAGGACTCCATACCTTCTGACCCATGAAAGAAGCACCCCGGTCATTCCTCATTGTCCCTTTCTCGCACCAACCATTCCCGTGCAAAGATAGCGTATATAAAACCCTCAAAACCAACCCCTCGCCCATCAACCACCCTCACCTCCCGTGCATCTTCTCCCCCAAGCCTGACCGTAGGTCCCACCTCCAATAACCCAATCCCCTAACCCATTGCTGTTGTTATCCCCACCCCCACCGACACAATGTCCATGCCCCCCCCACCCCGCCCCAACCGGCCCCGCCCCCAACCTCAGCTCTCCCACAGCGCAATAGCGTACTCCATCGTCGAAGGCGGCCTGCTCGCTCTCGAGGACCCCACCGGCCAGGGTGGCCACACCGTCGTCCGCACGCAGGCGTTCCGCGACCACGCCGACCACGTCTGGGCGTTCCGGGCCTGGATCCCGGCCGGCCTTGCGGCGGACCAGCACGCCGACAGGATCGCCGACGGGCTGGCGCGGGTGGTCTTCCGGCTCGATCCGCAGTTCCACCCGCGGAGGGACGCGGTGATCGATGCGGTGGTCATGCCCGAGGGGCGAGACGAAGCAACGTCCGGGGCCTGGTATCAGATTCGCTATGAGGGGGAGGCGCCGCGGTGGAGCTGCGTTGTCGAGCGCGTGGCGCCCAAGGTGCATCTTTTGGGGATGTTGCGGGGTCTTGTGGCCGAGTCGAGGAAGGAGGGTGGGGGGGGTGGAAGCGTTGTGCAGGAGCCGTAACAGACTGTTGTTGTTCTGAGAGGTAAATGTCTCTAGCTCCCATCCCTCTGTTTATTTCATTTACATCAATTGATGAGTTATTCGACTACTTTTCCTGAATGCCTGTAAAATTGCCCATTTGTGATCTTATTCACAGGTACAAAAAGCTTGTTTGTTCTAAGACCAAGCTAGGCTTCTAGACAACAACTGTATCGTACGTAGAGAGTGCAACTCTTATATCATATAACTCTTTTAACAAACATATTTCACTATGTTGCACCCCACACTTCGGTCTCCCCTCGAGCTAATTCATAATATCAACAACACACACAGGTATACCAGCCGCAGCAAGCTAATCCAAAACCCTCACCCCGACCAAATCCGCCCCATAACTCTGCACCCCCTCGCCCCCGCCCACATTCCCAACCACGACCTCATTCCCGCCCACCTTCCACCCATCCACGCTCACCCCGAGCGTCGCACTATCCCACCACCCCAGACCAGGCCCAAACAGCTCGCTGTGTCGACCACTCAGCGGCACCTCCAGCCGCACCGGCGCCCCGCCATTCACGGAAATCGTCAGGTTGCGGGCGTTGCGGCCCTCGTCCCACGACGAATCGAAGGCGATGTCGTTGTTGATGTAGTCCACTTCTACGTACTTGGTGCCCGCTGCGGAGGCGTGGATGGTTGTGCTGGCGGAGCCGGACGGGGACAGGTAGCCTAGTTTGCTGCCGACTGGGAGGCAGTACCCTGCGCCGCAGGTGGTGAGGGTTGCCGTGCCGGAGAGGGTGAAGGTTGTGCTGGAGGCGTAGGTTCCTTGCGGTGGGGTCAGGGTGATTGAGGTGATGGGAAGGGTGGGGGTGGAGGGGTGGTGGAGGGTTAGGGTTGCGTTGGAGGAGGCGGAGAGGGAGAGGGGTGTTGTGAGGCTCGTTGTGGAGGCTGGGATGGTGAGGCGGGTGGTTGTGTTGGAGCCGGTAGAGACCAGAATCGCAGTCGGGGATGAGAGCGGTTTGGAGAGGGTGATTGTCAAAGTGTAGTTCTTGCTGGTCGTGAGGGCGTAGATGGGCGAGAACGTCGTGGTGGTCCTGCATTGCATCCCACGGTCAGCTCATCGTCCAGCAGAGTGGGACCACGCACACTTACCCTAATGTTTTCCCAAACAAATCCCTAGGATAAACCCCCTCAGCGATGGTATCCCCCAATTCCAGCAGCATCGTCCCATGGCCCGCCACCGTCGCCGTGTACGATGTCCGCACCCCCTCCGCCACACTCCCCTCCCAGATATTCTTCACACTGCCGGCATACTGCAGCCCAATGTCCGGCAGATCCAGGGTCAACTCGCGCGACTCGTTGCGCCAGTTCACCAGCGCCGCGACGGTCCTGCCCCCGGACAACGGCCCACTCCACACCTCGTACTCTTCCTCCGACCACCGACGCCGCAGGCTCGCGCTTGTGCCCAGCGCATCCTGGTTCAACGCAATCACATCCTCCTGCTTGAGGACCGCCAACGAGCTCTCACTAATCGCCGTGGCTGCGTCCCGCAGAGCAGCCCCGATGACCAGCGGACTCTTCAGGATCGCCCACAGCGAGAAGTGGGTCTGCTCTTCGGGCAGCGAGAACACCCCGTTGCCGACCTCCAGCATGTCGAGGTCGGGCCACTGGCCCGGTCCGGCGACGTCGGTCTGCGGCACGGCCTGGTTGAGGATGCGGTAGATGGTGCGCCACGCCGGGATGATGTCGTTGCCGATGCGCCAGGTGTGGCCCAGCGAGGGGGCCCAGAGCGCGGGGAAGTCCACGCCCCAGTCGCAGACTTGAAACAGCACGGTGCGGTTCAGCTGGGCCAGGGCCTGGGACATGGCGGCGTAGCGCGAGGAGGGGGAGGTGCTGGGCGCGTAGTTGACGTTGGGGAAGTTGGTCGCTGCGTCGGAGTAGCAGTTGTCGTCTGGAGTGAATGTGAGTCTCTGGGGTTCTGGCAAGGAGGTTTGTGTCTAGGGGGGGGGATTACATTTCAGAGAATCTACCTTCCACGAGGCAAATGTCTGAGCATCCTGTTCTTCGTGACCTGTAGCGAGCAGCGATTAGAATACCACCCATTGCAACATTGGGCGCAGGAATATACCTAAGTTGCCCGTGTTGTTCGGCGGGCTGCCGCATAGCAAAATCCCTGCGTCTCCGTAGACGCCGAACAACAGCCCCAGATCGTGAATATACTCTCCCAGCGCCGGGAAGCCCTGTGGAAACAGCTCTGGATTCCAAGTAAGGGATCCATCGGTCAACCGGTCGGCCACCGACCACCCGCAATCGGTGGTGACATAGCGGTAGCCCAGCGAGTCGAGGCCCAAGTCCACCAACGCTTTGGCATTGGACCGGACGATAGTCTCATTTGGGGAGCAGGAATAGTGGTTGTATGTGTTCCATCTGGATGCTTCAGCGCAAGTCATGTCTGATGAAGGTGTGGACCTACCCCATCGGTGGCGTCTGGGCCAATCCATCCTGCAGTCGTGGGTGAAGCGACGGTGCAGCTGCGGCCGCAACCGACAGCAGAGACACGGCGAGAATCGCAGGCATGGTTTGGAATTCGGGGTATGGGGACGAGGAGGAAGTCGGAGGTGGATCTGCGCATTTATAGCCGTATACTGCATGGTATGAGGGGAAGTTGGCGAGGCTAAGCCAAGAATTAGCCGAAGCCCTGAATTGATGCCTCTCCGTCACACTGCATTAGCCTCCGCTAATTAACCGGTCCTGCAGAATTGAAGATGAGGGGAAATGAAATCGTGCCATGCTGAGCATGACGCTGGGTTTGCAGTTTCCACCAGTCAGCGTGTGTTGCCCAAGTCTAGCTGATTCAAGCTGTCGTACATGTTCGTTCAATGTTTGACGGGCTGTGAGGTTTGCTGGAGTCATGTAATCGCCTGCTTCAAGGAAAAGTCCAGCCCTTCAAAGCGATGGCTTCAACCTTTCCTGCGTCCAGGTATGATGCGACCACTCTCATGTAGACTGCAAAAGCATTCAATCTGATAAAAAGCAGCAGAAGCGCGATTTCTAATCATGAAATGAGCTTCATTCATCTGATAGCATTCCAACTATCAAGAGTCGTCGAAAGACTGCTGTCAAAGTCGTCGTGATTTGTTGCATGCACACAGCTAGACCAGCTTTCCAGGAGCCTGATGCACCAATCCTGCCTGACGAAAATCGAGAGCCTATGGATCCTTGTAATTTTCCGGCTTCCGAGTTGATAACTTGCAGCATGCGCCAAACCGATACGTCTGGATCCATAGATCAGCATCCACGGAAGCCAGCCGCCTCCCAATCTCGCATGGCCAGCAAAGCACAGCATATGCAGAAAACACCAGGAACCAACTGACCTGACCATCGCAATGCAGGTCCTTGACCGCTTCACACCGCAACTCTGTCGCCACGCTTCACTTATAAAAGGAGCTTATCAATAAAGCAATAAAGGCCAGCTGCACCTGCTAAGTTCCTCCAAGGAAATTGCAAATCATCCCTAACCCCCTCCTCCTCCAACCCAACCAACCCAAAAGAACAGCCCAAAATGACCAAACACCCCCTAACAATCGCCCTCATCTACGAAGACCCCGCCGTCTACGCCCTCCACCACCACCCCGCCGCCTCCCTCTCGCACCTCGAAGTCGGCGCCGCCGCGCCCGCCGTCACAACCGCCCTGCAATCCCAGGGCCACACCGTCCACCCGATCCCCAGCATCCACGCCCTCCTCGCCCACCTCACTACTCCCGAAACCCCGAAATGGGACCTAGCCTTCGACATCACCGAGGGCGTGTACGGCCCCGCGCGCGAAGCGCAGGTCGCCGCCGTGCTGGAGGCGCACCGCATCCCGCGCACCTTCTCCGACGCCGCGACCATGGCGCTGTGTCTGGACAAGGGGCGCACGAAGATGGTGCTGGAGCATTTCGGGGTCGCGACGGCGCCGTTTGCGGTCGTTCATTTCGACGACAGTCCCCAGAAAAAGGAGTTGAGCGGCGAGGAGATCCTGGGACAGATGCGCCACTCGCGGCATGTCGAGACGCTGCTCGGGCCCGGGGGGTGGCCGCTGTTCGTCAAACCCTTGGCTGAGGGATCGTCCAAGGGGATTGCCCTGGGGAATCGGGTGGCCTCGGACAAAGAGCTGGTGCGCGTGGTAAATGCGTTGCGGGCGGCGAGTCCCTCTTCTTTGGGGATTTTGGTCGAGTCGTTTCTCCCCGGAAGGGAGTTTACGGTCGGGATTCTGGGGACGGGGGTCGATGCGTGGGTCGTTGGGGTGGATGAGATTGTCTGGTCGGGAGCGAAGGGGGACAAGGGCTCGGTCGAGTTCACCACGGAGAAGTCCAAGTCGTCGGATGATTGGAACGGGGAGGCGGATGAGGTCAAGGTCACTCGCGAGGACAAGGAGGCAGACCTGGCTTGTGAGACGGCGTTAAAGGCGTGGAGAGCGCTGCGCTGCCGCGATGGGGGCAGAGTTGATGTCCGCATGGATGGAGCTGGAGTGGCTCATGTCATGGAGGTCTGTCTCTTCGAAGGCTCGTGTTTAAGTGGCGAGGTTGCTAACGCTCACAGATCAATCCGCTGGCTGGGTTGCTCCCTAGCTGGTCGCAATTGCCGCTCATCGCTGAGCATAATGGTGTCTCGTTCGATGAAATGATCGATCATATCGTGCAGAGTGCACTCAAGCGAACGGTTTCCCATGCCGTTGTCTGAAGGCGTAGATATTAGTTAGAAAGACCCGTAAAAGCCATACTCAAGATCCAAAAAGCCAGTTGCTGGTTTTTCCAACACTCGTTCAATATTCAATGAGGTATCAACATTAGGCATTATCGTGAACTTGTCCCAAAATAGACTCCGATCAAACTTCATTGATCTTCCTCTTCCACCGGTCCCTCACCGACATCATCCAATCCTTCCACAACTTCTCCTTCCTCCCAATGCGAATCACCCCATCTTTCACCCCCATCCAGTCATCGATCGGCTGCGGCAGATACCGGTGCCGTGCCCAGCAGCACTTGAACCAAAAGCCCTCGCCGGTCTCATCATAGAACGCGATCTGTTTCCGGTAGCAGTCCTCGCAGAAATCCACGGTCGCACAGTCGAGACAGAAATACATCTTCGGACCCTTCGGCCCGAAAGTCTTCATCTCGAATGGCGGGTCCATGCAGGGTCCGTTGCAGGTGATCCCATTGGTGACATCGATCGTGTCTTGAGATAAGGAAATGTCGGGGATATCGGGTTGTGCGGGTTTCGTGGAAGAGCCATCTGTGGGTGAGGCTGCTGGAGTGGACTCTGGCTGGTCGGTCGCATGGCCGTTGACTCCTGGTACCTCGGACGTAGACTGGCCGTTTACGGCGGGCGCTTCTCCATTTTTCTGCGTGATTGGCGCCACAGTCAAGCTGGATACCTTCGCATCAGTGTCAGCGGCTTCGGCTTGCTCGGACGGAAGTGATGTTGCCGAGGACTCATTGCCATCCGATCCTTGGGTTTCAGAAACGGCACTGGTCTCTGCAGAGTCCGTAGATGGCTCGTTTGCTTCCTTCCCTGTCTCACTTGAGCCAGCCGGAAGCTGGCCTTCTGCCCCATTCGCCGTCTCTGCGCTTGGCTCACCGTCACCTTGAACCACCTCTGTCTCAGCCGGTTGCCCAGTCGAGTTGAAATTGGCATTAGCATAGTCATCGTAGCTCCGGTCCACCACAGACATCTGAAGCGACAAAGCGACCTGCGCATCCATATTTAAGTCCAAGAACATGAGGACTTTCGCCAGCAAGCGAAATGCATAGACATCGTTCGACCCAATCGAGTCCTCCAGATCTGCAATGCAGATATTGAATGCGCGGTCGGCATGGAGTCTGGCTTTCCCCAGATTCCCAACCTCCCGATGCATCTTGCCTAGCACCAGAAAGGCCTCGGCCAA
This sequence comes from Aspergillus aculeatinus CBS 121060, assembly GCF_003184765.1. Classification (NCBI taxonomy): domain Eukaryota; kingdom Fungi; phylum Ascomycota; class Eurotiomycetes; order Eurotiales; family Aspergillaceae; genus Aspergillus; species Aspergillus aculeatinus. The sequence goes on from NW_020291501.1 coordinate 295,052, forward strand.
CTGGATCGACTCCAGAATTGGAGTCCGCTCGTACGTACTGATCAGTCGCTCCAGCTTCGTGATCGACTCCTCGCGCACAGTGGTCGATCGTGTCACGGTAAAGTTCTCGTGTTGGATGTCAACCATCTCGGGGAAGATGGAGCTCATCAGCAGGATCGCGATCTGCGATTCCGTGAGATTGGCAAGCATGTTGTCCAGTATGTGCTCTGCCATCTTGGTCGCACGCGCGTCTCGTCGATATATGAAGGCAAGCTCGAATTGGGTGGCTTGTGCCCGCGCCGGATCCAATTTCTGCCAGTAGTCCACAGAGTCCTGGAAGGTCTGGAGAAGATAATCAACTCGTCTTGTTTCAACAGCGGCTCGACGGAAAAGGTCCTTCTTGTTGGTGAAATCGGTCGATCGGAACCACAGCCACTCCGATCGGATCTTCGGCTGTTGGCGGCGGACGGCATCAATCACCTTGCTCCATTCACCCTTCTGGCCATGGATGTTGACGATGCTCGTGAGAAGTTCCAAGAGCTGCTGAGTGTACTCGAGACCCTCCCGCAAAGCTTCCTCGCAGGTCTCAATTGCCTGTTCATCTTCGCCCAGTTGCTGCAAGGCATGGGCCTTGAGGAGAAAAGCATTGGTACATCGCTCGTCGCTCAACTCCGAGCCCAGTGCGCCCTTCTCCTCAGTACGGGCGGTTAGGGCAAGGTCGGCGTACTTCACCACACGCTTCCAGCCTTCCCGTATCTCCTCCTCATCCATACTCTCGGCCTGGTCTTGCTTCGAACGGTGGTACTCCGCAAGCCCTAGATAAGAATAAAACCGCTCCGGGCCGGGCGTGGTCTTGTCATCCAGGTTTGTCTGGTAGAACTCGGCCGCAAGGTCTTTCTCCTCGTTATCTGCTATAGAATGCAACACCAATCCCGCGGCAATCCGACAGCGTGCGGTCTTGACTGGGGTAGTAAACATCTCAGCCTTGCCATATTCCAGAATATGCCTGGCCCTGGGCGCCAAGACATAAGGAAAGTACCAGCGAGTATTGTTGTCCCCATCTGGGAAGTTTCCAGTCTGCAGTGCAGAAAGATTAGTGTTGACTGCTAAGCACGGTGGAGAGAGATACATACCGGCCACAAAGCCCGACAGATAAACTTGTAAGGGATTTTGGCTTCATTGTAGGTCACCTTTTCCGTCCAGCTCTCGATGTGCCCTTGGGCCAGCTGTTCGAGAACGCTTCCCGGCTGCATGATGATCTTTTCGACCCAGGCCTTGGCACGCGGCGACAATCCCTCCTCGTCATGAAAGCTCATCTTCCGGGCCCATGCCATCAGAACCTTCAGGTTATAGCCACCTGACTTGTCGAAATCGGTGGACATATCGTAGAGGTCGAAATCCACATCCGCATTGTCGTCATCCTGCTTCTGACGGAGCTCTTCGAAGACTCGACAGACATCGTTGTCATTGGTCAGAATACGTGCCAGTGCTTCGACGATCTGCAAGCCTTGTTTAGGGGTAGTATGCTTCACACTGATGTCTTTGAGGTGCTGCAAGAACCATTGGGCGGCATACTCTTGGAGGGCCTTGCGAAGGTTCGCTCCTTGCGGATCTCGATCGCAGAGAATACCCCCCAGCTTCAGAAAGAAAAATACCCTTGACTCGATCGGGTCAGGGATCATGTTGTTCACGGACTGTTCCAGATAGTCGCGGAAGGCGGGTTGGCGGAAGAGAACCTGCTGTTGCTTGCTTTCGCTTATCTTCTTCTCCAGTCGGGCTGCCTCAGTGATTGAGCCTTCCGGCTGCCCCTCCTTCGCCACCTGCCTCGTCTGCGCATCTGCCGGCTGATAGTTGATTGTATACAATAGACTAAGCGCCCCCTAACAGTCAGCGTAGCTCCTTGTCTTCAACCAGATACATACCTAGACAGTGTTCCCTCAATCTCGCCAGCTACATTGAAACTTCCAAAGCTAGGCTCCTGATCAATAATCTCTTGCAGATCATATACAGTCAACGGTTGCTTGGCATATGTGCACAGGGCGAATATCGTTTCAACGATTCGGCGGTCCATCTCACTCCGTTTGGCGCGGACGATCTCAATCATCGCGGTGTACAAGCCTTCTTGACTATTGACATTGTCGATCTTAGCCAAGGCAGATGTTTCGTCTCCCTCGGATTGTTCCATCATGGTCAAGGTAAGATCCACAGAGGACATGACTCCTGAGCGGCGTCAGTTAATATCACATAGCCCATACCCCATGAAGGTACTTACGGCTCGGGTTCTGCAGCAGTTTCCGCTCAATAGCACTACGAGTGGAATCCTTGAATGACTTCAAGACCTCGGACCCATTGATACGAGCCTCGATGATCCGCTCAAAGTCGCCCCCGGCCTTGGTCTTGGTAATGAGGTCGATCTTAGGACATTTGGTGAATCCAAACACCGTGTCGTAGAGCGAGTCATCCGTGGTTCCGGTCATGAGGATCCGGATGCCACACTTGTCCGAGTTCAAGGTTTGAAACAACTCGAGCATGCGTCTGCGGTCGGATTCCTCCATGAGCTCCACGCCGTCCAGCAAAATGAACACGTCTCTTGCGGTGTCGGGAGTTTTCTCGAATTTCTTCACGAGAAGGTTGTTCCACAGAAACTTGAGCTTCTCTTCCTGTTTGTCATTCTGTCCACCCTTAAAGATCTTCGAAGCGATCAGGTCCTTTGCGATCGACTCGCACAGCTTGATGTCGTGGTCGGCAATCTGCACCAGGATGTACGCAAGAACATTCCGGAACGACTGCGACTCCTGTCTACCCGGTTCAAAGGGGAAGTAGGCCGCCAGCATCGTTCGCCGCTGGTCGGGAATATTCGTGTCATTGGCGATACGGTACCGCTTGCTCTGCTCCTGGATCGACAGATAGCAGTGGTAGGCGAAGAAGGTCTTGCCGGTGCCTGCTTCTCCCGAGACAAAGATGAAAGGGTTCTTGTGGCCGGTCGCCCACGACTTGTAGGCCGGGTCTGTCTCAGACCACGAGAAAGTCCCCGGCACGAGATGCTTCCGCACCAATTTCATCTGCGTCTCGACGCGAACTTCGGTGTCCGGATCGAGATCCTTGCTGTTCTTCAGGGTTTCCTTGATCTTTTCCAGCGCACTCGCCTTGCCCCACAGCGGCTGCAGATCGGACGATTTGATCTTCATGTCCTGCAGCGCTTGAATGAAGCTGGTGGGGAGGTTTTCGATCTTTTCGCCCATGCCCTCCACCACATTGAGGATCTGGATCGGCAAAGTGGCGCGGAACAGCAGAATGACTTTTTGCACATGGTCGCATTTCGCCATGATTTCCTTGTTCCGTCCTTTCAGAAGCGCCCGTATGTACATTCCTGTCGCAAATCAGCCTTCAGGCACAGGCAGCCAGCAGTGTGTGTAGGACCCACTCTTCCGACTGTACTCGCTGAAAACCCTTCCGCTGAAGGAGCAAAAGTCCACCATGGCGATGAGGATATCGGTCAATCGGCGCAGGAAGTTGGACTTGTCGAACTGTCGGTGTCGGAGGTCGCCGATATCTTGGAGCGCGATGTTCAGCGTCTCAAAAGTCGACTCAATCAGATCGAAATCCTCCGACATATCTTTAGCCGCCTGTGCAAGTGTCAGCCCAGCCAGGACCGGTGACCAAAGGCTTTCTTCCACTTCCGCCCCGTCCTCACCTGAATCATATACAGTATCGAACCAGCCACCAGCTGCGCAGGCACCGCATACTAGACATTGCGATCGGAAAAAACATCAGTCCTCCCATTCAAAACTCAGTCACATGTAAAGTCCCCCTCACCGTGCCGGAAACATGACCCTTGACGAAGGTGACCCCGGAGTCCACCCAGTCCAGACACCCGGCCACCGACTTCATCACCTTATCCTTCCGGTCACCGGGCCGTCGCGAGTGTTCGAACAGTTTGGACGCCTTCTGCAGCCCAGTCTCGGCGTCGGACCATTGATCGCCTCGGGTCTGCAGTTCCTCCAGGTTGACATTGTTTTCCGCCGCGATGCGATCGAGCGCCTCTTTCCATAGGTCGTCTAAACTCTTGGGCTCTTTGCTCTCTGCGACGGTTCCCGTGGGCGGGGTTGGCGCGGAGGCTGCAGCCGCGGGCTTGGGGTTGGATTTCTTATCGGACATGGTGTTGTCGTACGGCTAGATGGCCGCCATGTAGTCGTAGGGGGTTGCGCGCGCGATCGGAGATGCAGGGGAGGGGAGGAGTGCGCGTCGGCGCGGATCCGGGGCGATCAGGCATATTTAAAATTGCTGGACTAGCTGAAGAACCCTTTCGTGCAGTGCATTAGTCCGGTGTCAGGTGGTCAAGGGGCGGATGAGGCTGAGGATTATCGTGCTGCCCATTGCTGGAGTGCGGGTCGGCGGGAGATTGGACCCTCGCGCGATGGGACGAACTGAGCGAACTGTGCGGCCTAACCCGCGCCTAACGGGATGAATACGAGGCTCGGGGGATATGAGAGTGGGATAAGAGAAGGGTCTGCGGATTGCTCCGAGAGATATTTTTGCGAGGTAACTGGGGGTCCTGGCATAATGAGTGTGTCTGGTCTCTGAGCGTGAGTTGAGTTGAGTTGAGAGTGCATTTGTTATCAGTGATTGTTTAGAAGGGGGAGGGAGTGAGAGTGTCTGGGGAAGTCGAAGTCTGGATTGGGGCGGTGGAGAATCGACGGGAGAAAGTGGAGCCGTTGGCCAGGCTGTGGCTCGGTGCCTTACTGCCTGATCCCCCCAGCAGCAGCAGCAGCAGCAGTAGGTGACTGGGAAGGTCGTGCAGGAGGAGCTGCAGAGGTAGTCAGGTACAAACTTTGGTGGTGTGTGCAAGGGTCCGAGGTTTGTCACTCACATCTGCCTGCTAGGCTTCACCCTCACCCTAAGCCCACCAATTCGGACCTCCAATGCATTTCCTCCTCCTTAATCACACAGGGCATGTCTGGCTGAGTCAGCGGATGAGTAATGACGGGGAAGTGACAGGTGGATCACATGATTCCCGTCACCGGTGCTGACCGCCTGGGGTTCGCCGCCCGGAAGTATCTTTCCAAACGCCGCAAAAAAAACTTTCCTGAATCCATCGACCCAGGCCCTGGCCGAGCAAAATCACTCCCTGCTCCTACAGCCCCCCGTCCTCTTTCTTGCCACTTGTGATTTTATCTGTCGATCTCCGTCTAAGCATCCTGAGAACCACCGGAATACATCCCATCAACAACCTCCATGGCAACGATGCAGACCGTTGTTCACAAGACGGGCGGTGCATCTGGAGAACCGCTTCCGCCCACACTTCCGACCGATACCGTGCCCGACCGCGTGAACACCTCCAGTCTGGGATCATGGTCTCATCTGATTGCCGGCGCGTGAGTGATCTATCGGCAGTTGACCTTGTCGACATCTGAAAGAGAAAGCTAATCGAAGTGCAGGACCGGCGGGATGGTGACAGCCGTCGTGACAAGTCCTCTTGACGTTCTCCGCACGCGGTAAGCGCTTTCCTCCTCCAGGCTGGCACACATCGCCTCCCAGCCATTTCCCCCGCGAAGCTAATAAGACATGCACCATGAACAGCCTCCAAACCGACTACTACCAAACCCAATCCAACACCCGCCTCACACCACACCCCAACCAAATACGACAATCCTTCGTCCGCTCCTCGGTCAACCACTTCCGGGAGACCTTCGGCATCCTGTTCTCGATCCACCGCGTCGAGGGCTGGCGCGGGATGTTCAAGGGCCTGGGCCCCAGCCTGACGGGCGTGGTGCCCGCCAGCGCGGTCAAGTTCTACACATACGGCAACTGCAAGCGGCTGCTGCCGGAGGTGCTGGGGTGCGACAAGGACACGACGCTGGTGCACGCGCTGTCGGCGGCGTGCGCGGGCATCGCCACGGGCAGCGCCACCAACCCCATCTGGGTGGTCAAGACGCGCCTGCAGCTGGACAAGGCGGGCGCCCGCCGCTACAAGAACAGTCTCGACTGCACGCAGCAGATCCTGCGGCACGAGGGCCCCAAGGGTCTGTACCGCGGTCTGACGGCGAGCTATCTGGGGAGCATCGAGACGACGCTGCATCTGGTCATGTACGAGCGCATCAAGGGGCTGATCGCCACCAAGGTCGATCTGGAGGGGGCCGGCCCCGAGTCGAGCCAGTTCGTGCAGGGTTTGGCGCTGAGCGGTGCCTCCGGGTTGTCGAAGATGGTGGCCTGTCTGATCGCCTATCCTCACGAGGTGAGTTGGATCATTGGTTTTTTAAGGTACGAATCTTTGCTGACGGCTCTCTGTCTCTAGGTCATCCGCACTCGCCTCCGACAGGCCCCCATGGCGGACGGTCGGCAGAAGTACACCAGCATCCTGCAGTGCGCGCGGCTGATCCTGAAGGAGGAGGGGATGATCGCGCTGTACGGCGGGTTGACGGCGCATCTGCTCCGGACGGTTCCGTCGGCGGCGATCACGATCGGGACGTATGAGCTGGTTCTCAAAGTCCTTGAGAGACAATGATTGGCGTGGGCCGGCCAACGGCGAGGCGAGACCTCGGGCGGGCGGCGACCGCTTGCTTCCCGTCTCATGTATTATAGACTGTATGATTTCGAAAAAAAGATGTGGCGCATAGATACCCTGTAATCCGACTGCTTGAGGGGTGAATTGTACAGGCCACGATGTCATTCCGGGGTGTTTTGTTTTGTTGTGTGTGCTTCTGATTCGGGTTGGCGTTGAGCGCGTTTTTTTTTTGGTGCACGGTGTTGTTGTCAGCCACTCCCGAAATATATTTAGAATAGACTCTACTTGCTCATACTGTAACCACGGTCATGACTCAGTGCTCCGTTTCAGTTCTCTAGTTTCGCTAAGCATATATTGTTTCCTTGCACTAAGTGTGCAAAAATGGTCAATCCAGAATTTTCATAGCCTTGTCGGTCGTTCGTGTATGGAGTAGTAAGTACCGAAATGTTATCACGAGACTATTGATTACTTTGTGCAGATCTAACGCGCAATCTCGACGAAGGGACGAGAAGATCGGTATGGATGACAACTCATGAGATTTCTACCAAGAAACATCACCTTGAAGCATCGCCTTAAATCCACTCGGATAACAAGTGTCCCCGGCAAAGTTGTCGTAACCATGGCTCTGATAGGTTTAGCAAAGGACACGAGAACCCCCTCAAAACATATACATCGATGCGTACAGGATACAACTCCAACTCACACCCTACGAATTTTGATCACATCCACAATATAATCCACAATTTACAGATCAGGAGTAAAGGATAGAATAAGGATCGTAGCATTAACTCATCATATACATAAAACAGGCATGCCATTATAGAAGAAAAAGAAAAAGGATGGTATCAAATCCCACTCCCGCAACCTATCCACAGCCCGACCAATCATCTCACATCTCAGTGAGCATCTCACATCTCCACACCGCGATCCCCTTATCCGTCGTAAGGAAGGACCTTACAAGGCAGCCATCACACCGAGGACACCGGCGACACCGGCGACACCGAAGCCCAGGACGCCGGCGGGGGTGGCCTGGGCGCCGGCGGCACCGGTGGAGGAGGAGGCGGAGGCGGAGGCGGAGGCAGAGGAGGCGGAGGCGATGTTGGTGACGGTGCCGGTGGAGGTGGTGGTGCCGGTGGAGGTGGTGCCGTCGTGGGTGGTGGTGAAGGTGGACTTGGCCAGGGTCAGGCTGTCGGAGATGGTGGAGGTCGCGGTCGCGGAGCCGTTGGTGCCGGTCAGGGTGGTGGTCGACGCGGGCCACACCGAGGAGGAGCCAGAGAGCGCGCTGGAGACGGCGCTGGAGGCGGCCGAGCGGGCGTCGCTGGCCGCGCTGGTGGCCTCCGAGGCGACCGACGAGGCAAGCGAGGTCACGTCCGAGGCCCCGGCGGCTCCCGCGGTCGACGCGGCGCTAGCCAGCGAGGTGGCGCCGCCGACGGCGTCAGTGGCGGCCGACTCGGCGCCCGAGACGACGTCCGAGACGACGCCGCCCTGAGGGGAGGCCAGGGCGGCGGTGGACAGGAGGGTGGTCAGGAGGAGGCTCTGGAGCTGCATTTTGTTTGTGGTGGTGGTGTGGTGTGATAAGATAGCAGATAGCGGTAATCGATTATCGATAACTTTATTGAGATGGTACCTGACCCGAGGAGTGAGGATGGATGTATGGACTGGATGTATGCAGGAGAAATTGGGGAACTGATGAGACTCAAGACCTGCGAGGGACGAGGGTCTTTATATCCTCCATCGCCACCGGGCTTCTGGCATACACCACACAAGCAAACGCAAGAGGTGACTTACCTGTCGACGACAAGAATAGCAGCCCAGCCCAGCCCACTGCATGATCATCTCCATCCTGCTCCCCCACGTTGACAACCTCTCATACGAATCAGGGCTGTCGTGAAGGCTGGCTCGACCAGTCACAGCCCTGGAGACGCGGCCCAGGCCCCACTATGATTCCATTGCGAGCAGTCAGTGTCTTGCCGCGTTCCTGTTTCCCTGCTTGGCAATGACGTTGCCCATGTGTCTAGAATTTGGGTTTCTCTTTTGGCTGTGCTTCTCGTCGTCATTGGAGACCCGGGTTGTTTGTCTGTGGCGGTACGGTTGTGGCGGGTGCCTTGCCCTGCCTCTGTTTCTGGCCGGCATTCCCCCAATGTGAGCCATCCCACGCAGCACACCAGAGGGAGTGTGTTGGAGGGTGGTAGCTAAGAATAAGTTCAAACTCTGATACTGGACGGAACCCCCGAAGTGTACCTCATTCGTTGATCCCCAGCGCCGTCTCGCCACTCACAGGCACCAGCATTGACAGCCCGTGTAACCCTACCACAGGAGACTGACTGGTGTGGTGCAAACCACGTCGACTTGCTTCTCTTGCTGCTACAGCTACAGCTACAACTTCCTGCCGGCCATCAAACCTGCATGCAACCAAGCGTGGGTGCGTCATCAGCAACCAGCAACCAGAGCCCGAGACATGGACGGACGGAAGTATCGGGCCGGGGGGGGGGGGACAGGGCAGGCAGATGAGGATCGTCAGATTCGTCGGTCGGATCTTGGCTGGGCTGGGTTTGCGTAATCTTGATGCAGGGTAAGCAAAGAGGTGTTCGTGTACGGGAGAGCCAGTGATCAGCCTGACCACCACTACGGGTGGTTTATCCGGGAGCCATCGATTGACTTCAGGGTTAGTATTAGTACTCATATTATTTACCATGAGTACGTACATGTGTATGTTAATGCCGTGATGGTCAGCGCAGGGTTCCTGGACCCTGTTTTTCTTCGCTCTTTTCCTCCCCTCGGCGATGGAGGGTCTGATTGGAAGGAAAACGGGGGGGCAGAGTCATCCGGGGTAAATTTCTTGTTTCTCATAAGGCTGAGTGGTGAATTTCGGCTATTTGGTGCTCACCGAAATGCCTCGAAGTTTCTTTCCTCCCTTGGCCCCCCCCAAACAAAACAATCCCCCCCCCCCCCCCAGATTATTCCCCAGCCAGGCCCAGGACCATTGAACTCAAACCATACGATACGACCCGATCATATCGAAGAATACTGCAAATAACAAATCTAGCCTCAATTTCCCATTAACAAAGCAACAAACATAGTCCAGACTTAACCCAAATTCTCACTCTCTTTGTAAATCCTCAAGAAAAGAAACCCTTGACGTCAGCCGGGGGCTCCCACTTGCAATCAAGTGGAGTAGATACAAACCGTGCACTCACCACCGACCCCAACGACGATCCTTCCCCTTCGGCCAAGCAGAACCTCAACCCTCAACCCTCAACCCTCCCTCTCCGTCTTCGGTCTGCGCTTGGACAATACACAGCCCAAAAAATATCGCGCACAAACATTCTGGACCCGGTTTTTTGACGTCAATTCTCCCGGGTCTATTGCCACTGTGCAGGAACGACATCCGCCGAAAGCACGTTGGCCGTCATGGGTGCTTCTTTTTTGTCTAGGGGAGGCACGTGCGGAGTTGGCGGGTTGGTGCGAATTCGGGGGGCTGTGGTGTGATATGTCGACTTTTGTAGACGTACATACATATTGCTGGTGTGGTGATTTGGTGCACTTTCCGAGTGCGGATAATACTAGTTGTATGCGTATGTCATGTAGAGGTGAGCAGTGCTGCAGGTCATGCTGGATGATCTTCTATCGCTACCCGTACCGGCGGTCGGAGGTTACTGCCCTGACCGGGAGTACTAGGTAAGGATACACTCGCCACATGTGGAGAGATGTCGACCACTCCTGTTGTCTACGGGGAGCTGTTGGTGCGATGGGCAGGGGTGCGGCTACGGTGCTGTATGAGTAATATGGGTTACAAAAGTGCGCTCTTATTTGCCAAGGGTTAAATCCTGGCTGAACGAGACCATAAGGCTGAAAGCAATATCCCATGAAGAGCGCGTTGAGCACGTTGTCAGTTCTCTGAAAGTCAAGGGAAGATGGCGCAACTCGATCACATGATCCAGCCCTGGCCTGGCACCAAGCCAGGCGCTGCCCTCATACATGCAGCCACCGCAGCAATAATGCCAAAGGAACTGCAATTTTACCGTAAGAGTAACCGCACTTCTCATTACCATTAATCATAACCACCATGCTTCTATCTATTAAGTAAACCCCGGTCCACCCATCTATCCCGGTATATATATGTACGAAACAAAACCGCTATGCAAGACTCAACACTTCCCCCTTTTTTAGTAACTCAAACCAAGAAACTTTTAATGAGCCAGTTGACTGGCCAGTTTGCTCTTGGCCCGGATCTTCGGCCCGTAGAAGACCAGCACCCAGGGCACGATGACCAGGACGGCTCCCTATAGCCAACAAAGTTAGCACTCCGCCTATAACCCCCGATCAAGAAATGGAGATGAAACGTACAATACCACCCAACAAACTCGACGCCCCGGGGTACCCCACGTTCGTGAACAGAGCGTTAGTGACGAGCGGGAAGACGCCGCCTAGGAGGTTGCGGCCTGTTTCCATTTTCCGTTAGTTAATGCCCATCTGGGGTGGACAGCAGGGGGCAGGGAACATACAGCACGACTGCGCGGCGATGGCCGAACTGGCGAACCGGTGGTAGGTGTCGGCCAGATAATTGAAGACGGCCAGGTAGACGGCGAAGATGCCCATGGTGGCGCACCCGATCGCCATGGTCGGGGAGATCCACGCGATGGACGAGTACGAGGTCCAGCCGAACCAGAACAGGCCGATGGGCATCAGCACCGCCTCCACACACACGAAATACAGGCGGGCCTCCGGGGTGCGCGGGAGGAGGTTGTAGTGGTGGGCGATTTTGTCCTGGTAGATGCTGATCACCGTGATGAGGAGGGCGCCGACGCACATTGCTCGAGGATGTTAGCATGGGGACGGACTGGTTGGGATAGGCATGGGGAGAGGCATACAGGTGAAGACAGCGCCGGTCTGCTCGATGTTGAAGCCATGATTGGTGCGGAAGACCAGCGGGATGGAGCCGAATTGCAGGTACAGCACCGCCCAGCTGAACGAGACCCAGAGCGAGAAGAAGAAGACGACCGGTTCGCTGACCAGCATATCTGTTCGCCAGTGTTAGCACCACCAGACATTCTGTTCCGAACCAGAGACGACAAGGGCAACGTACGAAATGGCCGATACACCGAGACCCCGATCATCTTGACCAGCGACACACGCTCCTCGTCGCTCTTGACCCGCCAGCGAATCCGCCGGACCTTCCCCTCCTCCAGCATCACCCCGAAGTGGCCCGCCGCCTCCAGCTGCTCGTAGTACCGGTTGATCGCCTGCGCCTTCCGACTCAGCAGCACGCTGCCGCGCGTCTCCTTGAAGAAGCAGAAGATCACCACCACGAAGAAGGCCGCCACGATCGCGTGCGAGTAGTACACCCACCGCCAGGTCGTGTGGTGGACGATCGCGCTCGAGATCAGCGGGGCCAGCCCCGTGCCGAACAGCGCCGCCCCGGAGAACAGCGCCATCGGCGTGTTGCGGTCCTCCGCGTGGTAGATGTCGCTGATCACCCCGCCCACCATCGTCGAGAAGGTCGACGCCCCGATTCCCTGCAGGATCCGCGCCACGAGGAGGCCGCCGAAGATGTGGGTGCCGCCGCACGCGAGGAGGGATGCTGCATGAGAGACGAGAAGTTAGCGGGATGAGTTGCCACTATTATAATACTGATGTAGCTTATCTCGCAGGGGAACCAGGAACCACCCACCAGTGAACAGAATCCCGCTAGCCACGAAAATCGGGCGCCGCCCGTTGATCTCCGAGAAGGGCGCCAGCACCATCGGCGCCAGGGCAAACCCGATACAGAACACGGTGATCGTCAGGTTGTAGACCACCGCGCTGACCCCCCACTCCGCCGTCAGCACGCTCGAGGCGGGACTGACCTCGCCTGCGGAGTATCCGGCCAGCGCGGTGACGGCGCAGGCGATCCAGGTCATCATCGACTTGCGCCATTTCGGCCACAGGAACGGGGAGATGTATTTCTCGAGGTTCGGCGGCTCGGGCGGGGCGGACTGGTTAGGGCCGGGCGGCAGCGTGATGCACGGGGTGGGCAGCGGCGTGTCGAGTTCGAGGTAGCGCTGTTGGATCTCCTGCGTCGAGGGGTCGAAGCCGACAGCGCCCTTTTCGTCCTCGCCGAGGTAGGCGTTGGTGGGTGTGGTTGCGCCGGTGTCGGGCAGGAAGACGGTGCCGGTGGTCGACGAGCCCGAATCGTCGAGGGGACCCCGCGGGGTGTCCGAGGGGGGATCTTGAGGCATTTGTGGTTCTTACTGTGATGATGGTCCGTATCCGAGTGCACTGGTGTATCTGAGCGTGTGCATGTGGGGAGCAGGTTAGGTTTATGTGTGTCAGCTCATATGTCGTCGTCTCTCGTCACCAGACCTTTACGAGGGAGCAGGGATGTGGAAGTTATTTAAGAAAGGATGACGCCGGTGGATTTGTGGAGGAAAAGCACAGAACACCAATTTGGAGAAATCTTCCTTCGGGATGTTCTCCGAGGGCGCCAGATAATGAGGCCTGAGCTGCCCTCCGGAGTTGGCACCCCCCTCCGCATTCCTTGCCCATTTGAAGACTCATGGCGCTATACAAGTGGCCTGTTGCTGCAGGGTGTCTGGCCTCATGCTGCCCACCTATCGCACTCCCCTGTCCCGATATTCGATGCCAGATGACTTGATCGAATATCAAGGGCAGCACGAGTGTCGGCCGATACCCGCCCGCGCAAAAGCCAAAGCAGACGCCGCACGCGCAAATTCTGTCCTGCGTTGGGGAAGCCGACGTCTCCACTTTCTCCAATTCGGAGAAGTCCTTCTTTGACTCACTCGCCGTGCGGCCAATCGCATGGCTTCCTCGTGCCGGATCCCGGCTGCTGTCATTGGTCAGAGATTGCTTTCGGCACTGGTTGCGATTAGATCGGAAAAGATAAGCCGCACTCGGCTGGGCTGGGTGTACCAGCCAGCCTGAGCTTGAATTGACTGAGCAGGGGCTTTAGCATACATAGTCATAGTGGCTTACGATCACTTACGCGCTGGTCTGTTTTCTAGTGCCTCACGTATGGGAGCATCGCCAGACGGTGAAGCTGATTGGCATATCCTGTCCAATAGACCCGAGTGACGGTGCAGCTGCACACGTCTCTTACTTGGCAGACCGACCGTGCACGTCGATGCTGTTGATGAATTGTAAGCGAGACCACTCCATAGAAGTAGTGAAGGTTGGTGCTTACCGGGTAAGTCGGAATAAGCAAGACGCTCGGGCAACTTGAAGGCGCGCTTACGCACCATTATTGAGTCGACACCATTTGTAAGTTCTTCTCCATTTTGGGGAGAGCAAGGGGCCAGCGGTTGTCTGGAGCATGTGATCGTTGTCGGGGAAGTTGATGTTGTGCTATAATTGTTATTCGGTTGCGCTGTATTCGTATCCGCTTCGGTGGTATATAGCGGATTGCTGAATTCAGCGGTCGGGGTTGGAAGCGAGTATTTCCCACACGAAGGTGTTGGCACCAGTTATCTGGAGAATGAAGGCTTGGCCTAGAGACTGAATAAGCCTCTACTGCAACAAGCATGTGTCTCTCATAAGTCGGGTACCTGCTATGCAGTTCATGGCATTTGAGAGCTTGGGTGCGGCAATGATTTCCTTCAGGTGCGTTCACTGTGAAACGACTAGCGAGGTAGACGTGCCAGGCTAGAGATTGAGTCTGCATCAGGTACGGTAGGCTACATATTATGCGTCATGCTTATGCTTAGTTAGACAGAAGCACGCAGACACCATAGAAACAGGACAGCAGTGTGAACGCTTACTACAACGACGATCAGCAAGCAGTACTGCGCTACGACGAGCAAGATCTGCTTGATCTGTTCTCCGAAACACTCTTTCAATTGTTCAGTTTGTTAGCTAGCCCATGGGAAATGGTTGGGCAGCAGCAACTTGGAAACCCAGAAGAATCAAAATCAGAATCATCGCCGATCAAAGCAATGCACTCACTACCAACGTATAGCGACACCAGACAGACAAGGCAAAGGTCGGAGTACCAGCACAACTATGTTCTAGTCTTATAGAATCACTCGTCGGGGGATGGAGTGGTAGCTGACTCTGGAAAGCTGACTCCGGCGCAAAGCAGAGTCAGGGGCTCGCTCGGGCCGACCCATGATCATGTTGTTTGAGACTATTAAGAAAACGGTCGCCTCACTAGTCCTGTAGGTGCTTCCAGAACCTCCAAGTTCAACCTTCGAACTGTAGCTCAAGGCCTGATATTCTGAGACAATATGCATTCATTTTAGTCACATCGCGGTGCGCGGTGGAAATGGACGATCGGACAATCCTCATCAACCAACCGCTCCCGTTTCTCCATTCCCAGACAGGGTGCGGAAAGTGAGTGAGACATTCCAACAGCAAATCATCAAAATTGCATGTCGACCTGTCGCTAGCGTGATGATGATCATGATTTTGGGAGTTGAATGTGCTGGTCGGATTAGGTCGTGCAGCCCGGACATGAGAAACATGTCGATAGTCGGGAGATTCTCAGACCTCATCTCCGAACCCCGCTCGCTAGAGAATATAGACTGAAAAGTCAGACACCAGGGGGATTGACAAGGGAGAAGAGTGAAGCTTCGTACGATGAATACACTATGTATCTCAAGCAGCGCAGCCAGCTGCCCCTCACACAACCAAAAGGGTAGAGCTGAAAAGCCTCATATGCGAGGAAAGTAAGTATGCTGCACGTTGTTTTCATGCACCAAGCTACGGACGTCGCCGGAGTGGATTATGCATAAGAGAGACACCCTGAATTGGACGCATTGGAAAGGGCGCCGGGCGGAGATTGTCATTGTTTCACCTGATGGGCAATTTGACCCCGCCAAGACCTGCAGGACACATGAGGCCAGCGTGCTATTTTGGGGATCGCATTGTTTGTGGCAACTGGCAAAGACACGGGCATATTCGGTGCAGAATTGACTATCGTATTCGGATTTCATTCCGATTCCTCCTCAAGGTGTGGTTCAATTCCTGGTCAGGAGGCGTTTATGCTTCTGCCTAAACAGACCATATAGCATGTCTGCTGAACATTTTCGTTGGTGTATGCAATCCAGCGGCAGCACTGTCCCCCGGCCGAATCTTCTTCAGGAAAAGGAGGGGTGGAAACCACCTACCTCAATTGCCACTGAAGGTACTCTAACTCATCCATGATCTTCGATGTTCCGAGACAAATGTGGAGGTGGCTGTCCCGCAGTTATTACCTCATAACCCCCGTTGGGGGGAAAACGCGGGAATCCCCGATTTCCCCGAAGACGCCCGCCAACGGCTAAGCCACCACCGGACTCATGCCAGGTGTAGATTGGACGGGCACCTATCAAGGTTCTTACACTCCGTACTGAGGGAATCGCTAGAGGCGATCCCCGATCGATCGATTGACATTCTGACAGACTATTGAATTCATCCTCACTTTGGGTCCTGAGACAATCACCCGCCTCATCCAAGTCGCTGTGAAAGAACGGTGGCTGTCTCAGTGGCAGGTAGCAATATCATTCACGGAGCTGAGAACAACCGCAGCAAAGGCAATGCTGCATGTAACCGGCTGCAACCCAGCAGCCACTTCGACTCAGGCAACCGAACCTCGGCTGCGGCTGCGAGGGGGAGGAAAACAGCCCATCGACCATCAACAATTCTCCAAATGAGACAATGTCTGTAGTGTGGGTCGGATCTCAAAGTCTTGCCAGAGCAGAAAAACGGGGACAGCGACCGGGGGTTACTATTTCTGAAATGCCAATGGCCCTCCAAGGCCGAATGTCTCGCCCACATGGGCCGAATCCTCACCAATTAGGGCATCCCTTGGTCACGCCCCACCCGCCGCTAAATTTGGGGCTGGAGGACCCTGAATGATTCAATGAATAGTACGCACTAGCTGAGAGACAATGACAGCATAGATCCTGGTTGCAGCTGCAGGAAATAATGAGAAATAATGACTGGCTGTACTGGGTTGGACGAGGTGGTCATGGCTTCTCAGCTGTTCTGGAAGATATAAAGGGACCGTCTATCCGGCTCCTCGTTCCTTCTCATCATCATCAACATCATCAACACTTCCACTACACTGCACAACCACACCACACTTTCTACCCTCTAATCACTTTTAATCCAACCCCAACCGCCAACATGCAGCTCAAGAACATCGTCCTCGCCGCCTCGGCCGCTGCCACCGCTGCCGCTCTCCCGGCCACCGACGCTTCCTCCCAGAGCCAGACCTTCGGCATCGTCTCCATCCACTCCGGCAGCGCCGTGCAGTACCAGCCCTTCACCGCGGCCAAGAGCAGCCTCTTCGCCGGCCTCCCCAGCCAGAACGCCAGCTGCGCCCGCCCCAAGGAGCAGACCGCCACCTTCTACATCCAGGACGGCGCTCTGTACCTGTACGACCAGTCCGCCACTCCCCAGGAGTTCTACGTCGACCGCTCGGGCATGGGTACGTCCTCTTCCTCTCCTTTTGCCGGACTATTCATAGACCCCCTCACCCTTCACCAATACTGACAGCTATGCGTATCAGGCCAGGGTAAGATCGGCTACACGACCGGCGCCCAGCCCGCCCCCAAGAACGCGGAGCGCCAGGGCTGGTCCATCGACAAGAACAACCACCTGCAGTTCGGCGGCAGCGACCTCATCGCCTGCCCCAACAGCATCGACGGCGCCTGGAGCATCTGGGCCAGCGCCGGCGTGAGCAACCCCGCCGGCAACAGCGACTGCGTCGGCATCGCCGCCCGCGTCGAGACCACCACCAACCCCAACGGCTGCCTGTACACCGAGTAAATGGTGCATGCAGCTAAGAATCATGACAGCCTCCGGTCTGGACGCGGTTGATCCAAGGAAGTCGGGCTGTTTGAGATAGTTCGGTATATGTCTGTGACCGGGCATTGTCATACTGCTTTTTATGTATCGGTGGGAGAAAAGTGGAGGAAGGTGGATGGTATTGACAATTTGTAATTGCGATAGGGTCTGAGTTCTGGTTAACTGCAATATACTCCCTCCACATCATCCTTTTCCTTGATAGTAGTGCATGAGGTGTAGTTTCCTATTTTATCGAATTTAATCAGATCCGTCCCTTGAAAATTTTTAGCTCAACGCATATACCCCAATCCTATTGCAACATTCGTCCTCAGCTCCCGAACTGCAACCTCCACCATCTCCCTCTCCTTACCATCGACATCACCAAACGGAGACTCCGGCCCCAGCACCGTCCGCACAGCGAAGTACTCCACCCCAAGCTCCTCCGCCATCTCACGCCCCCCTTCACTACCAGGTACATACACAAAAGCCTCCTCAGTGACATCCTCCCCCCGCGACCCGGCCAGTACAGCCTTGACGAACCGGAGCCCCGCATACGCCATGCACGTCGTGGCGCTCCCGGCGCCCTGCTTACTCGTGACAGTCTCATCGCCGCCGAATTGCACGCCTAATTGTTGGTAACAGAATTAGTATTCACGTGTTTTCTCCCGCTAATGCTTTGGAAAAGATAGGGAAAGACGAACGATGCACAAGACCAGCAAGAGTTGCCTCCTCGGCGTGGATAGGCGGCTGCGCCTGGCTGTACAGCGGCACGATCGTCGCGCCACTGTGCCCTCCTATCACGGGGACGCGGAGACGCGTTGGGTCAGTGCTCAATGCCTGGCCGGTGAAGACGAAGGCTCGCACTACGTCGAGGGTCGTGACGCCGAACAGCCGCGCGGGCTGGAAGACCCTCGCCTGTTGAAGGGTTGCGGCGGCGACGGTGACAGTGGATGTGACCAGGTTGGTTGGTGACGATGCAGGCGATGGCTGCGGGGCAGGTAGTGGCGATTTTGGTGAGGATGTCGCGGATGATGGATGCGTTGGTCTGGGCAGCCAAGGGTTAGTGGGGGGACGGATGGTTGTGTAGACTGCGAATCCCTGGTGCGATCCTTGAAGAGATCTTATGTACTTGCAGCTCGGTGGGAGGGGGTGGATGAATTCTGCGTCGAAGGCACCTGCTACCTGCTTGATGTTAGAGAACTGTACTTCGAGTGCATGGGGGCTGGGCGTGGCGGATGGCTTTGAAGAAAAGGATGAAGGGTTTAGAAGGCGACATTTTCTTGGGTAGGGATGAGGGATGATTTCAGTTTGGGACTTTGTTGCAAAGGGTTGAATTGGGACCTGGAATCAGTGTGGTGATTTGTGCTATACTGACAGTAGATCACAGTAGATTACTAGACAGCTGCAAGTGGTTAAGCTTATCTACATGCTGCAGCCAAAGCGACGTGGAAAATTAGGGCAATCGTTCTGCCGCCAGGGGAGCGTAGACGATATTACGGGTAAAGGTTTCGGCGCGATTCATCCACGACCTGCTCACGGTGGACCTGAAACGCAGTCTGTATGTCTATTTGGAGTAAAGAGATTTGTATTAGTCAAGGACATTGTGTCTTTCTTTGTGTATTCGTATCTGAGCATATATCAGCCAGCCCCTTCAGGCTAAACGGCTGTCACCATTAGGAAACCGCTACTGCATCCAACAGCAACATAATATCCCCCCTCCCTTTTTTGATACCACAAGCCCACTACTCACAGTCAGGAATACCAACCAACTGCGCCTCATTCCGCGGAATCGTCCGCAACCACCGGAACAGCAGCTCGGCATCATGGATCCGATGCAGCGTGTCCCGCCCGGGGGCGAGCTGCACATAGAAGTAATTCGGCTCGGGCGGCTGGCAATTCGGGGCCACAATGCGTTCACGGTAAAGACGCATCCAATCGCCAGCGTAGATGATGCCGTACAGGGGCTTGGCCTGCGGGTGGTAGAACCGCAGCCGCCGGAACTCGGCGAGCAGGGCGCACAGCGGCTCCGACTCCCACGGGATGACGGAGAGGGCGGGTTCGCGCACCGTTACCACAGTCAGCGTGGTCGCGAGGTTGAGGCGGATGAAGGCAACCTCATAACTGGGAAAAGGATTGGTAATGAGGTGCATGTCCCTCGTGGAGAGGGTGAAGCCAGTGGGGCGGGGGTTTGGACGGGTAGCCATGTTCATGCGCCGAGGTGGGTGGGGTGGAGTTGGTACGGGGCTGGCCATTGTTTTGGCTGGATCCATGGGGATGGCGGTTGGAATCGGTTGTACAAAGGGTCAAGATGAGGTTATATACAGAGTTGTGGGGAAGTGTGTGTTTGTGTTTGTGTCGGTGGGTTCAGAGGAGACTGTGACATCTGCTTTGTTCTAATTGACAGTCACCCTTAGTGGAGCTTTCGAACATCATCATACGAGGGTATGGTATTGTACTCTGTGAAAGACGTTTATGGAGACTTTCAACTGAGACTAGAAGGGAATCTGTCTGCATCTCAGGCATTGTGCAGTAACACACATCTAGAAAGATATTTCACTCCACTTGGTGATAAGTATCTGGAGTCTTTCACCTATGATGTCAAGACCTACCTTCAAAGCTAAGTCAATATATCAAATATTAACACATAGAATGGGGATTTTTCCCATTTCTTTAGGGCTGATTGTCCCGCTTGTTATACAATATTCGTTCTTGACTTCCAATCAAACGGATTCTGCCGGAGATCTGCAGCCGGAGACCTTAAAAGGATCGTGAGTGTAATGCAATAGATGATGGATACAATAGTGAGCATTTGACTGGAGTGGGATCTTCTAGCTCAGCATGGAAGCAGCGTGGTCTGCGCCTAGGATATCAGGAGAGAGCGTAAATGTTTGAAGCAGTAGGAAAGACGAAAGCAAACTCTTCACTCTCGATTGTATTTTAGCTAATATATGCGGACTTTGCTGTGTTCTATATGAGAATCCATGTATACTATTGGAGGCATGATAGGTTTGGACTGACTATTAACAAAAAGACATACCGTTAAGGTCACTCCTGCTGAAGAGATCTGGTTGTCAAGTAAAACCTTACGTCTAATTTAGATCATACATAACAAACCAGATTTATAAGCATGAGATGAAAATAGGAAGTAATCATAAAAATCACTGATCAAAGGCTCGACGAGGTATTTTACATGTACACTTCAGTAACAATCAATTTACAATTAGCAATATCCTCCATAGTTGGTATAACAACCGTCTTTGAATTTTTTCAGCTGGTAATATGTTGAAATCCTTATCTACGATGCTCTTTATTTAATGGCTGAAATCCTTATTTAGGAGGGGACTGGCCGGGATCAACGGCAACAGCCCTATGCCCTGTGGTAGTATCCAGCTTTTTGGACAGGCTTGGAATTGTCTGCCTATAGGGGAATATCGAAAGCTATACCGCTCCACTCTACTACGTTTCCCTCTTATCTCCTTTGTCTCCATGAAGCTTGATGGCTACGTAAAGGCATTCTGAAATGCTCCGAAAGACTTTCTTTGCCGTCGTATATCATCACAAACCTCATATCCAGGGATGGACTGCCATCAAAGAAAGTCGTACAAAGTTCAGGATAACTCCACTAAGTCGAGCACAGGCAAAGAAATTTCTCCATAAGAGCCACAAAGAAATCGCCCTGAAGCCCAGCTCACTGAAACCCCATTCCATGCTATAAATAGTCCAAGACCATCTATGATTAGGAACCATCCACCCCCCATCCTCACAACACCCATGACTACCACACCTACAAGCACCTTTGTCGACCGGAACCCCTCACCCGCAGCCATGAAGTTCCCCCGAATTGTTGTTGAGGGCAACCTTGTCATCAATGGCAACGTGTACATAGGGGTCCCAGCCTGCCCCTCCGGGGATGCATCTGGGTCTGAGGATGCGAGCTCATCGTACACCTCCTCGGAGCACTCTATCTCTTCCCGACCGCAATGCACTTGTACCTCGTCGGTGTGCACCTCGTGCACCTCGTCTGAGGGCAGCAGCACCTCCGAGTCTGAGTACCGTACCGGTCGCCGGCCGGATTGCACCTGTACCTCGTCGGTGTGTACCTCGTGCATCTCGTCCGAGGGTAGCAGCACCGTGGAGTGCGAGTATTGTACCTGTACCTGTCCCCAGCCTCACTATCATGGCGACGGCTCCTCGAGCACCTCTTCGGGCACCTTGGGGTCGCAGGACAATGCACCCCGCTTCTTCGACTGGACTCCTATACCAGTTCCGCGGGTCCGCGCGATGCCCGAGGCCTCTTCGGCCCCCCCCTTCGAGGCCGAGGATCTCCTCGACATTCACTCCGAGGGTCCACCGTGCCCCGAGGCCTCACCAGCCCCGGAAGCAGGCCCAGCGAGCCCGCCACCCCAGCTCGGCCCCCTCTCCCGCGGGTTCACAAGTCACGAACTCCGCACACAGCCCGCCCCTATCGAGCAACCGTTCGAGCTCTACCACGCCCATGTGAGCACCACGACCTTCGTCGTGCTCATCGTGTGGACGAGCGCGACCCCCATCGACTGGCAGGGCGAGCCGCTGCGCGTCATGCAGCACGAATTCCATTGCCTGCGGGCCCTCAACCACACGGCCCAGGTCTTCCACGGGGTCATCAAGGCCGGCAAGGAGATCTGCCTGTACCGCGAGGCCGGCAACGGCGAGGTCGACCAGTTCACCCACAACGGCCGCTCCCACTTCCACGAGGAGGACGACCTCTTTATGCTCCGCCAGTGGCGCGACCGCGTCCCGCGCGAGAAGATCGAGGGGGTCAGCGACACGGACTCCGATGTCTCGTCGCCCTACCGCCCGCGCTTGTCTTCCAGCAATTTCTTGAATATTCGGGAGGAGGATCGGGATTCGCGGTAGACTGGGTTGGGGTTGAGGATGGGGTTTTTGCCGGGTGGTCTCTGGCTAATCTGAAAACAGAAAAATAAAAATGGCCCTGAGAAGGGTTTATTCAATGATATTATGTGGTTCTCTGTAGATTTGTTTTCTAATTTGTAGTCTGTTGTTGCTGTCGGGTGTCAGTAAGCCTGAAAGCTGATCCAAGCGCTAATATGTTCTTGACCTAGGTAGGCAGTTCTTGAAAGATAGGGCTATGCCTACGCTCCCCAGCTAGCTAAACTTACAACTCAGCGGTATAACTCCAAGTTCGCTGCGAAATCGACAATTGTAGTATCAAACAGCTTTGACACAACTCGCAACATTATAAAGACTACGCCCGATACTAACAAATCGGTGAGTCAACCATCTATTCTATATTTGTGGCCTTCAATGAATACGTAAAGCTCTGGACAAGCTGTGACCTAGCAGACCCGGGTACTCTTCGCATCTACTCGTGAAGCCCTAAGTCAGTGAAGAACCCAAACCACGCCGCTGTCCCAATATCCAAACAACCAACCCCTGTCCACTCCCAAGCAGCAAGCAGATGCAAGCTTCGACCTAATGCACCAACAAGCCCGACAGAACGTGGCCGCCTGCTGGCCTTCTCACTATCGAAACTCAATTTAATCGACCATTACCTGCGCCCCACCGTCCATCACAGTCTGTATTCTGACTGGCGCACAGAATCTTTCCTGTCCGCTGCCCGCCAAGACTGTCCTTGGCACGCACCACATGGCCTGGCCATCAACAGAGTTCTGATCCTGCAGTCGTGAGCGCTGCCCAGAGATTTAGGATAGTTTCTACTCCAGCGGTTATGGAAGGGTTACACGGGGTTTAGGACTCGAGACGAAGGCACGTCGAGGGTTCGCGCTAGATGGAATAAACTCTGCAGCATGCAGCATCCCTGCTAGTTTGTCTGCGGCGTTTTTCTTCAGAACAAGCTCTCTGGCCAGCAGAATTTGATTTTTCCATTGCCTTCGTGCACACACTGATAAATTGTACCAACCCGGCACCGAGCGAAAGGGTCAACCCCACTGAGCAGCAAGAAACTACGTACTCCAGCCGATGTGAACGACGCCGCAGGCATCCGGCCGAAACAAACCTTCCCGAGAAGCACAACACAGAAAAAAAACCCCGGAAGAGGGCGGGACCGAGCCAGGGCAGAGAATTCTTTGGTGTGGTTACTCCGTAACCGTAGGCGAGATCGCATCCACACTGACCCCAACAATCCATACTGCTTTCAGTGTAGCCGCCCCGCCGGATAGATTAAACTAGTGCTGACGGCGCGGACCGGACTGCACAGACTTGATTAAGGGTGCAATTATCGTCTCCTCCGCTCGTGCTGTAGTGTGCGCTGCATATTACAGAAGAAAAGAGAAATGAAAAGGGGGAAAAAATCGTATAATGAAAAGTATGTACACGAAACAAAAGAAACCGTCCTCGGTCAAGGACCATGCTCCAGGCCAGCCTAGCGCAACCAACTCTCCTCCGGCGCATGCGGCGTCGTCCTCCCTGCGGCCTCGACATCACTATGCGCGCTACTCCGCGTCTCATGCGTGATCTCGATCTGGTTGGAGACGACGATCGCCCCGTTCTCAGCACCTGGATGGGGTGCAACCGGCGCAGGGTACGCCTTGAGCGCCTGCATCTTCACATCGTCCATCATGCGCTCCTCGCTCTCGGTGAACGTCAGCCCGATCGTGATCGGATCCGAGGCTTTGCCGCGGTTGCGGCTCGAGGAGCCGCCTGGTCCACCTCCGCCACCCCCGATGGTTTGAAAGCCGGACGGGTTCTTGTAGCTCTTCTGCGAGGACTGGAAGGCGCTGCCGAAGGCGCGCGCCAGCCAGGTGCGCAGCAGGTGGAAGACCATCGGGAGGTTCGTGGTGATCACCGCCGCGAAGGTCTCGCGCGTGCCCCATTCTTCGGCTAGGGAGGCGCCGTTGTCTTGTTCCTGGGCGGGAGTTAGGGTTTCCGGGAGGCCTTTGGGGAGGGACGGGGATGGACTCACCACTATGATGAAGACGGCCTTGAGGGTCGCGCAGACGAGAATGAAGATTCCCGCGCTGAGGATGATGGTCGCCGCGATCTTCTTGATGACTTTCAGGCTGGAGCCCCACAGCATGGGGATCGGGAGGAGGATCAGGTAAGGGTCGGTGAGGAGGTTGGAGGCGAATGTTATGGCGACGACGGGCATGGAAATAGCGGGTTGGCAGACGTCTGATCGTCGTTGTCAGTAGGTTTATTTCTGATTGTGATCGAGGTGGGACTTACTGCCGGGATCGGGGTAGATTTGCCAATTCTTGTGAAATGGGCGACATGAGGCGAGGATTGTGATGATGCTGGCGAGAAAACTTCCAACCACCAGCACGAACCCAATGTAGATGGGAATGCGATATCGCCGACCGAGGCCGTTCTGTGTCATTCACATTAGTTGTGATCGCAGACCAGGGTAACAGGTGTGGTGCTCACCATCAACCGTGTATAGAAGGCTAGCATGGACAGCTTGAGAAAGCTGATCAATGCCGAATAGGTGGCCCAACCCGCCAGTTGGATCTTCGAGCCGATCACCCTGACATGACAGATCAGTGAACCGTGCAGCATAGACGTGGATCGACCGACAAACCTGGCATGATACTCGGGACTCTCTGGCGACAACGCTGCCCGTTGAGCGTCGGTCATGCTGTTGTTGGCCAGCCCGTGGGCCACCGCGCCCACGTTGTAGGCCAGAGAGACCTGCGCCGTGTAGAATAGCTGCAATTCATGTTAGCGGTTGATTCAAGCCGGCAGAAAGGAACGTACTCACAATTCCAATCCACACCAGGTAATCATCCAGGCGCAGATGCCTCCATCCCACGACTCTGGCCTGCGACCAGGTCCGCAGCATGGTCACGGCCAACCCAATGGCGTACATGGTCCAGAGCTGGACGTTGGTGTTGTAGGCCGCCTGGGAGGCGGCATCCCGCGCCTCCAGAAGAGTCCACATGTCCTGCCGGCGGAGTTCGATCTACAATGCGAACAAGATCTGTAAGGTACTGGGGGGATATGACAGGGCAGACGTCTCCATTTGTTTTGGGAGTGGACTAGAGAAGCGCGATCTGTTGAGTATAAGAACGGATGTGGATGTTGTCGTGCAGCAGCCTTGCACAAGCCGAGTGTGTGTGATTCGGAGTTTGGATTCGGCTATTGGATCACGAAACTCAGGAACACCTGGTGGCAAATGTAACGTGGGTGCGCTGTCCTATTTTTGAGTCGCCAGGTACGCACAAGAACGACCTGAACTCCGTGTGGACGGCCACTTCGCTGCGAGGGCATACATCTGGCCAGTGCTTGCACTCTATCCTGTGCCTGGCTGAATTACAACTGAGAAGTATTATGCAATGATTGGCCGTGTTCCAGTGGCGGGTATCAAAGTTTGAGGATGAAGTCTATAACCTGGAAATTGGAGTTTTATACAGTTGTGCATATTAAAAGGCCAGAACAGACCTCGGTTGGAGGCACAAGCACAAGGTTAAATCACGGAGAATCCAGCGCCCCACCCACAATTAGATAAGGTGTCCACTCATTAGTCCTAAGGAAGTAAGTGATCGACCAGTTCCGCAGCCTTCCGTCATCCCCGAGGGGATTTGTTCCATGGTTGGATGGTGAGTGTGGAGCACGCCATTCCCCCATTCAGCTCGCTGGTCAATTAGGGCCACCACCACATCCGGGCATCCATCCACCCCCAATCCACCACCACCCCAGCAGCAACCTTTCAGCCTAATCCTGGTTATCGGGGAATTACACACTCAGATATATCTCCGGTGCTACTCCAGGAACCCGGATCATATGACTGAATCCAGTCAGGAACACAATCCTGAGTCGAGTCCCAATTTTGGTCGAGTGGAGCCTGGCTGCCACGAATATTAGAAATAAACTCGTCTCGCCCCCCGGGGAGGATTCTCTACAGCGACGATCCTCAACACCCGTCGCCCGTTGTCATCTTTGCTTGTTCTCCTTCTCCCTTGGCTTGCCATCCGGTATCTGCACACAATGTATCGGTTCAAGCTGGAATTCGTGACGGTTGTCGCCACGTGGGCGCTGTCGGCAGTCTGTCGTTCCCTGCCTCGTGCGGCCGATGGGTCGGAGGGGGCTTGCCACTCAGGCGATGCCGACTTCAAGGCTCTCGGAGCCAAGCTGTCGAACACCGCGCAGGTCTACTGCCCGGGCTCCAGTGAATTCACCAATGTGACCACCCGCTGGTCGGTGCTCGAGGAGCCCGAGGTGAACATTGTCTTTGTGCCAGGCACGGAGAATGATGTTGCCGAGATCGTATGCCCGTCTTAGTCCACGACTATCAGGATGACATACTGACCAAGACGATGTACAGGTGCAATATGCCAACAAGAAGGAAATCCCCTTCCTGACCTACAATGGCGTCCACGGGGCTCTCACCTCGCTGGGCAAGATGGACTACGGGATCGCCATCTACATGGGCCAGCTGAGCAGCGTCCAGGTCGCCGCTGATGGCCAGACCGCGACCTTCGGTGGGGGCACCATGTCCAAGATTGTGACGGACGAGCTGTGGGCCGCCGGCAAGCAGACGGTGACGGGCACTTGCGAATGTGTCAGTCTCCTGGGCCCCGCTCTCGGGGGTGGCCACGGCTGGCTGCAGGGCCACCACGGCCTCGTCGCCGACCAGTTCGTCTCGATGAACATCGTGCTGGCCAACGGCACGCTGACCACCATCGACGAGACCTCCGACCTCTGGTGGGCCGTCAAGGGCGCGGGCCACAACTTCGGGATCGTCACCTCGCTGACCTCGAAGATCTACGACATCGAGCACCGCGACTGGGCCATCGAGACCATCATCTTCAGCGGCGACCAGGTCGAGGCCGTCTATCAGGCGACAAACGACTACCTCTTGAAGAACGGCACACAGCCTGAGGGCGTGATAAATTGGTCCTACTGGATGAACAATGCCGACGCGGACCCGAACAACGTACGTCCCTCCCCATTCCACTCATCCAACCTCCGATCTAACCCCCCTCAAGCCCGTCATTGTCTTCTACCTCATCCAAGAAGGCGTCACCGCCGTCGACTCCACCTACAGCGCTCCCTTCCACGCGCTGGGCCCCATCTCCGTGACCCCCGCCAACGGCACCTACAAGGACCTGGCCGGCTGGACCAGCATTGCCGTCGACTCCCCGCCCTGCCAGAAGATGGGCATGGCCAACCCGCGCTTCCCGATCTACCTCGAGGCGTACGACGTGGCAGCCCAGAAGCAGGCCTGGGACGTCTACGCGGATGCCACGCGCGGCGCCTCCCCGTTCAACAACTCCATCTTCATGTTCGAGGGCTACTCCGCGCAGGGCGTGCACGCCGTCGACAGCGCCTCCAGCGCCTTCGCCTTCCGGACCGAGAACCTCCTCGCCGCCCCGATGATCAACTACTTCCCCGACGGGGACGAGCTGGACCAGAAGGCCAACAGCCTGGGTCAGCAGCTCCGCGAGACTCTGTTCAACGCGACCGGCCGCCCGGAGATCCGCGCGTATGTTAACTATGCGTATGGCACGGAGTCGCCGCGGGAGTTGTACGGGAGTGAGGACTGGCGGCAGCAGCGGTTGCAGGCATTGAAGCAGAAGTATGATCCCACCGGAAAGTTTAGCTTTTATGCGCCTGTTGCGTGAGGGGTTTGACGGGGATGGAGGCTGTCTGTAATTGCTGTTCTGGTGCAAGAGTTAAGTAATGTATATAAAGAACACACATACATAGAAGTATAGAGTTAATTTGCTTCACAGCTGATGTAATTTGCTTGGTGGTTGGTCGGCCCTAGAACGTCAATCGCCTTGCACATACCTCGTAGCACTTCAGAAGGCTGTGACTATAAGGAATATAAGGATTATTTCGAGGGAATCACAATCTGCCATTCTGCAGATCAGGACCCGATGGTGAATGGTCAGCCCTCCTCACTGCCGATCCGGAAATGACTGCTTCCTTGACTCAGAACGAACGACTGGACCGTGCAGCATCTTCAGCTCCATCCGACTTATGCAGCAGCTATATTGGCAATTTCACCGCCCAGCTGGTTTCCACTGCATACGAAACCATGTGACCGAAGCCCATCGACATGATTGCTTTTCCATTCGCGCATTCATTCCCGATAGCCTTGCATAGGCGGCTGCAGGTCTCCGGCATTCCTCGAATCATGACCCGATACGGCGGAATGCGCTGCATGAAGATGCATTTCTCCTTTCTGCATCCGGCAGCGATCGGCGAATTGTGATTGTTGATGGGGTGGGTGACCTGTCTCGTGCATGTCGATTATTGTTTTGCCGGGCTCACTTTGCCCCTTGTTCAGCTCCTGCTCATCTGTCTGCAAGGGTGTTTGTCTTCTTAGGGCTTGGAAGCCGTGCTGACTTCGGGGGTGAGACTGCATCAGGAGAAACAAAACAATTCTACTTCGCAACCTCCCCTCCTTCTCCATTATTCTCTCTGATCATGAGACGAGACACGCTGTCACACCCACGACCATGTCGACGACGAAAGACGAGCTCGACACTCCCTCCACACGTGAACTCGCCTCCAGCCATGCCACGGACGCAGTCGAGTCCGACCCTTCCGATTCCCCTCCCGTCTGGAAGCCGAGAAAGGGCCAGTGGCTGATCTTCGGCTGCCTGGCGCTGCTCTCCTTCATCATCTCACTGGACACCACGGTCATCACCCCGGCCATCCCGGTACCTGCCCCCGTCCACACCCACAGGCGATGCCACTAATACCCTCAGGTCTTGGAACAATCCCTGAAGGGCGACACAGTCCAAGCCTTCTGGGCGGGCACCTCCTACCTCCTCGCCAGCGCCGTCTGCCAGCCCTTCATCGTGGACCTATCCGATGTCTTCGGCCGGCGGGAGGTCCTCTTCGGGGTCGTCAGCCTCTTCACGCTGGGCACGATCCTCTCGGCCGTCGCCCACGACTTCCACCTGTTCCTGGCGGGACGGTCGCTGCAAGGCGTCGGCGGCGGCGGGATCATGGCCAGCTGCATCGTGATCACGACGGACATCGTGCCGCTGCGGCAGCGGCCGACTTACTACGCGATCGTGCAGATGGCGTGGGCGATCGGGACATTGGCGGGGCCCGTCGTGGGCGGCGCCATCGCCCAGGAGATCCCCTGGCGGTGGATCTTCTACATCAACCTGCCGTTCTGCGGTCTGGGGCTGGTCATGGTCCCGCTGACGGTGCGGCTGCGCGCCGAGCGGCCGAGCATCCTGCAGCGGCTGGGGTGCATCGACTGGGTCGGCGGGGTGCTGTTCATCGGCAGTCTGTGCAGCTTTCTGATCGGCATCACCTGGGGCGGGAACCAGTTCCGCTGGGATAGCTGGCGCACGATCGTGCCCATCGTTGTGGGCGGGGTGGGCTGCGTGGTGGCGCTGCTGTGGGAGGCGTACGGCGCGAGACGTCCGTTCATTCATCTCCAGTTGTTCGCGAGTGTCTCCGCCGCGCTGGCGTATCTCTGCGCGTGTTTGCAGGGTGCTCTCGTTCGTGGCCCTGGTCGCCCCCCCCCTCATTGAGTTGTATACTGACTGATCCCCCGCAACAGATGCTAGGCCTCCTCTACTTCATCCCCCTCTGCCTCCAGACGGTCAAACACTTCTCCCCGATCACCAGCGGCCTCGCCCTGATGGTCATCCTCGGGGTGATGCTGCCCGCCAGCGTCGTGACCGGCGCCCTGCTCACGCGCCTGGGCTCCTACCGCTGGGCCATCTGGTCCGGCTGGCTGCTCTGCACCCTCGCCATCGCCCTGCTCACCCTCCTCGACACCAAGATCTTGGCCGTGCGCTGGGTCTTCATTTTCCTCACCCTCGGCACCGGTCAAGGACTGATCCTGACCTCGCAGAACTTCGCCGTCCAGGCACTAGCGAAAGATAATCGCGATGCGTCGGCGGCGGGGCTGTACACCTTCATGCGGTCGCTGGGGATGTGCATTGGCGTTGCGGTGGCGGGGACGTTCTTCCAGAATCGGTTGGCGGAGAGGCTGGGGAACGCTGGGTTGGATAGGCGGGTTGCGCGGATGGCGGCGGAGTTTGCGTTGGTCTTGAGGAGTAAGGAGGGTGGGTTGGCGGAGGGGGTTAAGGCGGCGTATGTTGGTGTGTTTCGTGAGGCGTTTCGCGATCTCTGGATCTTCTTTGCGGCTGTCTCGGGGTTGAGCTTCTTGCTGGCGCTGGGGATCGGGCATGTCAGTATGGATCGCGCGTTGGAGTCGGAGCATACGCTTGTTGGTGAGCGGGGGGAGGTGGAGGTGCAGGTGCAGGGAGAGGGGGAGAAGACGGGGGTTTGACGTTATTGAGTATGTTGGTGGGCTACAAAGGGTACGAGAGCAAGATCTAGGAGGGATGAAACCGTATATTCAAGATTCATCAGGGTTGGGTTTTGCTTGCCCTACTTCGATGCCCTCTAAAGTCCAGCATGCGACATTCATGTAGGTCTTACTCGAGCTGGGTGTCGTGCCGTGTGAGAGTACATGCTTCATTGATAATGAGTCTGCCAACGGGTGCATAAATATTCAAGACACAATAATCTCCATCCAGAACCCATCTTCGGTGGCAACAGATGGCGCGTCGTGATCTCGGACATCTGCCGATTGCCCTCCGGTCGACATAATCTACCTGCAGCATTGCGTGCTCGATCTTATCTATCGGCCGACTGAGGGCAGAACAGAGTATAATTCGTATCTAGAATCAAGCGCTAGTCTTCCCGCACCGCTTGGCAGATGCGATAACCAGACATCGCGATTAAATTGGGTCCTGACGTGCTTCCATTGCTTCACTGACACACTTTATATAGCAGCGCCAGCTGCAATGGATAGACATGTCTTGTGGAGTGGAACAACGACAACGCAACCATGGCTTTCACCCGGTTGGTAGCATTCTACCGCTCCTGTCTCTTTCAGATCATCATCGTGGGCCTGGTCGCATTCTGCGAGCCGGGCATCTGGACTGCTTTGAACAATCTTGGAGCGGGGGGGAATGCTAGTGTACGTTGCCTACCTCTCTTCTTCCAGATACTCGTTGCTAATCAACCTCCAGCCCTTCCTCAACAACGCCGCCAATGCCCTAACATACGGCCTCATGTCCGTGGGCTGCTTCCTCGCCGGCGGCGTCACCAACAAGATCACCGCCAAATGGACCCTCTTCATCGGCGCCGCCTTCTACACCCCGTACGCCGCGGCACTGTACTGCAACAACCGCTACGGCAACGAGTGGTTCCTGCTCCTCGGGGCTGCGCTGTGTGGCATCGGAGCCTCGCTTCTGTGGGCAAGTGAAGCTGCCATCGCAGTCGGCTACCCCGAAGAAGAAAAGCGAGGACGGTACGTCACCCTTCCCTCTTCCCCCAACCACCGCATCGACTTATACTCCCGGTAGATACGTTGGAATCTGGATGGGGATCCGGCAGATGGGCCCCCTAGTTGGCGGGGCGATCTCCCTGG
Organism: Aspergillus aculeatinus CBS 121060; assembly: GCF_003184765.1. Taxonomy (NCBI): domain Eukaryota; kingdom Fungi; phylum Ascomycota; class Eurotiomycetes; order Eurotiales; family Aspergillaceae; genus Aspergillus; species Aspergillus aculeatinus. The sequence continues at coordinate 326,674 of NW_020291501.1, forward strand.
CGCTGAACATCAACACCGCCCACGCCGGCAAGGTGACCTACACCACCTACCTAGGGCTGGTCGCCATTTCATCTCTGGGCGCGCCCTTCGCGCTGCTCCTCTCGCAGCCCCAGCAGGTAGTCCGCAGCAACGGCACCCCGATCCCCTACATGCGGCGCACAAGCCTGAAGATCGAAGCCCGCGCCATCTGGAAGCAGCTGCACAATAAGTACATGCTCCTGCTGATCCCGATCTTCCTGGCTGGACAGTTCGGGACAACCTACCAGGGCAACTATCTCACCAGTACGCCTCCCTCCACTCCTCCCCCCCCCCCCCCTCTCACATCAGAGAACCGGACTAACGTCAGAAAAGCATACTTCACCGTCCGCTCCCGCGCCCTAGCCTCCTTCCTAACCGCCGTCGTCGGCGCCGCCGCCAACCTCCTGACGGGCTTCATCCTCGACCTGCCCTCCTTGTCCCGCCAAGCCCGCTCGAGAGGCGTCTACATCTTTGTGTCAGTCTTCGTCACGGCAGCCTGGACCTGGAACGCGATCGTGCAGACCCGCCTGGCGCGCATGGCCGACCCGCCCACGTTCGATCTGGGCGACGGCGCCTTCTTCAACTCCGCCTTCACGGTGTACATGTTCTTCAAGTTCTTCTACGAGGTGCTGCAGACGTATATCTACTGGCTGATGGCGGAGATCAAGGGCGCGAGCGGGGACGGGGACGTCGCGCGCACGACGGGCATCCTGCGCTCGTGGGAGTCGATTGGCAGCACTATTGCTTACGCGGTGGGCGCGACGCATTGGCCGAATGAGAAGCAGATGGTGCTTGGGTTTGTGCTGTGGGGGGTGACGGTGCCGTTTACGGTTTTGGCGGTGTTTGGGGAGTGGGATGTGGGTGGTGGGGAAGAGGGGGATGCGGAGGGGCAGGAACGAAGTGGGAGGAGTAGTAGGGTTAGTGTGGAGGCCCAGGGGGTGGTGGTTGGTGTTGATGGGAAGTGCTGAGATGGTGTTCGGGAGATGCATATGGAACGAAGGTCAGCTTGTACTGATGTAAAATCCTAGTTACGGTCACGTCTGGTCTGTTCCTCAGCTCCATTGTCCAGGCTTGACTACTTCAAACTCTTCAGTGTCAAGTCCACCTCCTCCCGCACTTAAGATATGCTGAGGCGGGTATTAAGGCACCCACCCAATGCTCTTCCCTCGTTCGACGGTATGTGTACACCTTGCAAACGAGATCTTTGGTGTCGAAACTAAAGCAGAGGCAGAGACTCAGAAAGTGCCTGAATGAAACCCTCCTGGTTCTCGAATTTGTCGCAGTCGATCATGAAATAGACGATTGCGATCTCGTTTTCGATAATCGCGGTGCGAATGGCTGTTTGGCTGTACGCGTCGAACCGCAGGGGCTCCGCACCATACCGTCGACAGGCTTCACCCTGTGCATCTGTCTTGACCAGAGCAAAGCTTTCGTTGAGGCCGGGCAACTGCAGAGTTGATAGTCGAGCGATGAATGTCCCTCCCAGGTAGCCCGACACTCCAGTAATTAAGACGTTGTGGGACATTGCGGAGCGATTATGTAACAAGCTCTAATGTATGTGTAAACATAGCTGTAGGGAATATTCATTCAAGTGCAGAAGAATAGACTGACTCTGCTAGGCCCTCTTGATCTTCATCGAGTCATGGTCTGTGGGCGCCGGTTAGTCAGTGGGCCCGGGTGCAGGGTTTCATTCAGTCCAGGGCTTCCGAGAGGCTAAAGTATCATGGGAGGGTCCACTCGTTCATCCCTTGTAAGGTATCCAGTAAACTTCCCAAATCGGTAGATAATGATCTAAGCATCTATCATGGATACCATACACATGGAGTATCCCACCTTCGAGTTCCCTGTGACGGACAGACTCAAATCGCCCCCTCCAGCTAGCGCGAGACAGTTGTCTTATCGGCGGTTGACGGGGTTGACCATACAGGATAGGTTATCATATTGCTCACAGCTGGGTATACCTGTACTACGTGTGCGTCAATGTCTCATCACAATCTACAGCTTGCGCGCCAAAGCAATGCAGCTGAATCGAAGACTCTCCACTTCTCCGTCCTTGTCCAACTGGATGATCCTCCTGATACCCATGTCAAGGGCTCGTGGACTGAGAACGTCCTCATCATCAGCCAGGCTTCCTCTCTCCAAAGGACCCTTCCGCGATCCTTCCAGCTCCCAGAGCTTCCCACCGCTCTTGACGAACCCCACAAAATGGCCCCCACTGCGCCCATCGGTCGGATCTGCACAGCTGTCGCCGGCCTGCTCGACCGACTTGTGGGCCAGTTCGAATGGCTCGCTGTTGCACAGCATTTCGGCGCGGTGGGTCATATCGAGCGGAATAGCGTCGCTTCGGATGGCCGCGAGATCGGATCAGGCATGATGAAGTCGACAGCTGGACCGTTGATCAGGCAATGGAGCAGACCAATGGAGCCGCAGGCGTTGCCGATGGTCTGCTTGAACCAGATGACTGGCTCGTCCGGACCAGAGCCCGTGTATGGCTCTGTGTTGGCGTCTTCGGCCTTGCGACTTCGGTCCCAAGCTGGGGTAAGTGGGATGATGACCAGCAGAGCCAGCGCAGGTCGAGGGATGTGTGCGAGCTGTTCGGGCTCGTCCAGGGAATAGATGTCATAAAATTGGAGCTCGGGCGACAGACCCAGCTTGGCTGCCATTTGATTCATTACATCGGGGCTGTTCTCTGTTATTCTAATGTGATGAGGTTCTACTCCAAGACAAGGGGACTATAGCGGCTTAGGCTCCTTACCCAGCATTGACCATGTCTTCTTCTCCATTTTGGAAAAGTCGATGTATAGATGGGAATATTCGGAGGGAGAAAGGAGACGGTGTGGAGAGACAGTGGGACCTTACTCGACAGGGTCGCGAGACGAAAGGTTAAGATCCCAGGTAATGTGGGGAAGAAATATTTCGGTGTTGATGGATGCTGTAGCCTTGTAGCCTACGGGGATGCCTGACCCCGCGCTTATTTTCGAGCATATTGCCCTCTGAGACCGCCTGCTGCAAGGGTCCGACCTCGCTTAGTTATTATCGAGATTGGTTCAGTGATGCTACAGTGATGCTGTTCTGATTAGTTCACATTTTGATTGACTATAAACTTGCCTTAAGAAACCCTGGTTCTATCGGACGGGATTGATTATAGTATTCCCCTAGTAGAACCGGTCATTCCGCCAAGTGGCTGGTGCATCATCGTAGTATATTGGATACTGCATTGCACTTCACGGCACTCCAAAGATGAGGCAAGCTTGCGACCGATCAACGACAAAATATAAACATATGCAGAACACAAGCACGCATTCGACACGGTCAACAACCTCCGGGACCGGTCTCAGGAGTTCCTTTGCCGAGATTGTGGATATCCCGGTCGAGCGGGTGGGGCTGCAACGTCTGCGTGATAGCTTGAGAAATTATTATACGCCCAGACACGCGATTGAAAGTCAGAATGCAATCGTACAATCGCGAGATGGTCTAGTTCGGTATTGAATACACGAACAAAGTCTAGAAAGGAGGTTTTGGAGAGGAAGAACGACTAGAAGCAGGAGCAAAAAGTCATGACCTACGCAGGGCTCGAACCTGCAATCTCTTGATTCGTAGTCAAGCGCCTTACCATTGGGCCAGCAGGCCAGCTGTTGATGATTGGCCCCTAGTAAATCATTATGCTGTCAAAGAATGCCTTATCGTGTTTCTACGCTTTGAGTGACCAAAGCAATATTGAACCTACAGAGCTGAAGGTCATGAAGATAGACATTGCATTGTGGGTGACAGCCCTTACACAGTATGGCTTGCGGCATTAAACCTTACGAACAAAACATAGCAATGCCTACTTATGTCTCTGGCTACTGATTGGCTCGTAAGTCTCACGATTCCAACAGTTTATCCTTTCCCTGATCAAACAGCTATCCATGTTGGGTGGTTCATATAGCAAGTCCGACCTCGGTGAGGACGGGCGAAACCTGGATGCTGAGAACGACCCTGCTCATTCTCATTAGCACAGTGACTCTACGAATGAATTCGCTCAGTGTAGTAGAGCGGTCCACTTACCTTATATCCTGCCTTTAACGCGGCTGTCCGCGTGGCCGGGTGTAGACACCACCACCGCCGTTCCTAGTCCCGAGAGAGGATTGTTAGCCTAAACTTGCATCGACACCTATACAGGTGAAAAGTATACACTCGTCTCACTCCCCCACAGAAAGAATAAGAAAAAAAAAGACAATAAAAGCAAGCAAGAATAGGAGAAAGAAGACGGCATGGACGTACTGGTGAGCAATACAATATCCAGTGTTCCGCTGGATCACAGTGCCGCAGGTACAGCCGTTGCCGTTGTTGACACTGCACCCACAATCGTACGAGGTCTTGCACATCGCGATAGACTCTTCACTTGCTGATCTTTGGAGATAAAGAATAGAATAAGTGATGGTCAGAGAATGTGCAATACCGTAGAGGGCGGGATTGTGTTTGCAGAAGAAGATGAGATGTCCAGTTGAGGAGCGATATATGTAGTTCTCATCCCATCGCAAGGCTGTAGATGACATCTATCAGATGATGGCCGCCTCGTATTACATGGCGGAGAGGATTGGTGGCGCGGCCACAGCCAAGCTTCCTGCCCGCACCCGGGCCACGAGGCTGACCGACGGCTGCTGCCAGGTGATCGATAAGGCAGAGGGGCTGCATGAGTTGCGAGGCTCCGTAGATTGAATGGCGCTCGTGTGTCAAGGCTGTAGCCTGGTCATTCCGGTAGCTTCGCCAGGGCAATTCCTTCGGGTGTACGGGTCATAAACCCACAGTCTGAGGGTAATTGATGCGGTAGCATTACTTTGAATTTACCATCAGACGCCCGTCCGAACAGAATCCATGCAAATGGGAAATCAAGAGCATTGGCTAGCTGGTATCCTCACTAATGCCGGGCTAAGAACAACTAGTGGTCTAGATTTTAGAGAACAAGGTCTAGTAATATGTGGCATTACAGTTAAGTGACAAATCACTCACGTGCTGCCCTCATATAAATAGCCACGATAGGGTAAGCAACGGTGTGTGCAAAACAGTTCACTTTTATGCATAGGTTAGTCTCAAATATGAGACGGAAGCATAGTATTTCATCTAGCATCTTGATGGACATTGCTAAGGCCATACCCTACATCCTGGTTCCTAGTATACACCCACCCCAGGAAAAGAAGACGAACATGGAAGGTCATGTCCCCTACCTGGTGTACATCGTCCAGACCCATAAAGCCTCGAACACCTAAGCAATCTGACGACGACGCATGCGCTGCTCATCACGACGGCTCTTGGCCAGAGAAATCGTGAGATCGGACGACTGGCCCGTCGCACAGACCGTACCGGGGGCCATATCCTGGGAAGGAGTCCAGACGCCGTTGGCGCAGCGCTGGAAGGAAGCACCGGCGTTGCACCACCAGGATCCCTCGGGGCTGCAGGCGCCGCTCAGAACGCCGGAGAGAGCGGTGTCAGTGGAAGAGCTGGTGGTGGCGGTGGCGGTTGCGGTGGTTGTTACGGCGTTTTGTTGGTGTCCGTTGGGCCGGCCCGCAATCGTTGTCGCAGCGGGGGCGGCAGCGGTGGTGATGGTAGCGGAGTTCTCGACAGACGAGGCCGCAACAGAGGTTTCGACGTCCACGATGGGGATTGTGGCAGTGATATCAGCAGCAGTGGTGGTCGTGGAAGTCACGGACGCAGCCGCCGTCGCAGAGCTGCCTCCCCACGCAGTCGACACTCCAGTGCAGGCGGCCGCATCAGTGGCAGCAAGACGAGAGGCCTCTCCGTCGTACTCGATCACATCACCGGGGTTGGGGAAGCGGATGTCTACGCCCTCGGTCGTGGTGCAGCCGTTGATGTTGGCCACGAAGAGGTCGGGGTAGCTGCTGCGCTTGGCGACGGAGCGCTTCTGGGCTGCGCTCTCCAGGACGGTGATGGGGGCGCAGTTCATGTACATCTCGCGGGCCCCGACGCGGTTGAACCAGGTCCACGCCAGCGTGTAGTTGCCGGCGGAGAAATCGGCTGGGATAGTGAAGTTGAACTGATAGGGGTCCGGGGTCGAGGCGTCACCGTCCAGATTGCCGTCCACGTTGGCCGGACAGCCCCCCTCGAAGGACTTGATCACCTGCCAGACTGTGTCCTTGGAGGGTTGCATGTCCGTGGTCAGACTCACCTGGCAAGAACCGCCGCCGTGGACGGCGATGCCGGTGAAGTTCAAGACCTGAGACACCCCGGTTTCGAAATAGTTCATCTCGTCCGCGGCAGGCCAGTCGTACACCCCGTCGCGTTGCTTGCAGGGGAAGTCGCTGCCATCTGCAGCCAAGGGCGAGTTGTTGAGGGTTGACTTGCCATACGGGACTGGGTGGTTCATGATCATATGTGCCTGGACTATCGAGGCCGAGAGCACCGATGCAGCAACCACACTGGGCTTGGTGAAAAACATGATGATTTCAAAGGATAGAAAGAGACAATGGCCGTAGTGGCAATGAGTCAAAGCAGGTTGAATTGTTCCAGACAATTGACGCAGTGAACGAGCGAGAATGTAAGTCGTTTGCCACAGGCAGAACTTTTACAAGCGAAGGTAAAGAATGACAGCAGGACTAGCCTGGAAGGAACGGAAGAACCAAGATGATTGTCGATGAACGAAGACGACACTGTTCAGAAGTTTGTCTGGTATTTATGCTCTTCGACGGCAAGATAGCCATCTTGCGCTCTTCACATTGAACCATCGGTAGTTCTTTGATATCCCAACAAGTCACGATCTGAAACCTGACATGCTCAGATCGGGAGATCCTGCAGAAGCTAAGCGAGATCATTGTTGCAGGAGGTAGCGAATCACAGAGGGCGTTTCGCCTTGGGTTGTCGTCACAGCAGTGGTGGCTCTGACTCGTAGTTCTTGGCTTTCCCCAGATATCCCAGATATGAGCGATCGGGATGGGCCGAATCCTGTAACCGAGATGCCGGAACCGCCGGAGGCGTTCGCTTAGACACGCGTGGAGATTGAGGATGCCATCCTGAAACATGAAGAGTGGGTGTGAGGGAAAACTTGATGATGGATCTCATCTTCACCTTGGTCTTAGGAAGTACAATCTATCATTTGCCGCCCCTAGCCGCAACACAGAGCTGATGGTAGGCAACAGGAATTGCTTGGTTCATGCAGATTATGAGGGCATTCACATTTCCCGAATGCCGGGCGTCTCCACGAGTTTGCCAAATCGGGATATTGTCGCTTCGGCCCGCTTTCCTGACTCGTTCCTCGATTGCCAGATTGGAAGACATGATGCTTTTCCAAGGGCCTTCATATATATAAGGTAGTAGTTGTAGTAGTTGTAGTAGTTGTAGTAGTTTTAGTAGTTGTAATAGTAGTAGTAGTCTGTCGAGGAGTGCACGGTAGATCTACTGTAGATCAGATTTGACCATCGATGTTTGAGTTTCTATACGAAAACCATGTAGGTACTCCAGAGTACACTTACTATTTACGACAAGGATCGGCAAGCCAGAGGAGCGGAAGAACACTTGGCATTAAGTTCTTCTGCTTGAATGGAAGCTGTCACACTCCATCATCAATCAGGGGTCCCAATAGCTTCGCAAGTATCAAGCTTTGAGTGGTCTTGCAGACGGAAGTAACGTTGCCGGAGATTTCCACACCCCGAAATAGCTCACACCTCGAGTCTGCGCGTGCAGAATTTACCATATACCTTGATCGACAGAAGGTGATGAGTCGGAGCACGAAATGTCTACTGCAGCGATGCCAGTCACTTAGCGATGAGCATCGTGATCGGCATCATATCATGAGTCCTACCCAAAGCTATCTGAATTTAGGTTCCTGTGCTGTAGATCGGTCGTGATAATCGTCAGTCATGCCAGGTGCGGGCAAGCATAAATTCAAGATGCTCCCGTCTCTTCTTCTTCACTCTGGTCGAACTTCAAACATCATCGCTCACAATCATCCTCCTCGACTTCCACAGCTCTGGAGCCCACCGAGATGCGCATCACAGCCATCATTCCCTTTCTGGCGCTAGCCTCCCACCCACTCACAGCATGTGCTCAACGTTTAACAGGTAAAGTTGTGCTGGGAGCTGGACCAATACGCCGCGATACCGACAATCAGTACTGCTGTGTCGGTGTCGATGGCCCTGGCACCGCCGCCTACAAATACGTGGAGCAGTACAAAGACCCGAGCCCTGCCGTTGGGATCAATTGTGAGTTATACTCCTTTCCTGTGGCATTGAGTAGACTTGACGCGAGAAATCTGCCGCCCGCCTCCACATCCCCCTATGTGCGCCAGCTGCTGACTCCGATGAATAGAACCAAAGGCCGCAGCTCCACGAAGGGGCTATGCGATGACGGTGCACCCAACCTTGTCTCCTGCACGGACAGCTTCGGCGTATGAATTCTCCTCCCCGCAGACCTTGCCGAATAACCAGGAACTCCCGTACTGACAGGTGATTTGATGTACTCTACAGACATTCGAAGTTGGTTGCACGAAACTGTAACCTGGGCAGAGCTTATAAAAGTTCGGGTTCGTCGAACACCAGCAGTCGGGGTCGAGTTGATGGGGTCTTGGTCCCACTGGTGCTGTCCAAGCATCATTTGTGTGAATTTGGTGGGATTGACATCTTTGGCTGGAATTCCCAAAGAGGCCTTTTTCTTTCCACCTTGTTTCCTCGATATAAAGGAACCGCTTCCGTGTTCGAGATCAGCGGAGAAGCGAGTTACAATAACTGCAGACCTTGGAATTAGTTACCATCAGTTCAGTCCACGAACGAATTCCCAAAACCTACCTGTTGCATTATCGAGGGACCTGCTCGCGAGTCCGGAGCCCTGACCGGAAACATACATGTCAGATGAGACGATACGGGGCCTCAGTTACATTCCAAGAGCCAAGCGCCGGATCCTATTACCACCACCTATACCTCGCATTGTTGGGGGCCGGCAGTTGCAAGGGATGATCGCTGGAATATGCATGTATATTGCAGCGATTTTAATGGTTAGCTTATCAAGACGATCAAGGTTAAGGTCGACCTTATCCCACTTGCTTCTTCTATGGCTGGTGGTGTAGATCGGTCATAATCGCGGGCACCAGCAGACACAGTCTCGAGACACCCACCCATTTCAACTTCTGTCGGTGTCCTCAAACCTCACGCTATCTTTGAGTTCACTTCCAAACAACCTTCTCAGCTCCCCAGTTTTTAGCCTATTGCGATGCGTGTTACAGCTATCCTCCCTTCCTGGCACTAGCCTCCCACCCACTCACAGCAGTGGCCCAAACTACAGTAGAGGATCTCCTAGATGCACTGGACAATTTGCTCGGGCGCACGACTTACAATTCAGCCAGCCAGTACTGCTGCAATTTCCTCCGAACGGGGATTGGGACTCTTGGCGAATGAAAGGGAAAGTGATGGTGTCTGTTTTGTTGAAGGTGCGACAAGAAGGAACCCTCATACTTCATAACCCCATACATACCCCTAGTACTTGGTGCCTCACCTTTCTGATCGGAGATCCTGTGGGATCGTTATTGGTATATGATGAGTCCGAAGACGAATGCCTTATTCGAGGACTATCTGTCGATCATCGCGATGATCCTCTAGGTTATGATCGGCGTCACACCAGCTGTTCTAGCACTGATTGTCAGAAATCGAGCTCGGGTTCTGGAGATCCGTCACAAAGATCATCAACCATAGCCGTCCGTCAGCGAAGATAAATTCCCAGACACTCCCCATGCGTCCCTCTCCAGTCTTCCCAACACCCCATCAAACTTTCTCTTACCTCCTCGACTTCCACAAGAGCCTAGCCCACCACAATGCGTGTCACTGCCATCCTTCCCTTTCTGGCGCTCGCCTTCCACCCGCTCACGGCGTTCGCCCAAGGAGGTGCCGTAGGCGATATCGCAGAGGAAGTTGAGGCAACACTTGGGCTCAGAGCAGAATCGAGCTGCGACCCCGACGATCTGTACTGCTGCATCTACGACGGCCCTGGCACCGATTATTATACCAAGGTGCAGGAATACACCGACCCGGGCGCTGGCGTCGGATCCAACTGTGAGCCTGCCGCGTGCCCCTGTGCCTTCCAAGTCTCACCCAGCCATCCCTTTGGGCTGGGCACATTCCGCCGGTGCAGCATAGTGTTGACCCAGACAAATGAATTTAGGTGACCTCCCTGATGAGGAAACGGGCCAATGCAACTCCAAGGCACGCACACTTGTCTGCTGTCCGGACAGCTTTGGGGTATGGAATTCTTCGCCCTCCCTGCTAGAGGAACCCTTGTGCTAACACGCCTTTGAATTTGCAGCAAGACAAAATTGATTGCACGCAGCAGTGATGCGAGCAGGTAATCTGTGGTCGTTGGACCAGAAATATGGAAATCAGTGGAAGCCCGGAGTTTTGTTGGGATAGTGAATTGATGGGCGAGTCGACATGATCGCAGCATGTTGGATGTAGAATACTGTAATAATTGGAAAGCATCTCGATCGACAATCGTTTTGGGAGAACCCTAGATCTTCCCAGCCATCCAATCTTTCCAGGCACATTGTGCTGAGACACCTGTTCGTCCCAGTCAGCAGAGAAGTAAGCGAATGCAAGAGCGGACCCTGGAAGGGCAGGCTAGCGGGCTAGTCCGTGAAGAACGCATCGAGCCGAGCGGGGGCTGACGTGGGCGGGTTCTTCAGGCGGCCTATCTCGTTTATATACGGAATTTCATAGACGGGGCTTCTTCATTCTTGCGCAGTCTCATTATACTGAGTATACTGGGCTTGACCTGTATGAAAGTGGTTGCAAACCCCCCGTCCCAAAGATCTGCTCTCATAGGAACTCATCAGATTCGGGTACATCACGGTACCTTTCCTTGCTTACAGTAAACACCACGACTCATGTGGCGCTTGTGGAGGCTCAGCGCCGCAAAAACGGAGTCTTAGCTCGCACACCAGAGCGGCCGGTGATTGGGTGCGGGAACTTATAAGCAGCCACAAATACCCTTCCGGGATAGAGCTGACAGCTGCGTAGAGAACCATGTGGGGCCTCGACCTCAGTTCACTAATCACCAAATATACGTAAGCCATCTCTAGTCATGCAGCGAATCAAGCAGCTGTCTGGGCGAGGTTCGGAGTTTTAGATCGAAAACTTCAGCACTCATCGGGCTCCGAGAAGCTATGCAGAGCTGAAGAACACGCCGTCATCGGAGAAATAACCCTCAGGCTGGAGAACAACCCTACGGGGCCTGGGCTATAAAAGGAGAGTCCAGCTCCACCTCAGAGAACAGATACAAAACTCACCAAGCTCTCCATCCTCTCCACAGCCAACCCTCTTGTACAGCCCGCACTCGCAAGTACACCCTCTACAAAATGAAGCTCACCGTGTCCAAGGTCAGTTGCCCCGTGGAGCCCACGACATCTACAACCACCGCGCAATCAACACTAACCAAACCGTGCAGACTCTTGCCCTCCTCTCCGCCACCGCCGCCACGGCCACGGCCCTGGCGGAGGTCTCCATCGACTTCTACCTGTTCAACACCACCTGCTCCTTGGACAAGCCCACCACCTACACCCTCCTGGAGAACTCCTGCTTCGGCATCGAGGGCTGGCCCTGGGGCTCTCTGGCCCCCTACCTCGCCGACGGCACCACCTGCAGCGATGCCACCAAGACGCCTGTGCTGTACACCTGGACCGACTACAACGAGCAGGACTACGACAACTGCGGTTCCACCCTCTACGCTACCTACGACGTCACCGACGAGCACACCTGCTACCCCGTGGACGCGGAGTATCTCCAGCGGCTGCAGGTCAAGTGCGAGTAGCGGGTTCGATGGAGGTTTCCAGGATGCATGTATATAAGTAGTGGGACAAGCACGGCTAGTGAATCGGGCAGGAATTCAGAAGCCGGAACTGGATGGCTTGGTTTCGTTATTCAAATGTTTCCTCGGGGTTGCTTTCCATTGTTCTGCCCTCTCCCTCCCGGAAGGTGGCCTTACGTAAGCACCAATCCATTCGTAGATTACCAGGATCAGAAAAGCAGACAGCTAGCCGTAGGTAAGCCAAGGTACTTCTAGTCTTTCTCGACGCGGCGATCTGGCTAGTTACTGCCAGGGCTGGCTGGAAAATTGCCCCTCCCTCGTCTTGCAATGCTTTCCTATCACACCGCTCGGCTTACGTGCACTGGACTAGGCAAAAGATGAGAAGCATTCGTTGTAGCGTGTGTGAGAACTATAGAACCTATATTTGTCGCACTAGGGAAAGACGAACCTGCATTGGGGCTGCAAAGGACTGCTGCGTATGGACGTGGAACTCGGGAACAGATCGCATTGGGGTTGTCGCACGGGGTCAAGTCGTCGGTCGGTTCGATGTCGCGTTGGGTGATAATTCAAACAAACTCCTGATACACGTTTGGCGCATGGGCAAAATATCAAGCAGTCGCGGTCTTCGCCAGCACCACCAGCCGCGCCTTGTCCCATCCCTTCCGGTAGTCGGTGAGCTCGATACTGACTACTCGCACCAGGCCCTCGGCCACCAGCCTCTCGATCTCCGCGTCAAACCCCATGGACACCCACACCTCGTCCAAGATGGTCGCCACAACCAGCCCGTCTGTCTTCAGGATGCGGATGAACTCGCGGAGCGCGGGGTCCGGCCCCACGTGGCCGTGGGTGAAGGTGCCGGCGCAGGTCACGATGTCGTAGGTCTCGGCGGGCAGGGCGATTGGTTGCGTGAGATCGGCTTTGGTGAGGGTGCGATACACCCCGGTGTTGGCGGCGACCGCCAGCATCGCAGGCGATAAGTCTAGGCCGTCGATGGTTAGTGATGTTGCATGGCCGGCGCCTCGGGTCAGGCCCTCGCCGACGAGGCCGGTGCCGCAGCCCGCGTCGAGGATGCGCGCGTTCGGGATCTTGGTGAGCTGGAGTGCGGCTTGCGCGACGGTGAACGGGGCGACGTAGCTCTGGGAGGCATCGGTGAGGTCCTGGTTGTAGGAGGTTGCCCAGGTGTCGTAGAGCGCCATGCAGTCTTCCTTGCTGCCGCTGGCGCGGGCCTTGACGAGTAGGGCGTTTTCGACCTGGACTTGGGTTGCCATCGTTATAGCTGAGGTGGTGTGTGGTTTGCAAAGAGAACAGTAGGCTGTGGAAAGAGATGGGGATTGCTTGGGGGTAATCCTTGGTCTCTCGAGACTTGATTTAAATACGGTGCTGCCCCTCAAGTTAGGAACCTGCATAAATCTGCCCATGCGCGACATGCGAGAGAAGGAGGGGAACACTCTAATAAGCGCGGTCAAGATATCAAAGATCCAATAGCAACCACGAACAGGCCCCTGAGATGCTGTGCATCTACCGGCAGAGTGGGAACTACAGCGAACAATGGCATTTTCAAGAGGGGTTCAAGGCGGGGGATCAAGGCATTGACCTCCGATCGCCATTGTGCTGCATCATGCCAAGGCTTTTGTGCCTCTTGAAATCTCTTATAGCGCGATCTTACCCCGCGACCGCGCAAGATTCAATCCACTTGTCTTTTCTACCGGGCTACACAGAGGATACATGTGTAAGTCGGCAGATGCGCGTCCAAGCGCATTGTCACTGTTGGTTGGGGCATTGTAGCCCGCGCAATGTGCTTGTGGCTGGTCACTTTTCCTGTATAGGGCGTGGTGCAGGAGCAAGGTTTTATATGTTCCAAGGGAATGACGAAAGCGACCTCTGCACCGCACCAGAGGCTTGAAGATTTGTGATGGTCTGCTCAATCAAAGCTCAAAGCGTCCTGCAACAAGAAAAAAAAAAAAGAGCCAATTTAGTAGGCTGTAGCCTATTTCAGGTACCAACCGGCAATCTGACATGAGCATGGCGGGGTACTGACCGTTGATTAGCTCCGGTATTCTAGGCTACACAATCCTTCCCAGGGCACACTACACCAAGCAGGAGTCATCTGTTGATAATATAAAATGACCAAGGATACCAGATATCCTATACATAACATCTCGTCCGCACGGAGTACCTCAATCTGTGCATCCACTGTGCATCCACTAATTTGACACCTCCTCCTCAGCAATGGCAGAGACCGAAAGGGACGCAGACGCAACCATGCGCCACGCCATCACCCAATTCCGCCACAAAATGGAAACCGCCAACCGCCGCTTCCTCCAGGACCGAGTCACCGAGATCGAAGCCCTGCACCTTCCCACCGAAGCCGCCAAGCTGCAGCGGATGCGCGACTACTGGGACAATCTGGGCATCGGCGGGCCGGACCCGCACTGGAACCAGCTCGTCTCGCCCGGACCCGTCCGCGAAGACCGCGAGGTCCGCGGCGTGACGTCTCTGGCGGAGGTGCCGTCGCTGTACCACCAGTACATGGACGGGGTGTGTCCCCCGCGCCTGCGGACGGAGGCGTGGCGGCAGATGTATCTGGAGACGTTCCACGAGGTGTGCTCCGCGGCGGTGGCGGATGACGGCCAAGCCCAGGAGGCGGAGGCGATCCCGCGGTGTGAGGAGTTAGTGCTCTTCCTGAAGTACGCGAACGGGGTCTGCGATCCGGATTTCCGGCGTCTGGGGATCGCGCCTTTTGTGCCGGGGTTCTACATTGGGGTGCCTGAGTATGCGTTTGTAGAGGAGGGAGCGGAGCGGGAGGTGGAGGGTTTCAGAGATTTGGAGGCGCAGCGGGAGGCGCTGAGAGGGTACTTGGAGGATAGTCTCCTCGGTCAGGTGGGGCTCCATGGGACGATTGATGATGATCTGGAGGTCAAGGTTGGGTTTCTGACAGGGGGTGGTGGTTGGATGCATGAGGATCGGTGGTACAGTGCTTACGCGTACTGTCGGGTGATCGGGGAGGATGGTACGGACTCCGCGTATGGGCATTGGGCGTGGCGGGTGGTTTTCTTCGAGGCGAGCGAGGAGAACTCCGCGACGCTGTACGGGCGCAGACCCTTGTTTGATTCGATTCCGGAATTCTTGGAGTGGTATAGTAGCTGGCCGGATTATGTGGACATGCGCCAGGTTCGACGGAATGTTCTGGGGGACTACACTTGAAGCGACGATGATTGTGGTTGTTGCTAGGGTTGGTTTTTTACTACGCGGTATCTGCATTGTAAACACGTAGGTATACGGAGTAGCTATAGTGGCTCACGGCATGAGAGTGGAACGGTCAATCTATTTCTGAATGAGGGGTTTTGTTCGCATTGGATCAAGCATTTTGTGAGATTCCACTGACATTAATCTAGACTTTTAGCCTAATCTCATCCATAGGCGAGCTGCACACCAAGAATTCTCCCGTAAACGCTAAATTTGTAGGACAAAGCCGTCCGTACCAGCAATTCATATGGTGCCGTGATTGCGGTGGCTCTCACCCCCCTGTCAGACCCGCAATTCCCCCGTCGGATGTGATGTTCCGCCCACCCAAGCGAACATTGGCCCTTGCTAGGGTATGCTTGCAACTCCACCATATATTGTGAACAGGTTTCACATGCACCGGTCACTTAATGAGTACGTGGGTCATCTCATCCATATTGATTCCCGTCTATCCTGTTTAAGCGAGTCAGACCCTTGCCTTCACTCCCGCGAAGTGACTGAAGCAAACAAAGGTTATCTGTCGGTGAGTCGCAAACCTCATCTCCGACCTCTGACTAAAAGTGGTTTAATCTCGGATAGAAGCAAGATTCTTTGTTGCTGAGCATGACCCCTTCCACTGCTTGGCTGTCGTCTATGAGTCTTACCTCCCTGGGGCTAGGGCAAACTTCTCAAACGCCCTAGCCGGGATACCGAGGCCCTTGAATCCATTCCTCCAGTAACGTGACACGGATATAGAATAAACAAAGGAAATTTGATATTGGAAGAAGTGTCTACAAGAGAAATGGAGGGACCAAAGGAGAGAAGACACAACACGCAAGGATTCAAGAAGTCTACACCATCCCCGGCCCCGGCCGATCGAACCCCCGACCCTGCGATGCAGCCGCCGAGCGACTCCGCCCCGCCTGGGCTTGCATCGAATGTGACACGGTCACCTCTGTCGTCAACATGATTGTGTCATGCTCATGCGGCGAGAGGATGTATTCCTCGCTCGAGTTATCGCTGCTGTCGTGCCCCGGGAACGAGGTCGCCGTGGCGGTGGTTGTGGTGGTGGTTGCCGTCGCTTTCTTGGGGAAGGGCTCGGGGTCGTGGTGGCTGGCTTGGGTCTGCGACTGGCCGTGCTGCTGCGAGCGGGACATGGAGCGCAGACGGTAGGCCTTGCTGCCGTATGTGTTATGCTGGGGGTAGTTGTAGGGTCGCGATTTGTAGCGTGAGCCGTAGCTGCCCAGCACTTGCTTAAAGAGGGGTTTCAAGGTCGGGAGGCTGCCAGCCACGATGCCCATGTTGGATTCGACACTTCGCAGGGGGGTATTGTTAGCGTATGAGGAGGATTGACGTGCAGGGTATTGAAGGGGGACGTACACAACCCAGATCGTGAGAGTAGAATAATCCCAGAGGAAGTCGCCCGTGCGACCGTAGTTGGGAAGCACGGTGAGCTTCACGATCGCTGCGGCGCAGGCACTGTACACACGATTGGATCTGATTAGCCCATCGCTGCTATACTATTGATAAGGGATGTTTGCAGTCTTACAAGATACCCAATCCCAGGATGCAGATCAACGAAGCCTTGGTTCGCTTGTTGACTTGGAGATGTCTGTCGGGGGGTGGTGTTAGGGCTCCGTCTTTTCCAGCATAGAATCTGATCCGCTAGACTTACCTGAGCATGAAGATAGGGAGAATGGCGAAGATCAAATCAGTCAGGATGTTTAAAGCTAGAGGTTTGTTCAGTAAACGACAAGCAAGATCCCCCGCTTAACATGCGTACCTGTATTCGTATAACTCAGTTTCAACAGCTGTATCGGGGCAAAGCATTTCGACTTGACCGAGAAATCCCAAATACTCCGCATGTCATGGCATTGGAAAATGAGTGTCTGTCAGGAGTCAGCTTCACATTGTCATCTGCAAAACCAGCACCACGTACGAAGAAACAGATTGTGGTGTAAATGAGCATCAGAGCTGTATGTCGTCAGTTGGATAAGAGCTAGAACATAGTGGAAACAGCACTGACCGATGACAACCCAGATGAAAATGCGATAGCCCTTGCGCGGTGCAAATCGTAGCAGGAACAGTCCGATGGAGATCTTGACGAGTCCAATAGCCCACATGTATATCGCCTGGGTAGCAAAGTTCAGATGCATCGCTTTGGTAGCTGTCTTTTCGACGTAGGCCGTATGTCGACCCGCGCCGTAGATGACTTCTGGAATGATGATTCCCCATCCGCTGAGGGACTGATGGCCGCAATGTTAGTACAGTACTGCAGATACCACCCGGCTAGACAGAGATGACCCGAGTGACTTACCAAGATCATGGTCAGCAGCATGGTATAATCCTCGAGGTTGGTCAGCACAATCCAATTCGGTATAAACGAGGCAGAAGACAACACTTACATCAAACCCCACATTGCGGATGAGGAAAACGCGGACATACATGCGGGCGAGCACAGTGATTGCAGCCCCAGCAGTCACAATGCTGGTGGCCGCCAGGATGCGTGGCCCTTGATTATCATCAGGAAGGCCCGCGCCGCCCGGATGCGCGATGGTCGACATGCTCAGCACAGAAAAACGAAGGACTGGGCTGAGCTGAGTTAGCTAGCTATTTCCTGGGCGATGCTTGACCTTGGCCAGGTTATGAATATCCAGGAGCAGACAGAGCTGGTGTGACGACCATGCCAAGGATAGGTGCATGAACTACGGGTCCGCCATGCGACCATGGAAGAGTCAGGAACACGAGGATCAAGATCCCTCAGGATGAATAGCTGCATTCGCTTGACTAAAGAATTCGATCATCGCAGGATCCATCTCACCAAAAATGGGCGTCCGGTCGCGACCGGATTTCCAGAGCCAACGGTTGACCGTTCGATCTCGGGCGACGATCAGGATCCGGTAGCAGACCCTGGACGGTGGCCATCTGATAGTTGGCAGGAATACTCCGTACACCACCCAAGTTGGTGCCTGCACCGATGCTTCTTTCTGGCCCTTGTCATTCATTTACTCTTCCTATCCTAGTCCCCAACCACATAGTTCAAGCCACGACTGACGAACCAAAAACCTGGCCAATGGACCGTGCGCCTAAGGGAGGGCCAGCCAGCCCAGGGTGGATCGGCCAGTGCCACCGGACCTGCCAAGTCGCTTCAACCTCGGCTTGGGCAGATGATTTGCAGTGTCGCACTCGCACCCTGTACCCCTAAAATTGGGTGGATGGGCAGATTGATTAACTTTTTGGCCGGAGTGGACCCGGGTGGAGTGCAGTGGGGACAGGGACCGAGGATTGACTGGAGAGACGGACGTCAATGAATTTGTGCTGTCGCCGGTTGCATCTCCAACCCTAACCAACCCAGTAATCCAAAAGTGATTCAATCTATAATCCCTGGTTAGTACTCGCCAGTCCGCCTCTCAAATCCCGGTCATCCAAATTAGTTCTCCCCCGAGGCAACACTACATCCTATCCCCTGGCCAAGGCCAGCCAGTCAGCACGTTGTTGCTAATTGACTTTGGTCGCCATGCTGCTGAGTGCGTGGGGGTTGGGTGGGGTGGGGACTTGTGTTCTCTCGTCTTCTCCCTCGGCCCTAACAATTCCGTTCCTTGTCTATCAGGCCGAGTCCTAGTGCAGCATGCAGCTAAGATAGCTCGCTGGGTGGGCCGATCGATGCACTGGCTGTAGATAGCTTGAGATGCGCCGCCGTTAAATTGACAATCATTCCCTCATTCAACCTGCTTCTCCCCGCCCAGCCTCCTTAACTCTAACTTTCTTTTCCTTCTTCCCTCTCTTCTCCCATCTCTTCCTTTTTCCTTCTGCCCAGGAGTGGTGTGACATCTGCCATCGCCACCATGGTCGCCCTTCAGACTCTCACTCTGGGCCTGCTGCTCTCAGGGTCGTGGGCCCTCCCCGCGGCCGAGACAGCAACGGCCACCCTTCCCACGAGTGCCTCCAGCTCGACTGACGTGGCCTCGTCGCAGCTGGATCAGCTGAATTCCTTTGCCTACAACCTCACCACCGACATCCTGTCCACTCCCTCGGGCAGCACCAAGCGCAGCGAGGGCACCTGCACTCTGGACAAGCTGCGCGTGCGTCGTGAGTGGCGCACCTTCTCCAAGTCCCAGAAGAAGGCGTACATCAACTCCGTCCTCTGCCTCCAGAAGCTGCCCTCGCGCACCCCGGCCGACCTGGTCCCCGGGGCGCGCACCCGCTACGATGACTTCGTGGCCACGCACATCAACCAGACCCTGGAAATCCACTACACGGGCACGTTCCTGGCGTGGCACCGCTACTTCATCTACGAGTTCGAGTCCG
This sequence comes from Aspergillus aculeatinus CBS 121060, assembly GCF_003184765.1. NCBI lineage: Eukaryota > Fungi > Ascomycota > Eurotiomycetes > Eurotiales > Aspergillaceae > Aspergillus > Aspergillus aculeatinus. Next base: position 346,003 of record NW_020291501.1, read on the forward strand.
CCCTGCGCGACGAGTGTGGCTACACTGGCGACTACCCTTACTGGGACTGGGGTGCTGACGCCCACGACATGGAGAACTCACCCGTCTTTGATGGCAGTGAGACCTCCATGTCCGGTAATGGAGCCCCCATCGCCGATCAGCCGGACGTGATGCTCTACCTGGGTGACTACCCGGCCATTGACCTCCCGCCCGGCACCGGCGGCGGCTGCATCACCAGCGGCCCGTTCAAGGACTACAAGGTCAACCTGGGTCCGGCTGTTCTCTCCCTGCCCGGGGGCAACACCTCGATGGCAGCCAACCCGCTGGCCTACAACCCCCGGTGCCTGAAGCGGTCGCTGACCACCGAGATCCTCAGTCGGTACAACACCTACCCCAAGATCGTCTCTCTGATCCTGGACAACGACGACGTCTGGGACTTCGAGATGACGATGCAAGGCATTCCCGGCAGCGGCTCGATTGGTGTCCACGGCGGTGGCCACTACTCCATGGGCGGCGATCCCGGTCGGGACGTCTACGTGAGCCCCGGCGATGTGGCCTTCTGGCACCACCACGGCATGATCGACCGCGTCTGGTGGATCTGGCAGAACCTCGACCGTAAGCACCGCCAGAATGCCATCTCCGGCACGGGCACCTTCATGAACAACCCCCCGTCGGCCAACACTACTCTCGACACTGTCATCGATATTGGTTATGCCAATGGTCAACCCATCGCCATGCGCGACTTGATGAGCACGACTGCTGGGCCTTTCTGCTACGTGTATCTCTGAGGGGACTGTGTGTTGTCTCATGGTTTCGGGTTTCAGAACACCAATCTAGGAGGATTTAGCTGGGAGCTTGTACATATGCATCATAGAGCTGAACTAATGCATTAATGGATTTCTTGGACAGTAGTGCAGTACACAGCATTTGAACACTACTAGGCGAGACACTCAGATTCAGTGAGCCGAGACAGCGAAGTATTAATCAATTTCCCACCCCATTCATTAGGCAACAAGTGCAACCGGTGCCTCACCTCATAACCATTCCTGCCATGATTCAATGGGTGTGATCCTAAATGCCTGAGGCATCCAGCCATCCCGGATCGCCCGGATCGCCCATTCTCCCCACTCCAAGACGAGAATAACACACGCATAGTGTGACCACCACACCGCGTCCACGTATCTAGGAAAGCACCACCCATCCTTATCATGTGGACTGGTCAACTGAGTCCGGACAACGTTGTCTCTTTCCCTCACCGGTGCCGACCACCCCGAGCTGTGTGCGGCTGCCTGGGTGATCGAATCACAGACCCTTGGCGGAGAAATCACTCAGGTGTGGATCCCCGTGAGACCCGCGGAAGCGGAAGTGACCGTTCCAGTCCACGGTCTAGATTTAGCTTGCTGGCCAAGGCGCCTGGTCCCTGGTTAGGAGAATCTGTTTTCGTGCGCTCGACTGGACGGAGGGGTTTTTTTTGGTAAATGCACTGGTCGGAGGGACGATGCCATCCGCCGGAAACCAGATCGATCAGGATTGCGGCAACTTACTAGGGAAATTTCTCTGAATTTCAAGTTTTTGGTGCTGTTATCATATGCTCCCTCTTTATGCTACGAAAATGTACAGCATGTGACTGCGAGAGCGAGGGTCTGCCAATGTTGGGGAATCAGCCCTGCCCGGGTCATGTGACCATCCAGCATGCCTCAGGCATCGACTGGGATTTCCCTCTGAAGTCCCTTCTCCCTTTCACTCGCTCGATCTGCTTTCAATCTCCATCACACACGCCGTATGGGAGGATATGTAATCCGCATGCCTAACTCAAAGCTCGTCAAATCTCCGAAGCTTGGTTTTGAAGTTATTGGTGAATATGTGGAGAAATGTAGCCGTCTTGGAGGAAAGCAATGCTGCTAAGGGATAGTATATACTGTGTTTGCAGGTGAAGATCTCTGGGACTTGGGGGGAGGTGGAGGTTCAGGGACATGCTGCGCAGGAAGAAAACTGATAGCAAAAGTGTGATCTGATAAAGCTAGCTTCAGCTCATGGCCCAGTCGATTGCAGAAGATACGAGGGCCGTTTGCTGTTCGGCAAGGTTGCCCTCGTTGCTCGGCATCCTTGCCCGGGACAATCTGTCAGCCCTGACTCTTTAATCCTTTCGTATACTACCTTAGTACATTTATCTGTTGAAACTACTGCCAGAGAAAAACGATGAATAACTACAACTAATTGACAACTCAATACTGGAATTATAGCCCGACGCACTGTCTTGCGATAGATAGTACTCCGACTATTCCCGGCCGCGGTGGAGCATCGCCAACATTTCCACGGTTTAAACCGCAGTAAAAATTTTCACCCCGCGAAACTCGGCAGGATTTCCCTCTTTACCCCGCCATTTCCCATTTCTCCAATCCAAATCCCCTCTGTAACATCAAGCCTCCTTGCATCTGTTGTTATTTTCCCTGGATAATCTCCGTGTCCGCCCTCGAACTGCATAATATGAATGCCTCCGGGCAGATATGCGCTCCTACTTTGGCTGGTAACATGCCTTTGACCCCCCCAATGCCACCAAGATGATCACCTCGTAACCTCTTAGCTGCCTTCACAGTGTGACATGTCGACAGCGCAAGGTTAAATGCGACGAAGCACGGCCAGTTTGCGGCCCCTGTGTCAAAGCCTCTCGGAACTGCGTCTTTTCCAGCAACTGCATCTTTCGCCACTCCAGCGTCAACGATCTTTACCGCGACGTAGGGAGCGGTTGGCTTCCGCAAGGCCCTCAGATATGGGTCCCAATTCCCTCACACCGTACAGTGTTTTCCGGTCTCACGGATGAGCGAACAGCACTGACCCTGCCCCACAGTCACCTTTGTTCAGGTCATAGACCCATTTGCCGACGAAGGATTGACATCTCCTTTGGATGAGCACCATCATGATCATGAAAACCACCTAGTAGTCGCCTCGCCTTCGACAATTGCTGCTGCTGAAGAGAGTTTTGTCCCGACTCCTGCTCGGAGCCCCGTGCCACCCGAACAGAATGGAATCTTGGCAGCTGTCTTGATCCAACACTTCCAGGCAGCTCCCGGTCAGTGGCTGGACAGCTTCGACTCCAATGCGTATTACTCGATCAAGGTGCCCATCATGGCGGCCACGCGGCCGATGTTGAGGGCGGCTGCCTGTGCCCTCGCCGCCAAACATTTGCACCGCCTCTGTCAAGGGGATTCCGTGCGGATATCGCAGCTCCCCCATCTGCGCAAAAGCCCGCTGCAGTGGATGATTCTGACAATCGACTGGAAGTACGAATCCGTGCGGCTCTACGACCAGGCCATCCACCACCTGAAAGAGGCCATTGCGCTGGAAATCCCCGATGATCGACGCGAGGAGATGTTCGCCGTGGTCGCCATCCTCTGCATGTACGAGCTGAGCGATGCCCCCAGCACCGAATGGCGGGCTCACCTCAGCGCCTTGCCCTACCTGTACTGTGGCAGCCCCGATGTCTTTGGCTCGACAGAGACGCTGCCTGACTCCCTGCTGCACATTTCGCGCTCCGTGTTTTGGAGTCTCTACCGGCAGGACTGTCTCTCCGCCTGTAGGTTTTCTTTCCTGCCATGTGCGATTCCGCATACATTTCTGTTCTGATGCCGTGGACGTAGTCATCAACGAGACCCAAACCCGTCTCGACCTCTCCGATCTCATCCTCTGGCGTAACTTCGGCCTCAGCATCTCCTCATACGGCCACCTCCTGCCCCCGTCGAACGCATCCACCACCCCGGTCATCCCCTCCGCCTCTCCTTCCCCTCATATCTCCTCCCCAGCTCCCTGGCTCGATGAGGCCACGCTCAGCAACGCCCTCATCTGGCTCACAGGCAAGATCATCAACTACATCACCAGCGGCGACGGCATCAACCCGGGCGACTACGAAAGCCCGCCGGACCAGCGGCCATCCTTCGGCACCACGCAGGAGGATCTGTTAAAACGATGGCAGCGACTCGACTTCGAGCTCCGCGCCTGGCACGACACCCTGCCTGCCTCCTTCACCCCTTGCGCGCGGACCCGCCTGTCTCTCTCCACGGATTCCCGGCCGATCGCGCGACGCCCCGCCCCCGAGCACCGAGACACCGATGCCTCCGACGACAACAACCCCATCGACGCAGTCGTCTTCACCGTCCCCATGTGCGCCGTCACCATCCAAACCTACCACATGGCGCGTATCCTGCTCTTGAGCAACATGCCGCAGGAGGCCACCGCCATCCGGTCGACGGTCACCGCCCGCCTGCACAACTACCGGCGCATCGCGGGCGAGGTGGTGCGCCACGCCCGCGAGGTCTGCGGCATCAGTCTGGCGGGGCTGCCGGATGCCGTGCTCCCGCACACGGTGCAGCCCCTGTTCGTGGCCGGCCAGTGCTTCGAGGGAGTGCCCGAGCGGCGGTTGGTGGTGGATCTGCTGCGCCGGGTCGAGTGCGAGACGACGTGGGCGACCGAGTATCGGGTGCAGGACTTGCGGCGGCAGTGGGCGGCTGGGGGAGCACTGGCATGATGCTTTTGTATGTAGTGGCGCTTTTTCTGGGTGGCGATGATATGGGTAGAGGTGTCTGTGGCTCAGTGTTAGGGCTGGCGAGTCTGCTGCGGATGACGGGTACAAGCAGCCCTAGAGCCCCTTAGAATTTCGCACATGTTGCGGTGCATTGCTCGTCCACAATCCTGTAGCGATATTCTTCTCTCGCATAGAATTACCTGCAGCAGTGAGAAATGTGCGCCTCGATGCGCTGGCAATAGCTTACAAATACCTATGACGTGAAGCTGCAATGCACTTTACTCATACTTGCGAGTACCTAGGTAGTGGGGAGCATACCCAGAAAACAAAGGTAATTCTGCCGAGCTGGATGACAACAAGGTCTAGACCCATTGGCTGGACTAATCTAATCAATCCACTATTCCCCACTGACTTCGTGTTCAAGCGATAAATGATAAACGATAAGAGCCGGACGCCGCAGAAAGAGGCGATCTTCCCGAGAGTGAAGGAATCGCTCCCGAGCTTCCAATTCCTTCGCCTATCGCGGTCTCGAAGTGTGATGATGTTGTGCGAACGTGTAGATCCCACCTTGAAAAAAATTCTTCAGGGTCACTTAAGCCTTCGAGGCTTTTAAACGGTCTCTTCAGACACGGTCTACTCGTGCAAAGAGATATCCCAGCACTATCTTCCAGAGCGAGAGGGACACCACACCGCAACCATGTCGCTGATTGTGCATCTATCGCGCTATGTCTGGGCTAGCATTTTATGCTCCTTTGGGGGATTCCTGTTCGGGTGGGTGCTGTCTTCAAGAGTTGCACACTTATATCCGAGAGAAACTGTCGCTGACCACTGGCTGGATGGTAGGATGGACACCGGCATCATCGGATCAGTAGTTGTGATGCAGCAATTCACGCAGAAATTCGGCTCCTTCTCGTCCATCGTTCACGGGCTCGTCGTCTCCGCGGTCTTAATCCCCGCTGCCTTCTCCTCGTTCTTCGGCGGCAAACTGGCCGATTGGGTGGGACGGCCCAAGGCCATCAGTCTGGGGGCGCTCATCTTCGGGGTCGGAGCGGCCATCGAAGCGGGCGCCGTGCATCTGGCCATGTTCATTGTCGGCCGTGTCGTGGAGGGACTCGGGGAGGGTCTGTATCTGGGGACGCTGGTTGTGTAAGCCGACCTCTTCACTTGCGACTCGCATAGTGGAAGAGTTGCTGATTGCGTCCACCTATCTCCACAGATACATCTGCGAGATCTCGCCTCCGAAGCAACGAGGCCCGCTCACCACTGGCCCGCAACTCTTCGTCACCGTCGGCCTTGTGGTCGGCTTCTTCACCTGCTATGGCTGCGAGCGCCTGCACTCGTCCATGGCGTGGCGCACCCCATTCACCCTGCTGGCTGGCGTCTCCGTCCTCTTCGGTCTCGCGGCGTTCCTGTGGCTGCCCGAGTCCCCGCGGTGGCTCACCCTCCACAACCGCTCCGACGAGGCCACGCGCGCCTGGGAGTATCTCCAAGTCAGCCCGGCGGATCGGGAGGAGCTAAGCGAGGAAGACGACTACGACGCCCATGAAGAGGCCGTCACTCACCCACTGGCGCCGACGGGCAGCACCCTGGCCCCGAACACCCTCGAACAAGTCCTCTCGCAGCGCAGCGAGAGATCGATCCCAAAGAAGGGTGGCCACGAGACCAGCCTGTTCGACGCGTTCAAGCCGGACGTGCGCAATCGTACGTTTTTGGGTCTATTCCTGATGTCCATGCAGCAACTCGCCGGGATTGACGGGGTTCTCTACGTATGACCTCCCCTTCCCTCTCCGCCCAACCACCCTCATCACGCATACTAATTCAAGGGAAATAGTACGCCCCGCTTCTCTTCGAGCAAGCAGGCATGACCTCCGACCAAGCCAGCTTCCTCGCCTCGGGCGTGTCGGGGATCGTCATCTTCGCCGTGACGGTGCCCGCGCTCATCTACGCCGACAGCTGGGGCCGGCGCCACAACGTCATCCTGGGCGGCCTGGGGCTGGCGGCCACCATGCTGGTGATCGGCGCGCTGTACGCCGCCGACACCGTCCACGAGTCCACGGGCGCCGGCCGCTGGGTCGTCATCGTCGCCATCTACCTGTTCGCCGCCATCTACAGCGTCTCCTGGGCCGTCAGCTGCAAGATCTACGCCGCCGAGATCCAGCCCCAGCGCACCCGCGCCTCCGCCACCTGTCTCGCCCACGGCGCCAACTGGATCTCGAACTTCTTTGTCGCCTTGATCACCCCAGTGTTGCTGGCGAAGAGTAGCTGCGCCGCGTATTTCTTGTTCGGCGGGTGTACGCTCGTCACCGCGGCGGTGTGTTGGGTGTGGATGCCGGAGACGAAGGGGAAGTCGTTGGAGGAGGTGGAGCGGTCGTTTGTTAGGGGGAAGAGGGGTTGATTGTGGATCCTTTTGAATGAGACTGTTTGAAATGTGATGCTGGTTGTCGTACTGTTTTGGTCCTCATCTTATCAAACTATACAAAGAACCCAGTCGTCAACAGCGGGCATGGTACATAGCATCCGAAAAAGAATTAGGGACCATCAGCTACAAGCCTCAGGTGTACAGACGAATTCATGAAAAATGAGCACATTTATCACGACAAGCTGATTTCTATATCTGCATAAACATTTTCAGTGATCACTCCCCTCTTGTCAGTTGTTTAAAGACAGGCATATTTTGTCATGTTAACTCCTCCCTCGTTATCGGTAGCATTCCGACGGAAATTCTCCGCCCGCGTTACCTCCATTTCGCATCAGTCAAACAAGGGTCTTGGAGCATTGACCGCCGCAAGCGCTGGTTCGGGATCTCTCCGAGGTGGAACGATGTGGAGCGTTGTGGATATGTCGATCGGAACAGTCTGGGCAATGCCGGAATTGAAAGAATGGGTGCAGACTTGGGGTTGGTTGGCAACCGGTATAACATCGCGAGCACACTGTTTTCTGTTCCTTACATTATCTTCGGCGAGTCGGAACTCTCATCAGCCCGACTATGGACTTGGTCTTTGTTCGCTAACAATGTTCGCAATGACTTCCAGAAATTCTTTCGAACATTTGGTTCCGAGCAATTAGTCTCAGGCAGATTTTGACCAAGCGAATCTACCCCAATACACATAAGGAAGAATTGTGGATAGCAAAGAGAGGTTTGTATCGGACCTGTCAAGCGCAAGGTTGATAGGTGTTAAGGTATTCGACGTGATCACATCGAATGACAACCAGACGTGTAGTCATTGCCCTGTTTTTTCTTTTCTTTTCTTTCCTTTTCTTTACTTTTCTTTTTTTTTTTCATTTTGATCTAGTCAACTGAAACTCCAGTTCTCTTTTCATGATACGTCGACTAGTCATCAAGATGAGCCCATCTCTGGTCATCATGATGTCTTTCAGCTTCCATGCCTCTAAGTCTACTGTACAGCCCCAACCTTGCTAACCTTCACATCCACCCGAAAATCCTGCCACACATGACAGCAATGCGCATCGCGATCCCAGTCAAATTTCGAACCAGCGAGCTGGAAATCATAGCTCAGCAGCAGCTTTGCGATAGTCAGACGCAGCACCCGCAGTCCCATGATCTTTCCCGGGCACGCATGGGTGCCCACCGAGAATGCCGAGAATGCAGCCAAATCCGACTCGGGGGTGGGGGCAAGCCACCGCTCGGGGTCCCATCGTTCGGGGTCCTTGAAGTACCTTGCAGATCGGTGGATCGAATACTTGTCAACGAAGACTTTGGCCTACGTATAACATCAGTATCAATCTTAGTCAGCTGTAATTCTGATGCTAGACTCACCCCCTTGGGCACATAGACGCCATCTACCTCTATGCCGGTGGAGATTCTGGCGCCCACGTCGTTCACTGGTGGCTGTAGTCGAAGGCTTTCTTGGATGCAGGCATTCAGGTAAGCGATCTGAGACAATATTTCATCTGTACAAGCTTCTTCACGGGAAATAGCAGTGCGGAGCTCGTGCTTCAGCGTTGCGAGCGCCTTGCGATGTTGCAGTAGGTAGTAGAAGACGGCGGATGCGGCGGCTGAAACGGGGTCATATCCACCGATTCTGTTCACACACTGTTAGCTCTATAGCATGAAGATGCCTGAATGGCATACTGGGGATGCCCTCACACAAGAAGACTGATATGTGCCATGGCGCGCTTCAACTCGGGCTTTCCGTCGGCCCCGTCCACGATCCCCAGCTTTTGCGCGACAATGCTCTGTCGAAACTCTTTTCGGTCTGTGAGTCTACGGGACAATTAGACACGCCGCATTCCCAGCAGACAATCTCGTGGGGAGGAACCTACTCCTGGATCCGACTGAAAGTGTTCACCTGCACCCAGTCCGTCGTCATAAGATTCCGAATCATCCTCAGCAGAACCGCTGCGACGGCCGATGCCCCTGGCACGCGACCGATGTAAAACATCAAGTCCAAACCAGCGGTGTATACGTTATCCCACCGCCGAAAGTAGTCAAATGTCTCTTTCGTGCTAATGGGAATGGAATGACCGAGGAAGAAATGCCCCATGCACTGCCAGATCAGCCGGTCCATCCCAGCCGTCAGATTGTATTGCTTCCCTCCGCGGGCTGCGGTGTTTAGCTCTTCCTCCAATTCCGCCAGGTAAGTCCGGTGAATCGTCTCCTGGCTTTGGGTGGGATAAGTTGCCAGAATCCCCTGGACCTGCGACCGCACACTCCGATGGTCTGTTCGGGTGGTGGCCGACTGCGCCGTGGTGTCTCCGATCACGACATCGATCGCAAAACTGACGTTGTTCTGCGTTGGAGTGAAGCCTTTGGTGTACTCGTCCTTGTAAATTGCGTCTCGCGCTCGAGGGCTTGCGAAGGACAGTTCGTTTGGGGATATTCGAACGACCGGGCCTGTGTGGAGTCAGGTAAATGGTTCTCAGAAATAGGTAATGGGTAGCGTACCATATTTTTCATGCAAGTCTCGTAGCTTGGGAAGAAGTTTCCCTGAGTACCGGGCGTGCATTGCCCATAGCTTCGGTTAAAGTTAGACTGGTGATTGAAAGATGGTAGAGAAGCTGCGAACCGGAGACGCTGCTGCAATAGCTGGGCCTGGAAATTTGGCCAGAGGGTGGAAGTATCGATCGTAAATCACGGTGGCGGCGAAGATCGCCCCAACAACCTGGATCCTGTCAGACTGTGTCCATCAGAAGAGGTAAATTGTACATACTAACCAGGAGAACCAACATCATGTTATTTGTTTGTCGACCACCGTCGCTAGGTGGGCTGACGGCTGGCTTCAATCAACTAATATGACGAGCTCGAATCTGAGGTGAAAGAAATCAGGTTTCGCGGGGGCGAGGTGGCTGTGACGAGACTTATGATACATTGAGTAGTTCGTGTGGGGTCCTGCAGGCATTCTAATCACATTGAGCCTAGTAATTGTGACCAGGTCGCCGAGTGTCGATCATGAGGCGATTGGGCCAGCCGGGTAGGGCTTATCATATTCGGATCACCTCATCAGCCTCGCAAATACGATATCAGCCGCACTATTTTCTTTCGGTCTACAGTAGTCTTGTTTTTCACCCCAATCGTCAGTTATGTCGGGCTCCACTCTGGCTTGGACTTTGTCACGATCGAATTTCAATCCACTTGAAATGGTGGTGAGGATTCCAAATCTCGGGCTACCTCAAAGCCCATTGATCCTTCGCTGGCTCCGCATGGGGCAATCACCGATGTGATGACAATATCAGAATCTATCCGAGTCCATACATGCAGGTAGCTTGGATCAGTGCCGATCGTGAACAGGTCCAGTTGTCATTCAAGTGCGTGTGACCGAATGAGTCCTCCACGCACGAGGGGGGATAAATTCCGGTGTATATCTGCCTGGTTGACAATCCCATTCACCGAAAGTTTTCTCCATACTTGCTGATTGCCACTCTAACCTTGAACAGCAACTATGCACACACAGGTCCTTACGGCAAAGCCAGGCTCACCAGGTTTAAGCCCTGAGCCTACGGTTTGCGCCGCACGCGATGCTCTTGATAAAGCAACCCAGTACTCGATGGAGCAAATGAGAGAAGACAACCATTGGTGTGGTGAGTTACGGTCCAATGCAACTATCACGGCCGAATATGTCTTTCTGCGACTGTCTCTTGGTCTGGACCTCACCCAAGAGGCAAAGCCCCTCATTCGATGGCTTCTCTCGCAGCAGAATCCAGACGGCTCCTGGGGGATTGCGCCCCACTATCCCGGTGACATCTCGACCTCGACCGAGGCGTACTTCGCTCTCAAAATCCTCCAGTTCTCCCCCGAGCACCCGGCGATGCGCAAGGCCTGTGAGTATATCCGGAGTGTCGGGGGCGTGGCCAAAGTCCGCATCTTCACTCGGTTCTATTTGGCGATGTTCGGGCTGTTCCCCTGGGACGCAGTGCCCGAACTGCCGGCGGAGCTCATCTTCATGCCCGCCTGGGCCCCGATCAACATCTACAAGTTCGCCTCGTGGGCACGCAGCACGATCGTGCCCCTGCTGATTGTGTCCCACCATCGTCCGATCTATCCTCTTCCTCCGGGGAGTGCAGCGGACGGTACATATTTGGATGAGCTGTGGCTCGACCCTGGAAATAAATCGGTGCCATACCAGCGGCCTGCGAGTAGCACTGGACTGAACTTGCTGGTGACTTTGTTCTTGGTTATCGACCACGTGCTGCACTTCCTCAACGGACTTCGATTCTTCCTCACTAGAGCTTACAGTCGTCGCAGCTGTATCTCCTGGATCCTTGACCATCAAGAAGACTCCGGAGACTGGGCTGGCATCTTCCCGCCTATGCATCTCGGCCTGCTGGCCCTCACCCTGGAGGGCCTTCAGCTCACCGATGCACCCGTTGTCAAAGCACTGGAATCTGTCGAGAGGTTTGCATGGGAGGACCAGCAAGGCCGGCGCATGCAAGCCTGCGTCTCCCCAACCTGGGACACAATTCTCATGTCCATCGCCCTATGTGATGCCTCCCACCCCAAGGACAGTCAAAGACTACACCGCGCCATCAAGTGGATTCAGAATCGCCAGCTCACGCAGCCCTACGGCGATTGGCAGGTCTACAGCCCCAAGACCATCCCGGGAGGCTTCAGCTTCGAGTATTTCAACACCTGGTACCCGGATGTCGACGACACTGCGGCCGCGATCATTGCCTTCCTCAAGCACGGAACCGACCTCACGCACCACAATGTCATCCGAGCGGTGCTCTGGATCCTGGGCATGCAGAACAAAGACGGCGGCTGGGGCGCGTTCGACATCAACAACGATGCGCTCTTCCTGAACAAGATCCCATTCAGTGATATGGACAGTCTGTGCGATCCGTCGTCGGCAGATGTCACGGGACGGGTGCTGGAAGCGTTTGGTCTCTTGTTTCGGAGCCCAGTTGCAGACTACGCGGGCTCAGACTTGCTGTCACAGATGCGCACTGCATCCGACCGTGCCATCGAGTATCTCGCGCAAACTCAGGAGGCGGATGGATCGTGGTACGGCCGTTGGGGATGCAACTACATCTACGGCACGTGTAATGTCCTCTGTGGTCTAAAGTACTTCACCAAACATAGCAGCCGCATCCCCGCCTTAACATCGCGAGCCGTGCAATGGATCCTGTCGATTCAAAATCCAGACGGGGGCTGGGGCGAAAGCCTACAGACCTATCGGTCCGGCAGTCGGGTCGGACTCGATCATTCTTCCACGGCGTCACAGACGGGGTGGGCCGTCATGGCTTTGCTGCCTTATCTGGCTCCGAGTGCCCCCGCTATCGAACGAGGTGTTGGCTATCTCATTCAAACGCAGTCAAAGCAGGAAGGCAGTGGGAAAGGAGCAACGTGGGAGGAGAGCCGGTATACTGGGACGGGATTTCCGAACTTTTTCTATCTTGGATACGCACTGTATGCACATTACTTTCCGATGATGGCGCTGGGGAGGTATGTACAGTTGGCAGGAACTCGAACTGTTGGAGTCTTGTCGGAAAAGAAGATCTTCTGATAGACGCCGCTATGATGACATGATGATTTGTTCTGCTGCGGCCTCGGGAGGCAGTTTCGGAAGATTGCCGAAGAATGATGATGTGTAGAATGCGATCCCATGCTGTGATGTCAATGGGCTAAGATACATACGCCATAATATCGTGGGTTGCAGGGACACCCACCCAATTACTTCTTCATTTTTATCTCCATCGACGGTGCCACGAAATATCAAATCATTCACTATCTTACCCGCAGTGCTCGGAGTCATCTCACGCACGTATTTATTTCTCCTCGAACCCCACGATGGAGCTCCTCCCTACGGAGATCATGGATCAGGTAAGCTTGGTAACCCTCGAGTCCTGGGGTTGAGCTGAATCATTGCGTCTAGATCCTCTCCTTCGTGGTGGAGCTCTTCTCGCCGAAGCCTTCTTACCGCATGCCTTGCCTGAGTGAAGGCAAACCAAAACACATTCTCACAACTAGTGCAGCCAAGTGTCAACTGGCCGCATTGCGTCTCACCGGTCGAGTTTTCTATCGCAGTGCCTCAGTCTTACTCTTCCAGGCCCTTACCGTGGGAGGTCATAGTCCAGATTCTCTGGAGCGCCTCGAACGTCTATCACACAGCCCCCAGGCCGCTTGTGTTCGGCACCTCAGTTTCGCATTTTATCACCCGGAGCTCTATACGCAATCCAAACCTGCGAACCTTGCCGACGACATTCGATATCTCCAACAGCTACAACTGGGCTTCAACGATTGTCTTTCCCGGTTTCCGGGTCTACGAGAGATCGTGTTCTCCCAGCCCTGTTGCGAACCTGCGCCATGTGATAGAGACCGATATCTTGACATCGTCGCCAGGACTTTGCGCGACGTCGAGCTCCCCAGTTTGTCCGAGGTTCACCTCCACCTCGAGCACGCGCACTCCTTGCGGCATATCCTCGACGCCATCTCCTCCTCATCACAGCCCCGTACCAACGACAATCTGCCGCGTCTCCGACACCTCGTGTTGTATACGCCCGGCCTCAACTACGACACCATAGCGCAAGGATCGCCTAGTCCTGAGGCTGCTACTGCTGCTGCAACCCAGTCCCATGCAGCTCGGGTGCTCCGCCTGTTGGGGCTCGCCCCTAATCTCGAGACACTGACTCTCACAACGTGGGTTATGGGCCTTGACACAGCGGTCCTTCCATCGCTGCGCCTCCGCGCTCTTTGTCTGCTTGGCGTCGAAATTCCCTCGAAATGCCTGCTTCGCTTCCTGGAGGCTCTTCATAATACACTCCGATCCATTTCCTTCACCCACGTCTGCCTGCGCTCGGGAACCTGGGCCACGGTCCTAACCGGTATGTGCTCTCTCCCGCACCTGCTTCAATTAAACCTTGAGTGCAACGGGTATTCGTCGAGCCGGGCGGGCTTTTCTCTGTTCCATCACATGAACGGGCTGGTCACCACGTCGCCTTACGACCTGCCTGCACTCGGAGCGCTCTATCGTCACATCAGCCGCAACAGAATCGCTGCGGGACGGCAGCCGCTGATGGCCACGCCGACGGAGCATAATTTTAGTATTCATCAAGAGTTGTTGACGTGTGTCAAGCGGGTCTCCTGAGTAGGAACAGCTTGGCGTATCTTCGAGTCATCAAGCCCTTCTTTGCCCTGTCTGTGGTAGTTTGTGTTAGTTATGTGAAAAAAATGAGTCAACTAAAGCCTATGACGTACTATACCACTCCGCGTAGCAATACTCTATCCCGATCGTTTTAAGGATCTTGCGAGGGAATGATGTCATGTATAGGAGATATTGCGATGGTTGTTCTAGGCTTCATAACTTCCTTTTTGGGCTTTGCTTGCCAGCTCCCGCGAGGGAATATGTGCCTCCATCAACAAGTCCTGCTAGATGACCTGGAATCCACCAGAATCCACCATTATTTCTGCTCCCCTTGTATCAGACTCTGAGACTGCGTTCCGTTTAACCTGTGGTATCGTATAAAGTGTTGTTTGAAATATTGTGCTATGCCTTCTTCAAATGCTTGGTCCAGCGGTCAGCATGTCATATCATCCGAATGAAGACGGTCTTATCATTTCTGCATTTGACGAGAGGCGAGAGGCCAACATCTTGGCCAGGTGATGCCGGTCTCATCAAGCTTGCCAACCACGATATTGTTCATAAGACTGGGCTCGTCTTGATAGGACGGGAGCATGCTCCAATCAAGGACCTCGCTGTTGCTGCTCACTTTGATCCTCCCCTATCGGCTGGCATCGCTAAGGTCCCTCATCAACTTCTCCATGGTAGGTGTGCTCAAGGATCATGGCCTCGCTGCTAGCCTCGTATAAACAAGTTTTCTGTAGCCATCAAGCATCTGGAATCACCAAAGGCCACGTATACGGTATCAAGGAAGAAGAGGCTTTCCCGGCCCTCGTCCCCTGCAGCAGGATTCTCTGTCAAAAAATCAGTCAGGCTGGCACCACAAAGTCTCGTTCATCGCAGCTGGGCTGGTGCCATTTTGATATAAAACTCTGATTACCCCGCAACTGACAGAGATTGCCCCGCTCTGCAGTTACGTATCAATAACTAGATTTTCTTATTGTCCCCTATTCATGAGGTTATGTGGCTGCCTAGTGCCTATTGACAGGTTCAGCCGGTATAGCTTCACGATTTCCGTTTTGGGATTTGCATGTGATGGTAGAGCTGTGTGGGGCAGGGTTCTGGTGGGTGATTGGTCGTGCAAGCTCACAGCTTGCCTGTCGATGTAGGACGTGAATAGCTTCATGAGTTCGCTTTCATTCACAGTGTTCATCACCAGGACTCTTGGTAAGCAAGATGTCAGGTGTCTCGCTTCTCAGGCCTCGAACATAAAAGCATCTTCTCACTATCTTCAACTCTTCTTCTCTTTCTTTCTTTCTTCTTCCTTCAACCATCTCTCTTCCATCAACCTCTGTTCTTCTCCACCAACAACGTGAGTTTCTCATCCATCTTTCATCAACTATCATCATCTTCATCCATCTAACAAAGAGTCCTTCATCCCAGATACAAACAAACCACAAATCCTCCATCAAACCGTTCATCCCATCCATCGATATCGATTCCACCACTGCCACGATGACGGACAACGATGGCCAAGAAGCCAGGGGAGGACGAAACACCACAAATATCGAATGCTGCGTGTGCCTTGACCAGTTCCAACGAAGCGAGGTGACTCGTGTTGGCTGTGACCACGAATACTGCCACGACTGCATCAAGCAGCTCTTCACCAAGTCCCTCCAGGATGATTCGCTGTTTCCACCGAAGTGCTGCGGCCAGGAGATCCGGCTTGCCCTCGTCGAGGACCTCTTGAACGAGGATGAGATCGAAACCTTCCACCACCGCGAGATTGAACATACCACAGCCCACCGCGTCTACTGCGGGAACCGTGCGTGCGGCGCCTTCATTCGACCAGAACTCATCACAGGAGACAGGGCCCGTTGCACCGGGTGCCTCAACCTGACCTGTGCTCGATGTATGAACCCATTCCACTTTGACGCCGACTGCCCCGAGGATCCGGCCATCCAAGCCACGCTGGCGCTCGCGGAGCAGGAAGGATGGCGACGGTGTTACTCGTGCAAGGCAGTCGTGCAGCTTTCTCGGGGCTGCAACCACATGAGGTGAGTGCATCCCTGAGAACTAACCTTGAGACTTGCCTCGCGGACAGACCAGGTATGCTAACATCGAGTGCTTGCGTGATAGATGTCGCTGTGGTGCACAGTTCTGTTACCGATGCGGAGCGAAATGGCGCACCTGCCACTGCCCCCAATATGAACGTGGGAACCACTTCGCCAATCCCGAATGGGTCATGCCGCCACCTCGCGACCACGGCCCTCGTCATCGAGAAGGCAATCGCAATGAAAACAACGCCGGCCGCCGAATCCCACTCCCACTTCCACCCCGCGACCCCGGCCCTCGTCATCGAGCAGGCAATCGCAATCAGAACAACACCGGCCGCCGCGTGCCACTTCCACTTCCACCTCGCGATCACGGCCCTCGTCATCGAGCACGCAATCGCAATCAAAACAACACCGGCCGCCGAGTCCCACTTCCACTTCCCCCCCGCGCACCCCAGGCGCCGCCCAACCCTCCACGAAATAGGATCAATGGACGGCACACCTGTGAGACTTTCTTGCGCAGAGAACATGGACGCCCACGCGGCTCCGGATGCGAAATCTGCAATAGTGTCCTCTTCTTGTACGAGTGTCTAGACTGCGAACGCCTGATTTGCGAGTACTGCCTTACGCACAACGTTGATCGGATCTGAGTTCTCTTTTGCGGACGATACGGGAACTGCGAAAACGTGTCATTCCAGCCATAGGTGGCACGTTTTCGAGTGTCGTCGGTTTCACGACTGATTGCGGGATGTGTCATTCCAGCCATAGGTGACACATCTCCGAGCGTTGTCGGACTCAACCTGTTGCGGGACATGAATCTTTGGGACGGAAAGTCTTGGTGAAAATGCGGGAATCGGGAGTTTGGGGTGCATGGAGATCTTGGACGGAGTCATGGAGACAAAACGGGAATTTGGAGTTTGAACTTTTGGAGGCAAATTGGGAATTTGGATGTGTTTTTTGAATGTTGATATGTGCTTTGGAATGTTGATATGAGGCCTCATGATGTTGACATGTGCTATCATGGTTTGGAAATGACGTTATGAAGCTGACGAATGTACCCATTGCATGTTCCACCTTGCCCATGATCACTAAAGCACGGGTTGCGACACCAGGTGTCCTATAAGGATTAGTACAAGTAGTGCGTAGACTTTAAGGGGGCAGATGAGTTAGGCTGAGTACGTTGATCCCTTGCGTTAGGGCTATTTGCTGGTTTGCGCTCTCGGGCAACGGTGGGCTTACAGCAGTAAGTGGATGTACTGGGAGCGACGAGGTCCCGACAGAACTTATGCGTATCGTGCTCAGCAACTCTTGAGCTTATCGAAAGGGTGTCAGCATCCACAGGCCGCTTGAATCTCGACTCGAATCTCATAGGGCTGTCGAGCGAAGAAGATAGGCGAAAAAGCCGGTCTTAGGGTGGGTTGACGCTAACCCTAACTCCGGTTATATCCGGTGCAACCTCAATCACTCAACGGGCCCCAAACGACAAACGCACTGCTTCCATCGATGTTTCCACTATAGTATAAGCCTATCGTGCCGTACGCACATCACGATCCTAAGATATCGCCCTCGACCAACTGCATTTGGTTGGCTGTCTCGCGTAGAAGGAGCTGAACGGTCGAATGGTGGGCACGATCCCGTGCGCAAGATAGAGCAGTCCGTTTGCAAGTATTGCGAACCTCACAGTCGATAGCCGGACTGCTCAATAAAAACTGGACTGCAGCCAGATAGCCAGATACTGCTACAGTCACTAAGGACGTGCGCCTGTCTCAATCTCCGGCTTTCCGATCCGCGCCTTGGAAACAGCAAAACGCGATGGTAGCCTCATCGCCGCGAACAACGACCGAGAACAAGGATCACCTGCCAAGTCGGGTTCACACAATCCAAGTCGCCGCCGCTTTCGAAGAGTGGCTTGAAGACACGGTGGCCTTTCTGAGAGGAGATGATTAGATGGATACCGCCGCCGTGAAGGCTAGGATTCGCGTCTCTTTTCAGCAGAAGCTTCCCTACGGGCTCGTTACCCCGTGACTCGGCAGCAATGAGTCAAAAGCACTGATACTGATCCCGTCTAGCAATGAGCTTGACAAGTTGCTCTTCTTCACATCAGGCTACATGTAACAAGAAAGGGTACCAGCCATTGCTAATGCTTGGATCGACATCACTTGGGAGGAAAAGCCAAACCACCATTGTCGACACGCCCTACGGCGTCGAAAAGTGCAGGTATGAACTTCTCATACACTGTTCGAGCACCATGCTCTGTTAGCTGCCTAAGTACGCCCTCAAAGCCTCTGCAAGCCGCGAAAGTCAAAGGATGAAAGCTGCGCTGAGCGATATTCTGGGTGTTTCTGTTGTTGATGCCACACCTTCAGAGACGCTTGGGCCGCGTGACACACCAGCCTTGCTCAGAATTTCTGGCCGAGAGATATGTCAAGCACACGAATGTGATATTATATTATCCTTCGAAGATGTGAGATGAAAGCGAGCGGCCGAAAAAGTTGTAAGCCGTGGTATGCACCAGCTGAGTCACTTCAGTCTCCCCGTAAACAATGAAAAACTCCATGTAGCATGAAAGCAGCTTCTCATGCGCTGCGCAACCCCCCTCGTCAACTCAGGTTCTGGCCAGCTGCCAGCGTTACTGAAAAATCCGGTCACGTGATTCAGGCATTTCAAGGCTGCTTCACGTGTTGATCTCTTAGCTAGTTCAACCAACCAACCACCATGAATTCAAGATATTGTTCCGTATCGCCCGTGTCTCAGCTTCATCAAATTGATCTAACTAGTCTCATGGCCGTATCACATTGTCTCAGGAGACACCACGATGTTCTCATCACAAGCTTTGATCTCTACCAACAGTTCCCTCGGCTTGAGACCGTATAATTCATTTGTCGGACGGATCATAGACGATCGGACGACGTGTGCAAACTGCAGATTGGATATCATCTTCTGCCGGGGAGTGCCCCGGTACGCCGACCTCAATTAGTCTCTCTCGATCTCGCTGCGCGCCCAAACATGTTCGCTCACGATAGTACTTAGACTCGCTTTCTCTTCGCCTGGCCTGCTGGCGCGGAATATAATGCCCCATGGCGTTGGGCGCCATTCCGGGAACCTGGCACCCTGGACGAAAGCCCATCTCTTCGATTTGCGATCCCGGCTTGTTGCGGAGGCGACGCGAGGGGTTGGAACACCTGGCCGATCTTCATCATCTGGGCCGGGAGTGGATCCAGCGTCCTGGACATGTCCTAGAAGAAGACTTAGACTTTAGATCCTATCACAAACAGAGTGGTGGCTTCTTGTTCATCGATCACTTACCGACATCAATTCCACCGCCGTGGGCTCCCGGGTCAGCTCCGGCACCAAATTCAACAACTCTTTGGCGTAGCCTGCGGCCACGATGGAAGCATAGCCATGCCATCGGTCCGATTTGTGGGAGTCGGCATAGTCACTGATCCCACGGATCACCAGGCAGGGGAAGCTGTCCATCAGCCCCGCAGCTTCCATCTCCAGACAGATGATGTTCTTCTCTGTGCGGAGTTTGTCACGAGTCGGGCCGTGGAGCATAACCCGGTCCGCGGAGCCGATGAGCCCATAGTGAATGACGGGCTCGTCGCTTTCCCGCGCCGGCCGCTGCACCAAGTGACGTGCATCACATCGGCTGCAGTTCTTTGCATCAGCAGGATGTTCATATTCGGCCTGGTACAGATGGTCTTCTGTGTTTGGACGTCGGTATTTGACGGCCATCCTGGGCCGTTCCTTCAGGATCTCCCCGAGTAGTTGTGGGATGCTGCTGCCCCACATGTCATGCTGTTTCTGGACGCTCTGGATTGCTTTCAGGAGGATAGCCGGTGGCTTCCCCAGCGATCCGGCGTAGACAAATTGACCTTCGTGGACGATCTTTCCATGGTCGTACTGGACGACCCCACCTGCCGGAATGTGTGAGCCGTTGCCACGAAGCGAGGGAAAGGGCAACCGAAGAACTAGATATAAAACGAGAACGGCAGCTTACCATATTGGCCATTGGGGGTAGAAACCACCACATCTCCGAGGCGGATATCGTCGGTCGAGTCCTCGACGATCCGGGCTGGGATTCCGCCGCCGATGCCCACCATCAGACCGAAGCGGATTTTCGGAAAGCTGCGCAAGAGGTTGGTCGCAGTCGTGCTCGCAGGTGCCTTACCGGACATGCCAGCACCGAGTGATGCGACGACGATCTTGTGCTGTCCTATCCGTCCGTAGGAATAGACGTTGGAGTCGTTGGGGTCCTGTCGGAAAGCCGCAGGTGGCGCATATGTTTCATCCAGCATCGCTGCTGCTGCCACCAATTCGGTCGCCAGGGCACAAATCCAGCCCACCGTGTAATCTTCTCTGCTGAACCTCTCAGCCACGCGACCGCGCTCCATGTTCGATGACTCTAGAGCTCTGTGTCGGTCTTGGAGTGCCATGCTGAAAAGACAAGGTCTAGCAAATGGTCCTCTGGCGCAAGAACAGCAGGAAATGAGAAAAGTGACAGAAGTTGAGAGAAGAAAGCAGTCTTCGAGCAGTCGTAGATCGCGAGGAAGTGTATGCTGCGGATTTGTGTCGTGAAGACGTTGAGTTGGGAACTGTTCGTGCTTCTGTCGCTCAATGTTGGTTCGAGAGGCTGCGGCCTTTATACGCACACTTCCAGGTCCAAGGCCGTAACAGAGGTAAGCGTACAGTCGACTGCCTGCCCAATCGAGCTGGAACACACACCCTCTTTCTCTCTTTCTCTCTCTCCAACTTACTCTACCCTACGACTAGCCGGCGAAAGAGTGTGTGCGTGAGAGACAGAGTGGGGCGATGATTCACTCAGCCTTCCGGGATGGCCGTGTCGACCGCTCATGGTGGTTCAAACTCCCATCACACTTCGCTAGCGATCATATGTTTGATTGGCAGCCGCATCTATCTGGACGCAGTCAGCAAGTCTTCGATGTGCTAGCACCAGGCAAAATCACCGAGCATAACTCTGGCAGTTGGTCAAAAGAGATCCCAAGGGACTGTATGGACCTACTTCAAGGCTCATCACCTTGAAGCGACGTGTTAGTTTCTCTGGCCCCTGCCACTCATGGTGATTCCTGTCCCGCCCTCAGAGATCCTACAGAAC
This sequence comes from Aspergillus aculeatinus CBS 121060, assembly GCF_003184765.1. Lineage (NCBI taxonomy): Eukaryota > Fungi > Ascomycota > Eurotiomycetes > Eurotiales > Aspergillaceae > Aspergillus > Aspergillus aculeatinus. The sequence goes on from NW_020291501.1 coordinate 367,186, forward strand.
GTGTCATATGATAGGATCTGCATGCTTCCAGGGCGGCTACAGAGGCGGAAGTTCGATGTTCGACATAGAATTGTGGTAAGAGGGCCGATTCCTGCCTGACGGGCGGCGATGCGAGTGGTTCGCACATTGTTTCAGGAGTGGCGGTCAAGAACTGGTCGGACAGAGGGGGGAGGACAAAATGGAACGAAGTGTGAACAAGGGGATTATGGATAGCAAGGAGGGAACAAAGAGAAAGGAACGGCCCATAATGAGGCCGAGAGAGCAAAGCGCCCAGATCGCTTTGTTAGGTTGCTACCGTTCAGTTGTTATAAAGACACAGTCAACCGTTTCATGTTGGCTTTGCTGTGCATGAACGACGTCTACAGTACTTCCGAGCGACAGATGAACTAGGGCTGCAGTTATGTACAATGTACAGTGTATAGTGTACAGTGCATATTACCCCTTGGGGCCGTCGGCACCGTATAGCATTGGTGTGGATTGTAGAGTTATCCATAGAACTTTACTACCATGCGCCCCAGGCGCAGTGAAAATGTTCGCTACCATATACTATATCCGTCTCCACGTGGCTGACGTGGAGTGGTCACTGAAGCTGGATGGCAGTAAGCAGGAGGTGGCGAATAGCTGCCCGAAGTTTGCTAGGTGTCTTATCACCCAACTGCACCATAAGTTACATACAGTACATGCGATAAGTCACCTGCTCCTGGTTCCCACGCGCATACGCGAGTTTAATGATTATCCTTCCTCCATACGCACACTCCACATCTTGAACCCAAAACCGCGCCTAAGAATCCTCAACCTCAAAGGAACCAGTGTTCATTCTATGCATCTTTGAGTTAGGGGGTGATGCATCTTGCGGTCATGCGATTTAGCCCTGCATTTTGTAAGTTCCGTGATGTTCTTTTACTGGTGTCGCTGGGCCTGACTGTCAATGAGGGTAGGCTTCTAAGTGGCGAATGAGGCCCAAAGTCATTGTCCGGTCCAGGTTCAGCAGTACGATCTCAGCCAGCCCTTGATAATGGTCTGTTTGAACCAGTGACAGTTAAGGCTCATCTTCTACATCTCGCTTGCATTTACAATGAACATGTAGCGACTAACAAAAGTAAGGGCATGATGCTCTCCGACTCCACCTTCGAGCAAGCGGGGTAACCCGGAATACTACATAGTATGTGTATTTCGCGCGGCCCGACCCGGGAGGAAGCTTGGCTACAATTCTACCATGGCATTTATGCTCTTCAGTCTGATCATCTTCCATTTTTGCTGCATACATTTGCATCACAATCATCATTCCACTTCCCAAAGTGAGAAATGGTCCTATCGGCTTGCCCAAATCCAGCAATCAGCTCGATCCCATCCCATGACTCCAGGATTTACTCATATGCAGCAATCGCGCTGGCGAAGGCAGCATCAACCGACGCAATGGCCGAGGCGATGGTCGTCTTATCGGTCGAGGTGGCCTTGGCCTCCAAGTCCGCTCCAAGCTGGTCAGTCTCGGTCTTGAGGGTCTCCACCGACGAGAGCAGGGTGGAGGAGACGCCGGCGGACGCGGCGGTGGATTCCTGTATAATTGGTTAGTCTCGCCGCGCACTTAATGACAGGTGCAATGATCTTACCTTGGCAATGATCTCGTTCAGGGTCGCGACAATGAGCACGGCCAGAGTGGACACCTCGGACGTGATGCTCGCACTGTCCGCGGTGCTGAAAGTCGAGGCGGCCACGGTGTCGGTGATAGCGGTGTCCAGGGCACTCTTGACGTTGTTGTAGTCGGTCAGAATGCCCAGGGCAGCCAAGAGGTCGCCAGTCCAGGCGGTCACATCGGTATTGAGGGTCGACACATCGGTGTAGATTGTCTTCAGGTCCGTCAAGACCGTCGCTGCATCGCGTCTGGCAATGGGGCCTGCCTGAGCGAGAACACCCAACGCAGCAACGAGGAGAGACTTGCAGAGCATGATGAATTAGAAGTTGGCTGGATGAGAAGACTGATTTGTTCGAGCTGATGATTTTTCGATGCTCTTGTCCAATGTCGATTTCATGGGAATCGATCGCCTTTAAATATCCCTAAATGTTGGAGCATGTCTTCTCTCTGGTCTTCTCCATGCGAGGGGAAGTCGACCGCTAACACAGAATAGCCACGGATGTCGAAGTCGCCATTCCAGCCTGCAATGCTTCAATCTCCGCAATAGCGCCGCACGTTGATGCAACCCCCTCATCAATCTATTCTTTCGCTCCCTTCGCCAACACTTGTTTTCACGTGTCGATGGTGAGGGCCGAGGACCCATGCATAGTGGCCTTCGAACGCAAACAACTCAGTCAGCAACATGTATTTCCCCTGTGCGGACTTGTTTGACTAGAGCCTTCTTCGGACCCTCTTGCGAGCCACTCGAAAGGATTTCAGTTCGACCTTGGGAAGGTACTTTCGAGGTCATTCCTCGACTCAACATCAACGGGTGTATCTTTTGCGAGCAGACAATCTACTGCTGTGATGTAGCATGAAGGACCAACAGTCGCCATGCTCAGGCAAGGTGTCTTGCTCAATGAGTACAGCCTAGATCCGACCGAGGTTGACGTTTAACCAGGTCGACCTGGATGCAGATACTTGTGATTCCAACGAGCCAATTCTGCACGGCCGCCATTTCACCAAGCGGATGGCAGGTGACCCAGTGTTGTTCTAGCCCGAGCTGAGGGGTCAATTTCCTCCACTACCCCGGATATTGTATAGGATTTGAAGAAACAACCGCAGTCCCTGATCGACGCCGAGTGGATGACCCCGCTCGAACGCTCGGGCATTAATCTAGACTCCGCACCACCAACCGCCATACACTCTATGCATGGCCGACCATTGGTTCCAATGTGTTTGTGGCGTCGGGATGCTCCAGAGTGCACCATTGGCTCACAGACCAAGCATCGTGCCGATCTCTTGCAGAGACGGAGTAGATTGGTGGCTAAACTTGGGGGATTGTAGCAGACACAGTTGGTTGCAGGGGCGGGAAGTTGGGATACTTCGACCTGCGGGAAGAACCGGGCAGGCGTGATGTGACAATACCTTCGAATTTCAAATTAGGCTATATGGCACTTGCTCCTGTAGCTGACCATGGCTCTGGTTGCGTGATGGCTGGGGGGGAAGTGTTCCTAGGCTGGGCTGTAACAGCAAAAACATAAAAAGAAATCGAAGTGCATCATCCGTGAATCGAACACGGGCCTCATCGATGGCAACGATGAATTCTACCACTAGACCAATGATGCTTCTATGAAAGAACGCCATGTTATTTAGTATATGCCCTTGCATACTCAGCGACAATCTGCGAATCCTCCCTCCTCTAGGTACTCCTCCGTTGTTGGGCCAACTTTACTCATATATCGAAATCTCGTCGAGTCGCTAAATTTTCCCTTCATCAAGAGGATGAATCTGACCTCGTTTGCGAAGGGTCAGATTGACTCAGAAGACCCAAGAAACAACGTCATTACGCCATCCAGCATGGAGCACGAGCAAGCTACGTAGCCCTGATATGTCAATGCGAATATATGTTTGTACTGTACCATCAACCTCCATCCCCAACGTATCCCCAACGTCGACAAGAGTTTCGTTTTCCCCGCGACCTATCGCTGCTCTATCTATCGAGAGAGCTCCATCAACCTCCAAAGTTCACACAGACCGACAAATCACAATACAACTCCCAGTCAAACAACATCCCGTGTCCAACTCACCCCCACCACTCACAGCAAAATCAATCAGCAAATCCACCTCATCTCTGTCGTGAATCAGAATGCCACCCCCTCGAATACGAAAGCTGGCGAAGCCACGTCCAATGCGAGTCGGGCAGGCATTGGCCACCGCGTAGGGATCGTCCCGCGCTGCAGTCGGGCTTGACATCATCGCCACTAAGGATTGCTTATCTGCCCGCCAATGCTGTCATCCCACCGAACCCTTGCTGCTGGAGAAGAAGTATCCTCGCACAAAACAGCGAGGATACCCTTCCACCGCACTTTGCGATCGACACTCTAAGCCTCCTCGCACAGCAGAGCAACTGAGGTGTATAGCGCCACTGACGTACACCCGTTGTGGGATTTCAGCATGGAGTTGAGGATATATACGCCTGTCTCAACCCCAACCCCAGCCTCCCCATTCTCCACTACACTATCCAGCTCCACTTCAACAAGCTTATACTCTATTCTCTTGACACTCAGCCTCCAAGCATCTAACGCTCGACGCTTAGCATTACCACCTTGACCTTGACAAGAAACCTAACCAAGATGCCTCTCTTCCACCGCAACTCCCTCTCCAGCTCGTCCGACCGCAGCATCGACGACCCCAACACCCACAACTACTCGCACCGCTCCCATCGCTCGCACCACTCCACCTCCCCGCGCTCCAGCCTCTCCTCCTCGTCCTCTTCCTCCCGCCGTCGCAGCAGCAGCCACAGCTACGGCCACCACAGTCACAGCCACAGCGGAAGCACCCACGGCCACTCGCGCTTCAGCTTCGGCAGCCGCCGCCACCAGGAAGACCCCTCCGTCCTCGCCGCCAAGGAGCAGGTCTCGCGCGCCGAGGCCGCCGAGCGTGAAGCCGACCGCGCGCTCCTGGCTTCCCGCCGGGCCGTACAAGATGCCCGCGAGCATGTGAGGCGTCTGGATGAGGAGGCGCGCATCGAGTATGATTCTTCCCTTCCTTTCCCTTCCTTCTCCTCTCTTCACCTTCCTGTCGGTGCTTCATTGGCAGAAGAAGCTAACAAGTGTTCGTGCTGCAGAGCCCGCGCCGCAAAGATGAAACAGGACCAGGTCAAGTCGATTACGAAACGGGCCAAGCCGCTGGGACGTAAGTGATTCGTTGCTGTGCTGTACACTTGGCTTGGAGGGTTGAGGTTTGGTGCTGATGGACTGTGTGTGTGGTTTAGGGCATGTTTGAGGGGGGTGTGCGATGCGCTCCCGACGCTTGATGTACTTGTACTATTATTGTCTGACTGTAGCTATATTGTCGGTTTTCTTAGCGTAGTTGGCTTGGTGCTTTTTGAGCGATGATTCTGGGTTTCGCGAAGTGGCGTGGACTGTACGATATGAGAGTGTATGATATGATATGATATGCATAGATGGTGGCAATTTATGGTTTTGTTGGTGTGCGTGTGCGACGTCACTTGCGCTGATCTGATTGGGAGAGGCGATGCTCTGATGTGCTCGTATTCATCTCTCAATGAAATAATTTGAGTTATGTTAGCTAATATAATCATCCATCTACTGTCGACTTTCCTTGATGATGTCTGCAGCCTTCTCAACCACCACAAAAACCGTGGCCTGGATGTTTCCCCGCGGGATCAGAGGGATGACCCCCGCATCCACCACGCGCAGATTGCAATATCCGTACACCCTCAGCTGGTCATCCACCACGCCCCCGATCGCCTGCGACAGCATGGCCATCGGTGTCTTGGATCGCCGGATCGATATAGCCAAACGACAGCTGATCGCGGATCTCGTCTGACGGTGGGGCGAAGGTTTGCGATCTACGTAGATAGCCCGACAGCGACTCCCAGCTCCATCAAGGATTGCCGAGCTGCTCCCACGTATCAATGTCGGATCAACTGGGGTAAATGGCCATTCCTAGATTGATGGCTGATGAACCACCCAGGGTGCGCCCATGAGGATCAGCGATGCATCGGCCATTGAGGGCTTCCTGGTTTCCACGCAGGGAGTGTCAGGGTGCATGAGACAGCTTCTGTTGAGATATGAGGGATCTTCCTACCTGTGGGGGACCGGTTAAGACACCAGTCGAACGCGGGGTCGAAATAGGTGCTGGCTGCTAATCCAGGCACCGCAATTCGCGGGTCGTCAACGCAATTACCGCCTGCCTCCAGCACCCGCACGCTCACAGTAGGATCTTCGGTCAGTCGATTAGCGACGACCAGGCCCGCAGTTCCTCCGCCCACGACGAGGTAGTCGTAGGTCTGACGCAGATTCGAAAGCGAGGCAGTCTCGGTCGTCATCCTGTCTTGGGCAATTGTTCGAGTCGAACTAGAAAGGAGGAGGCGTGTTCTGGGAGGCGAGTTTGTGGTCCAAGGATTTAAGTAGGGAGCATTCGTCCCTCTGCCCCTCAGCCTCGTCGCGGACATGATAACGAGAGCGTGATATGAGTGGAGTACTCACTGGAGCTTATGGTCATTCGTAGGCAATGGGACGAAAGAACCTCCCTTGACAACTACCGTGAGTGGCATTCAGATGAGGAGGCTATCCACTCTCAGCCCCCTCCCATAGGCTGTTAGAGTCAACTGCCAGCGATGAAGCAAAGTTTCGGCATCTGCTAAGCATAGTTTGGCTTGCACCGGTTCCACGTGCGATCCATGCGATCCATGCGATTCATCAACAGGGGAGGTGACTGGCAATCGTCGCACTTTAAGGCGCCGCCCCAAAGGATTCAGAGTGGATGTAGCAACATCCTGCTCGCTTTCCGGCCGGCTACCTCTTTTCATAAGCTACTGGCGAAAGCGTCGAGAGGGTGATCGCTTATAAATTGAAAACAGCACTCTCGCAAAATCCAGTCGTTGTGGCCACTGTCTTTAATGCTCTTGCCACTTTGACCACCGCGTTGCGCTTTTACGACCTGTGCTTGCGTCAAGTCGAGCCTGGCTTGCAAACTAACCCTTGAATCGATTCGATCATGAGCCCATCCAGACCAAGATTAGAACTGGACCATCATCTCGCAAAGGGCTTCGAATGAACGTAGATCTGCTAGTCTCGACCACTCAGGCCATCAACGAGGACCAGCAGGATTGGACGAACAACGGAACGCCGCATGAGATCAACAGCATCCAGGACATTGACATCGAGTATCGCTTCGCACACGAGAGAGTATTCTAGCCAGCCATGGGCTTGAGATGGGTTCAAAGCTCGCACGTCGTCAATAGTTGCAACGGTGCACAAGAATGATGTGCTTAATGTTGTGGCAGCGATAAGATAAGAGTGATCACATGATCCTCCACGGTCGGGGATTTCCCCAATTCTCCCCCGCAATTGTCCCTTCCCTTCTCCTCCCATCGCCCATCCATATGTTCCTTTGAGGCTTTCTTGATCATGCATCATGTACAGTTCCTGCTACACGTGTCGCCGCAGACATGTCGAGTGTCAAATGTCCCAGCCCCCGTGTAAAAAGTGCCAGAAGGCTGGGCTCGAATGCCTCCAAAAGAGGCCCCTTCGCTGGGTCAAAGGCGCAACTTTCCGCGGCACTGCGAAGCCATCCACATCCACAGAGAACACGCCGCAATCCAAGACGATATCCCCACCTCAGTCTGACTCCGAAATGGAGATTATGAATGGAGCGGATCGGTGGCATACTGGAATCTTCGATAGCCCCCTTCTCCGCATACCTTCAAGCTTAGACGAGCCCGTTACTCGAGGTCTAGACGAGGATTCTCGATACTACCTGAACTACTGTCAGTGAGCTGTTGGTCAAGATCCTGTCGCGAGGTGCTGCTGACATCAACGACAGACAGCAAATGCGTATGCAAGCTGTTTGTCATGTTCGATAGCCAACGCAATCCCCTCAGACAGCTCATTCCCGCGGCTATTGCCCATCCCGTGCTGATGGCATCCGTTGTCGCTCTCGCAGCGCGACACCGAGCAAACGCTACCCAGACGTTCGAACAGATCCAAGCCAGAGATTACTCTCGGGCTCTGAAACCTCGCTACAACGCTTCTTTGTACAAATACCGGGCGATCAAGGGGCTTTCGGAGGCTCTAGGCGACGGGAATACTGCGGTCGATATCTTGATCATTAGCGCATTCTTGTTGATTCTTCTGGACCTTTTCGAGTCGGGAAATGATAAATGGAACTTCCACGTCGAAGGGGTCAAGAAACTCATTGCGGCGATTCAGATTCCGGCGAGCTCGCGGGAGCTGGAAACAACCATCCAAGGGATGTGCGAATTCGCTATGCGACAGGTGTACTTGTACGATATCTCTCAACAGCCTCACTTTTGTCTGATTGAGATAAGCTAACTTGTGGTGTCATTGCAGAATCGATACTTTGGGTACGACCTTCACGCGTCCTGGGTTACTAGCCACCTCCGAATCCAACCAACCGTCTACGGCCCTCCAGATGAGCGTTGACAAGGCTTACTTGGGTTGCCCGGAATACTTCCTGAATGCTCTTCGGTCTTTCTCGGCAGCTAGGGACTGCCTGGCGAGCTCCAAATGCCTTGACACCATCGATGCGTATTCGCTGCTCCAAAGCATCCAGGTCTCACTGGAGTCTACGCAGAGCTTTGACTGCCATGTCTGGGCTACGGAACTTGAGCCTTCTCTGTCGACTTTCACTGGGCCAGCACAATCACTCCAATTGTTGGAGAACTTGGGTCAGGCCTATAGATTAGGGACATTGATCTACGGTTGGCGTGTCTGCGATGTGTTCACGGGAGACTCGACTCCGTTGGAGGACATAGTTGGGGAGCTGATCAATACTGTTGCTGCGCTACGGAGCAATGAGGCGTTGTTCAAGTGCATCCTCTGGCCCTTGTTCGTTGCAGGCCTGGAATCTCGGAATGCGTGCCAGAGGCAGTTGGTGGGAGATTGCCTTCGCAGGTTCTGGTTCGAAACCAAGTGTATCAATGTGATCAATGCAGAGAAGATTCTGCAGCGATTCTGGGCCGAGGCCGAGCAGAAACCGAATTCTAGGTCCAATTGGATCTTCAATATGGGACAGGTAGATGGTGATTGGCTTCTGATATGATTATGCTGAGTATAGCATCCATTCCAGTTCAGCGCCATTGAAGCCGTCCACGTCATTTGGTGCTGCCCGCCGGTCGCACGATTCGGTAGTTGATTGGCCACAATTTGCCCCACTCCAAAAGACTTCCCGATCCGGTTAGAGTCATCTCCCGGCCTGAGGCTTCGCAAGGAAACGAAGACATCGAATATCCCCGCGGACAGTTAATCATCGTCCCAAGATTGGTGAGACTGCTTCAAGTGGCTTCTACATTGTATGGTCAAGCTCGAAAACGAGCGGTTTATCAGCATGCGGATTACAAATCGTCACCATGAGCATATCGCGACCGGGATTGCGGAGAACTATAAAGACTTTCAACTTCTTCTCTCCTCAGTGACCCAGACATTCTTCAAGATCCAAACTATAACTTCTTAACCTTCAATCAATCTATTCTCGCCCTGCCAACATGTGCCAAAACGAGGTTGAACTCAACGGCTGGACCAGCGTTCCCGTCAACGCTGGTGCCATCTTCAAGGACCAGCCTTTCACCACCGCACCTGGCCCTCTCTCCATCGACGAGATCAAGTTTCCTTCCGACGATCCCGTTGTCGCAAAGACTCAGGAGTATGCTCAGGCCGTTCTCCATCCGCAGACCTTCAATCACTCGATGAGGGTGTTCTACTACGGTACGCCTGTTTGAACGACCCAGATCCACAGTCACTAATTTTGATCTGCAGGAATGGCCATCGCCAAACAACAGTTCCCCAAGCAAGCCGCGACTTTCAGTCCTGCTACCTGGGCTTTGCTCTGTCTTCTACACGATCTCGGTACAGCCGAGGAGAACCTGACGGCCACCCGGATGTCCTTCGATCTCTACGGAGGCATCAAAGCTCTGCAGGTCCTCAAGGACTTCGGCGCCACGACTGACCAGGCCGAGGCAGTCGCCGAAGGGATCATCAGACACCAGGACATGGGGGTAGACGGGACCATCACCTTCTTCGGGCAGCTCATCCAGTTGGCGACCCTCTACGACAATGTGGGGGACCACCCTCACGTCAAGAACTTCAGCAAGATCCTCCACGATACCACTCGGGAGGAGGTCAATCAGGCGCACCCGCGACAGCGCTGGTGCTCGTTCTTTGCGGATGTCATCCGGAAGGAGGAGACCATCAAGCCTTGGTGCCATTCCACGCATATTGTGGAGTTTGACAGTCAGGTCGAGGGGAACACTCTGATGAAGAAGTGGGAGTGAGCATTTTGGACAATGTCGTTTGATGTATGCACGGAAGCTATGATTTATTCGCTTGCATAAATGTCATCTCCACAAGTGTTCAATTGTTAATCCACCTGCTTCAATTCTGCGCATGTCATGTTCCACTGGTGACCAGATCGGGCCGACTCATTCAGAATGAGGCGATATTTCACGATCGACTCGATGGTGGCTGCAGCGCAGGTCTAACGCGCAGGCGAATCTACCGGTATGAGATCCAAGCCCACGGTAGGTGTTGATGTCCCTAGGAACCACTACGACCTAATATAAAAATTCAGCGCATTCCCAGAACGAACACATTCCATAAGGGAAGCACAACACGGATTTGCCTATAAGTGACGCTTATCTCGAGCGACCTAGTAGCTACATGAGAAGTATCTTAAATACAATACTAGGATTGCATCTCATATGACATGTAACGTGCAAGTTGGTAAATATACAAGATTGTGGATTGTTCGGTTCTGTTCCTCGGTCCTGCAGTATCCGGGCCGGGCAAGTGGCAAAGGAACCAATATTGCGATCGAGCCCGAGGTCCGAGCCGGTATTTCCTGTATGAAGTCCATATGCCGGGCAAGGCCAATGCCCAGGAGTGTATTGGCTGGTGTCCCTACGACTGGGGTGATAGATGAGCGGATTCCAACCCAACCTGACCGTTGGAAACGTCCCTCGGACCGAAACGGAAGTATCCTTAGATATGTCCTATCAGCTGATGCAATAGTCTTTGTAGCGGCACGTTCTGAAGAACAGACTGGCTCTAAATCAAAATGCCTCGCATCGTTTACATTTCACTAGATACTGGTCATGTATCTGGCTGACATCCTGCAATGTCCTTCGACCACGCTCAATTTTGAAGTTGATCCATAGCCGGAAGAGTCTCATGCTGAGTGTAAGGCCCCCACTTCGAAATAGGCTCAGGCTTGCTTATGGTGATGGCTTGCCTTATCGCTGCAGGAACCAATCGCTATATCAACTCTCGATTGCCTTGCAGGACGATCGCTGCCCCTTGCAGTTGTTCCTGGGCTGATGCATTCGCTGCTCGACTCGCGCTATTGACTACGTCTGCCCCTGATCTACGGCCAAGACTGGCGTTTGTCGAACTACGACTGAGGGAATAGAGGGATGATCACTAAGTTGACTGTCTTAGTGAGTGTCTCGGTGTTGTGTGTAGACCGGAGTATATTCGGCGGTGTTAGATTCGCGGTGTAGGAGACCGAGGTCGTCACACGGATATATGTTGCCGCTACTCGGTGGGTTGTAGATGCTACCTATTACTGTACTCCACACCCACCCAATATATTGTGGGCAGGACTGGTTTCGACGAAGTCGCCACCACGTAGCAGATACCTCCAGAAACATGTGCACCCATTGGGATATCGCCGCTGAAGCGTACTCCGTAAACACTTGATGCAAGCATACAAAGGAAGAATATTGTTCCGCGGCTGGCAGGCTTCCCCACCACGTGACCTGTATCCGACCGAGGGATCCGAGAATAGCGAGCCAGCCATGATGGATGCTAAGATTAGCCCTTCTCAGCTGGTTGTCTACATGGCTGTGCTGTGTCAGTGGCCACCGCGAGCAAGACAACTTCCTCGGAGGATTCTCCCTTTCGAGCCTGCTGGGTTCATTGCTTTTGATGCTTTGACACCATGGTAGTTCGTATCAATCATGCGAAAACCTTGATGATGATGATGATGATGATGTAATTTCGAATCTGTCTGACGATGGATGCCCTTCATTCCAAAACACCCGCCGAATGCGTTGCCCATTGTGTGCACCCGCCGAATGCACGCACAGTCGCAGACTCTCCTCCTCGGCCTTTCGGGAAGATAACGGGTCCATCAACTATTATTGCCCCAATGTTTTCGATGGAAAACCTGTCGGAGTGACCCGAATCACATTTCCCACCCCATTGGTCCGTCCCTCACGAAGGGCCATCGCCTGCCAACAACCAACTAAGGGTCCTGGAGGGGAGAAACATTGCCAACCCAACCACGCGCTGTCGTTGCCGTCCCGAGTGAGACAGTTCCGGCTATAATTAGTGTGCACCCGGAGGTCAGATGGAGTACGGTAACGGCGGTTTGCTGCCTGTCTGTGTGTTTTTGTTTTCATGTTTGTGTTAGGGTGTGATTTGGTGGTTGGTTCCTGAGGACCAAAAGATGTCGACGAACTCGATAGGGCATTTGATGATTTGACCCAAAACCGTCCCTCGTACCTCCGGTCCGCTTGATCCACCGCTCCCAGTTGGGCCAAATGATCACCACGGATGCAGTGAGGAGACAAAGGGACATTCCCTCCAGTATTGGCTGTAAAAGGTTGTACTCAGTCGGGCCGTCCGTATTATTGGCCCCTCCGGTGCTTTAGCGGTTGCTGTCTTATCTATTTTCGTTGACATGTTCAGACCTGTCCAGTGGAATGAGAGGAACCGCCCTCTTGGTGCCCTTGCCCCATTGCCACCTGGGAAAAAAAAGAATAATCATTAGATTTGGAGACAGACTTTTTCTCCCCCATCTCTGAGACATCCCAACTCGTCGATATTACTATATAACTCCTCCGCCGGTCTATCCAGCTGCAGGCTTCTTTCTTTCATTATCACCATCACCAACACTCGTTCTCTTTGGACTTGACCCCTCGCATTCGTTTTGCATCCCAGTCACCCGTTTAAGTCAACTTTTTGCTCAATTTGATCAGCCACCATGCGTTTCTCCTACGCCGTTCTGCCCCTGGCTGCCATTGTTGGCGGTATGTATTCTCTTCTGGTGGATCTGATCACCCTGCAAAACACATGGTCACTAACGCCTGCCTGCAGCCCTCGAGGTCACCTCCCCCACCAAGGGCGAGGATGTTGATGTCTCCAACTCCTTCACTGTCAAGTGGGACTCCGTCAGCACCGACGCCTCCAACTTCAATCTTTACATTGTCAACAACGCCGTCTACCCCCCGGTTGAGCAGAAGATCGCCAGCGATGTCGAGACCTCCAAGGGCTCCTACACTGTCTCTGGCCTGTCCGGCCTGACCGACGGGTACGTTCTCTGTCGGGGAGTGTACCAATGCGCAGCCGACTAACCTTCCCAACAGCAAGGGCTACCAGATCAACCTGGTCTCCGACGAGCCCCAGAACAGCGGCATCCTCGCCCAGTCGCAGCAGTTCGACGTGAAGGGCGCCTCTTCCAGCTCCAGCTCCAGCTCCAGCTCCAGCGCCAGCTCCACCAGCACCAGCAGCGCCTCTTCGTCTTCCTCCTCCTCCTCCTCCTCCTCCTCTTCGTCTTCCGCCTCCTCCGCCTCGACCACCCTCACCTCGACCGCCAGCTCTTCTACCGGTACTGCCAGCACCCTCATCTCTACTACTGCCCAAACCACCTCTTCTCAACCCATCTCTTCCTCCTCCATCAGCGGCGCTCAGTCGTCAAGTGCGCGCGCCAGCACCCCAGTGGCGAGTACTAACAGTGTGTCGCCCTCAGGATCCGCTACCCCCAGCTCGACGGCCAACGGCACTGCCCCGACGGCCTCTGTCGCCCCCGGTGCTGGTTCCGCCCTGACTGCCCCGCTGACCGCCGTTGCCGGTCTGGTCATGGGCGCCATGGCTCTTGTTCTGTAGACGAGCATGCCCCAGTTGATCCGCAACCGGTGGACAGCCCTGTCCCACCCTCACCGAACCGGACCCCCGGATCGGAACCCGATTTGATTTTCCACTTCGCAATACGTTAATTACTACTATGGACATAAAAGCACCCTTTCGCGTGAAGTGAGGGTGCTGTATTAATTGGATCGTGTCGGAGTGATTGGTTTGGCTGTTATGTGTTTATTTCCATGCTATGTTCTAGAATCATAACAATTCAGTTGGTTGGACCAAATAGTGGTCGCATTGGAGCTCTTTTCCCTGGGATCCCCGCGTAAGAACCTCGGATATGGCCGACCGTGCTTGTGTCGCTTGCCTGTTCCTGAATTGACTGTGCTACCTTAGGCAAAACATGGTTCATCCCAGCGGGATCCTTGGAGTGGAAAGTGCAGGCAGCGAGTCTGACATCATCCACCGCCGAAAGCAGTGGAATGCCGAGCGGCCGACCGGGGCCAGGAAAAACTGGGAGACAATCCACCGCCTGAGACCCTGATTGTCCTGTCGTATGGAGGGGTATTGAAAAATACGCACTGCATTCGGAACCGCACGGCGGGCTTGCCGGAAAGGGCGTTAGTGCGTCCCCGTGCCGTGAGTTTTTCAGTCCTGGTCTGACACTGAGGTGGTCAACCACGCCGGATTCTCTCTTCCGAGACATTTATTTCTTTCCACCTTTCTTTGCCTTTCAGGTTCTGGTGGTTTTCCTGCCAGGAACAGCAAGAGACCCATAATGCAGTGTTAGTGTCTCAATCTGTTTTCGGATCTGGTGGGAAGTGCAGGCCTGCTCTGTTCTCGGCGGGTTGCTCGATACGATGAGGCTTGTGGGTGGATGAGTGGAGGCGGGCTTGGCGTGAAGCCATGAGATAAGGGAAATGAGCTCTACACTTTTCTGCATGCGAAGGATTGACATCCCTGCCGTGATGCAGTGATGGACAGGGGGAATTGACCTGATGCTTCAATTGATAGGAGAGAGTGTGGTGATGAGAGGAAATGAGATGAGATGAGATGAGATGAGATGCAATGGGTGCAGACTGCAGAGTGTGGTCTGTCTGTCAGTCAACAGAAAGTCAGACCTATTGGCAATAATGTTTCAGTGCACTGCCCCACTTGCATTCGGATTACTTGATATTTTACTTTTTGGAGGAGAGGAGTTGCCCGATTGGGGTGTGTAGACTCTTTGGGATCCCATTGACTTTATTTTACTTTTTGTGCTGGTTGTGCTGGTTGTGCTGCTCGTGCAGTGGTGGTGGTGCCAGCCAGCCAGCCCTCGTATCCCGGTTTATTGGGGGTGGTCCATGGCTCGGTCCGGTGGGTGGTACCCTTCTCAGGCTTACCTGTGGCTCATCTTACCGTAGACACAGTGCAATACTGTATGTACCCCAGGTATCCCCTCTACCCATAGATATCATGATCACTGCATCCGCCAAACTGTGAGTCAGCGCCGTCTCATCCCACACCAAGCAGGGTCAAACACATACAACGGGTCCATCAGCCTCCCGCGGTCCGGCGCCGCCGCATCAACCCAAACGCTAACCCCCCCTCCCTCCACGGGGAACTCCCCATACCCCCGCGCGTCAATCACCACCGCACCCAACTTGCTGCTGTCGCCCTCCAACACCTCCGTCCACGTCGCATGCGCGTGTCGCTGCCCGACATACATGCGCTTCGTGGCACGCCCGGGCGCGTTGCTCAACACACACGCCAATCCCGCCGGGTGGCGCGCGTTGCCGTATCGGACGAAGCCTGCGGTTGCACACGGGGTGGGGGTCAGATACGAAACGCCGCCACGTGAGGGAAGTTTATGTCCAAAAGTCATGAAGTCATCGCCCGATTGGGCAATGTGGGCAATTTGGGCAATTTGGGGGATGGCTAATTGATTCGATGATGGTGGGTCGGCGGGAACGTACCGATGCAATGCGCTTGGTCGAAGTAGTCCTGTTGCTCGCCGTAGGCGAAGAGCTTGCGGGTGCGGGTGAGGATGGGGAGCTGGTAGGCGTAGACCGCGTCGCGGTGGGCTTGTTGTCTCTGGGCGTCCCAGATGCCGTACAGGTCGCCGTAGAAGAGACAGGGGCGGCCCTCTTGGCGGAGGAGGATGAGGGCGTAGGCGAGGAGTTTGAACTCCGGGGTGATGGTGTTCTGCACCCGGGTTAGTATTGATACGGCTGTGGTCGGATAGTATGGGTGGGGAGGTTCTTACCTCCATCATTTGGCCGGGTTGCTGGCTTGCTGTGAGTGATCCTATAGTCAGGGTGCAGGGTGAGCTGCACTTACCGTGTCATGGTTCTCGACGAATGTCTATGCTCCAAGGTCAGCACTCCGTCAATCTCACCTTCACCCCTTCACCATCTATTCCCCCCCCCCCAGAATCATACAGCAAGAGAAGACATACCAAAGCATTCCCCCCACACCGTTCGACCAACGTCCCCCGCAACACGCGCCGCAGATCCCCACGGCCTTTCTCCAACGACACCCGCGAGAAATTATGCACCAGCGGCGCGTCGACCGCGACCACCGTCCCCTCCATCTCGGTCTGGACGTACCGCACCAGCTCCTGCACATCCCCCGTCCAGTACTCGCCGATGACGACGAACTCCGGGTCCGTGGTCGCGCGCATGTGCGCCGCGAACGCCTTCTGGAACCGCATGGAGAAGTGCTTCGCCGCGTCCAGCCGCATCCCCTTCAACCCCAGCCGCTGGCCGATCCAGGTGCCCCAGCGCAGCACGTCCGCGCGCACCTCCGGGTGCGAGTAGTCCAGGTCCGCGAACATCAGGTAGTCGTAGTTGCCCAGCTCCCGGCCCACGTCCTCCGCCCAGCCGGGCTTCCCCGCCCCGCAGATCCGGAAGATCGCGTTCTCTTGGGCGGCGTCGTCCCAGTCGACCCCGCTGAAGTGGTACCAGTGGTATTCCTGGGCGCTGTGGACGGGGCCCCGGCCGGAGAAGCTGAAGCCCGTCCAGCCGGAGATCTCTTGCGGGGTTGCGATCTCGACATCGCGTCCTGGTTCCCGTCGCGTGAGCATCACCTTGGGTACGTGGAATGAGGAGAAGCATACGCTGAGAATCAACCTTGACCGCTTCGAACCGTTCCGGGAAATCGGCGCCCGCCTTGTGGTTCAGCACCGCATCCCAGTACACGCCCACCCCCAGGGCGTGGGCGTCCTCCATCAGCGCCTCGAGGTCGGCGAAGGAGCCCCATTTGGTGGCGGTGCAGCCCTTCTGGTCGAACTCGCCCAGGTCGTACAGATCGTAGATGTCGTACCCGTTCCCCGACGGGTTCATCGCCTTGCACCCCGGCGGGAGCCAGACGGAGTCCACCCCGATGGCGTGCAGGGCCGGCAGGGCGCGTTTCAGCCGTCGCCAGTGGCGGTTATCGTTCGGGATGTGCCACTCGAAGCCTTCGAAGAGCAAGGTGTTGTCGCTGGGGTCGTGCCAGCTGGGCTGGGATTCCACGTTGTTGGCCTTGGCTGTGCAAAACCGTTCAATATATATCTCTCGATGTATGGGGGGGGGGGGGGGGGGGGGGGGGGGGGGAGCGGGATGGCTAACCCTCTATTTGCTTCCAGTCATGGAGGTCTCTTCGCTTGCGCGGGCGGAAACACCACAGCAAGGAATCCATTGCGCTGGGTTGATTTGTGTGTGTGTGTGTGTTATGTTTAAGGGAGCATGTATCTGGAATTGTATAGCTGGTGGCAACTGTGCTCTATACACCTGCATATACACCTATACACATACAGGAGATCGGATTGGCCCCTGACTGCTGCGGTGCTGTTTGTTGCTTGCAGCCACTGCACTGACTGACTGGTCCTCACTAAGTTAACCACCTAAGCTAAATTAGTCCATGTGTTTACCTTAGTTATCCCGAGGAGCTTTTCTTACGCCGCCGGGTACAGCTGTGACCGCCTTGCCCCATTGGAAGGACGCGATCCGAGGCAAGACAGCCCAAGCGAGACACAATACTCGTACCGGGCGCGTAAATTACCGGCCACCCTCCGAAATCCCCGACGGAAAAATATTTATTCAATCGAAGAAAAAAAGCTCTCCGTGCCAAGTGGAGTCCCCTTCAAAAGCCGGTCGAACAGAAATAAAAATGGGGCCTGACGTTGGAAAACCGAGAGCTGTCCATTTTTAGATGCAAGCTTCGGCGACGGAGCGAAGGTCTTAAGTTGTGTCCAAGACATTCCAGATTGTTGCCCCACTACGGCGAAGACATTGCAGATTAAAAGGTTCTGAAGAGATTACTTGATGGAAAATGCATGCATGCCCCTGACTGCGCCGGGGGGTTGAGCATATTGAAGCATCAAGATGATTACCGGCTACACCAAGAGGGGGTTCAGTCAAGCAAGGGCCTGCCGCAGAATCGAACAAGAAAAATAAATGAATAAAGAAATGAGAAACCAGGTACAGCGCCAATCGAGAGAGGAACGAACACCAAGGTATGTAAAGTATGTACATCAAGAAATTGCTTAGTAGCAGCCGCAGCAGTAAAGAAATAGTAAAAAAAAAGGTTTAATCAATCCCGTAATCGGGGGACACCATTTTCAAAACAACACCCCAAACTAAACAAGCAAGAAGCTAGCCAACAGTATAATCACCGCAACCAAACCCCCGGACACCTGCGCCACGGTCGGACTGGCCGTGGAACCCAGGGCGGCG
Source organism: Aspergillus aculeatinus CBS 121060 (assembly GCF_003184765.1). Lineage (NCBI taxonomy): Eukaryota > Fungi > Ascomycota > Eurotiomycetes > Eurotiales > Aspergillaceae > Aspergillus > Aspergillus aculeatinus. Next base: position 385,401 of record NW_020291501.1, read on the forward strand.
GCCGCCGCCGACAGCCGCAGATGGCTCAGCGAGGTGGCGTTGGAACTGAAGCCACACAGGCCACTGCCGGGCATCAGCGTCACCGGGAAGAAGACCCGCGGCTCGCCCTTGTCCATCGGCACGATCAGCTGGCTGTAGTCGTTGACCGTGTAGTTGACACAGTTCAGCACCTCGACCACCTCGATGCCCGCCCCGTAGGTCATGGGCAGCGTGACGTTGTACGAGCTGCCCGTGCTGCCCTGCGTCGAGAGCAGCATCACCACCTGCCGCCCGAACGCGCCCTTCCAGAACGCCAGCTCGCTACCGCCCTGGTACAGCGGGATCGTCTGCATCTCGATGTACTCCGGGTCCAGCGTGTACGCGTGCTTGCGCACCCGGTTCAGCTTCGAGATCAGCGTGTACAGCGTCGAGCTCGTGTCGTACCCGTACTCCCACAGCGCCTCGCGGTTGTGGGTGCCCGCATACGAGCCGTTCAGGTGCTGCTCCTGGCCCTGATACACCCAAGGGATTCCGTCGTAGAGCATCTCAAAGACGATGGCGTTCTTGGCCAGCTGGATTGGGGAGGGATGGTTAGTTTCGGGCCCTTTTCTTCATTCATGCTCATGCGGAGGCTTGTGCTCCATGGAAGCGAAGGGGGCTTACCGTCAGATCGTCGTTGGCGAACGCGAACCGGTCCACATCGTGGTTCTCAATGAAGGTGGGCATGGCGGGGACATCGTTGCACAGTTGCTGGACGAGGGCGATCCGTTGGAACAGGGCGCTCGGGTTGCCGCGCGTGAACGCATCCAGAATGGTGTAGTACAGCGGGAAATTGGGCAGACTGGGCAGGTAGTTGTCCTGGTAGTCGCAGACGATGGAGGCGTTCTGCTCGAAGACCTCGCCGGTCATGAAGGTGCCCACGCGGTCGTGGAAGGTGGTCAGGAACCCGGGGTTGACCGACTTGGCGGCGTCGATGCGCAGCCCGTCGATCGAGTACGTCGAGATCATCTGCGTGGCCCAGTCGACCAGCATGTTTTGCACCTCCTCGTGCTCGGTGTACAGATCGGGCAGGGCGACAATCTTGTCACCGGTCTGGCACAGCTGGGCCTGCGTGTAATTGTTCCAGTTGGAGATCTCGCAGTAGCTGTGGTAGTAGGACGAGCTGTTAAAGGGAGTCAAGGCCGAGTAGTCGATGTTGGTGGCGGGGTTCTTGCCGTTGGTCATATAGGCCATGTTGTTGATGACCGTGTCCATCATGAGATACATGCCTCGCGAGTGGACGGCGGCACTCAGATCCAGCAGATCTTGGTGCGTCCCGAACCGCGAATTGAGTGAGTACAGATCATCCGGCCAGTATCCATGGTAGGCCTCACCATACGAGGCCCGACCGTCGATATTTTGGATAATGGGCGAGATCATCACCGCATCGAACCCCATGCCCTGGATATAGTCGAGCTTATCAATGGTGCCGCGCCAGGTGCCTCCGCAGTACAGTCCGGCCGTGGTGTTACAGGCGGCCGCCGTGGTGCCCGCGGGCAGCGCAAACCGGTCGGTCATCGTCTGATAGATACTGCGCGACTTCCATTGTTGCGTCGTCGCGGCTGAGACGGTCTCATACCCACCGAGGAGGGCGAGGGTGAGAACCCATTGCCCAAGGCTGGCAAGTGAAACCATGGTGTGTCGTGGGTCGTGTGTCGCGAGATCTTGTGCGGGTGGTGCTGCACGACCTCCCCAAGGCAAAAAAGACGGTGGATGGGCGGAGGATTCAAAGGAGGAGAGGGGAAATTTACTTCCAGTCAATTCGGTCTAGGGTAATGGCTGGTGTGCTGCACGCGGTTCAAGAGCACCAGAGCGATGGGCGCATTACCACCAGGGGGACCAAAACAAGGAATAGCGAGAGACGAACAAGAAGAGAATAGCGTGTGTGATGCAGAAATGCAGAGATGCAGAAAGAACGGCAGTAGTCGGTAGAACGAACGAATGACAGCAAGTAGGCTGGAATGAATGGGAATGAATGAATGGGATGCGTTAACAGGCAAAGAGCGTCATCTCGATAAGATGAGGGGAATGGCAGAGGGCATGATTGGGAAGAGGAGATAACTTTGCAGGAGACGGAAAGGACGACAACGTCTACATAGTAGTCATGGCTGGCCACGACCGGAGGGGGAAAGCCCAGAGAGGTAAAAAAGCCCTAACTAACTGAGTGCAGTCAACTACGTCTGGAGAAATCTTCAAGCTATCCCCAAGCAGCTAGTTGACGGGGCCATCACCTTCTAGTTGGATACTAGTTGCGGCCATAAGAGGTCATAAGATATGGTAGTGTCCATCATTCCTATCCAGGGGCAATGCTTGTTGCGGCGAAAAATGGGTAAACCTGGATGAATTGGGGAGTTAGTGGGTGCCAGTGGAAGCAAGTGGGAGCAAAGTTCGAGCAAAGTTCCCCTCTTTTCCAGGGCTTGAGCGGCCGCTGGACCCAATTTCCTTGGAAAGGGTGGAAGTTCCTCGGCAGAAAAGCAGGTACGACAACACCCGCTGGTGTCCGGTTACAAATGGATTATTGCCGTTCATGGGCTAAGTTGGCTGCTAACGTTCCCCATGTCCGTCTCGACTAGCGTGGGAAGAAGGAAAAACAGAAGCGTGGGTGGGGGTGAGACAGGAGAACTCTTAGTCTATTAGACCGGCTGCAGGCCTATCACCCTCGACGAATCGAGGGCCAACCTCCATATCAGGTCTCACTTGCACCACCAGGCCGCATGCATCCTCGCCTGCTATTCGTTGGTTCCCCTTTTTCGCTTGCTTATAGTCAAGCAACCGGTTGGTGGTGCCTGAGCGGCGATAATATTAACCCCTGTCAGGATGCCCACGATCGAAATAGGGGGGCCATCATGGGCGGAAGTTGACAGAATGACTGGAATTCGTAGTGGATAAACTAGACTGACTGACTGCACAATAACCGAAAGCAGTAGACAGCAAGACAGGGCAGGGCAGGGCAGGGCAGGGCAGAAACTTCGATCAGGGTTCGATCTCCATTCTCAGCCCAACCGTAGCACTGGTGGATCCGGGCACGAACACCCTATTATTCCTACGAACTGCAGAGCAAACTGGAAGGGGGATTTAGGGAAGGGAATTGGGCTGATCAACGGGTAATTTCAGGGGATTGACAGGGGCACGTGTGGTTTTTTTGGTTTGTTCGCCAGAATGAGGGACTCGACGGGATTTTCGGGCCTGAGTTGGCCCCTGCATGCAGGCATAGGCGTGAATCACCAACAAACAAACAAACATGTAACCAGCCTCAGGCATCAAAGGCATTCAGGGACCGGGAACAGCAGCTGCGATAAGCGAGGTCAGGAGAAAGTCTCGAGCTGGGAGTCTGGGACTCTTATCACCACCGTCACCACCACTAACTAACGTACCACCACCTACGTCAGATATCATTATTGCCAATCCTGGATAAAATTAAATAAAGGATCGAATCTAGAAGCAAAGGAACAATCCCTTCCTCCCCCCTACATGAGTCAAGGGAGGGGAGGGGCTTCCGTCGGGACGATGCCGGATCACCTTATCCATCCCAGAGAGTGATCGAGTGCAACCGTTGCATAGCATACCACATGGACAACATAGCCCTCGGGTAGGGTGGCGAGGAGCCGTCCGCGGAGAGAGCCCTATTTACATCCACTCTCCGGGAGCAGCGAGAGACACTGGAAATTGCATCAATCTATTATTAGGAGGGGCACGGGGAGTGATCAGTCATCAGCAAGGTAGCATTGCAGCCTCAGGCTTCCCATCAGTAGTGAAGGGTGGATTGATCACATCGTCAGTCAGTCTTGTATGGAACCGGTGGTCTGAGACATGGAATGGGACGGTGTGGCTGGCAGCCAACCACAGCCCGCCAAAGGATCAGTGCCAAGACCCTGGCTGGTGGGTCATCATGGATAAATTACCGCAGCTGCATATGCACGCTGTAATTTGCAATGCACAAATACCGAGGCCCGTTTTCATGGACTGACGGACTGAGCCCTGAGGGGGGGCCGGGGGGGATTCTAAGGGTTCTAAATCGGGGACCCTGTCCCAAAACAGCAAAGTGAGAATCAGGGCACCAATGTGACTGGCTACCGAGTGCAATCTCTCTCCAATCACTCCCAATCTACACCCCCCAATACCAATCGGAAGGATCCGTTTGGATCGGACGCTGGCTCGCCACTAACCCGGATTCTCTCCTAAACAGACCTATCAAATGGGTCATGTCACTTTTCTGTGTCTCAAATCCCTCTGAATTTTCCCCCATCTCCTCCTCTCTAACGAACAACGGACAAGTGTTCAATAATTTGTTTCACTTGCTCCCTGGGTGGACAGGCTGACTACCTAGCAAGGGGAGGGACCGTCCTTGCTGACTGCCACAGGACACAGGACAGAAAGAAAAGAACGGAAGCCACCTTGGGGCGAGGCAGGCCCTTCTTATCTTTGGGATTATCTAGAGCGGGAAGTTGGGAGAATAAATACCTGCACCCCCTACCGTAGCGTTTAGGGGACTGCCTGCTCCGTACGGAGGAGTAGTTACTAAGTACCGTATCTGCTGGATTCGGGCGATAAGGGAGGGACCAGGCCGACCGCACGCGAACGGAGAGGCCGGCCGGTGGCCGAGTTGGGACCGATCCCTCTGACTACTACGGAGACTCAGTAAGCTACTGAGCACAGCAGCACTGAGACAGACAAGAGCCTTGGGCTGTGCCGCTCAGCTCTCTCTCTCTCTCTCTCTCTCTCTCTCTCTCTTTTTTTCTCACACACACACACACACCCACCCACCCAGCTCTTTTTCCCTTTTCCTTTCTTTTTTTATCTGTTTATTTTTTTTCCCTTCCCCTTTCCTTTCTCTCGCGGGTAACTTACCAGGGGCAATCTCACAGCTCCAGTCAGCTCGTGGGCCCCGGTGCTTTTGCCCACCTCGTAAAAAGACGAATGGGTTGCAATCGGGGCGGTTTGCTTGGCGCCTCCCGACGATAAGACAACAACTTACTTACAGTAGACTAAACTCCCTTTTGCTGGGTGGACCCTCCGCGGTGGGCTTGGAAGTGATGGATTCAGTCACTGTCTGTCTGTCTTGTCGGTTGGTCCCGAGTGGATTTGCGCCGTAGTAAAAATAAAATACTGAGACCGGAAAAAAAAAAAAGAAAAAGAGAAAAAAAAAAACCCTGGGGTCCGGGTTCAGTTGAGGGGTCTGCCTGAATCCCTCGTCTAACTTGTCGCATCCATACTGCAGCAGGAACCAGCATTTCGTACATTTCATACATACATCATACATAGCAAGGCGAAATGGATCGAGAACCCTTTCCCCGGAAGGAGGCGCACGGCAAAGAGGCAAGTAAAAGCTGGGAACCAGACATCATCATGGGAATTTGGATGGAATACGGAGTAATAAGTGCGGATCCCAAAGTTTTAGCTCTTTTTTTTTTTTGCCCTCACCACTCTCTCGTCCTGCTTGACAAAGAAGAGGCCAAAGAGACCGAAGAGACCAAACAGACCAACGAGAGCAAAGACCCAAGAGACAAAGGAGAACAAAGTTCACAAAGTTCGCAAAGTTCACAAATTACTAAGGACTAAAAAGGTCGCCAACTTGTCACTGCTTCCTTCTAGGGAATAATAGTCTCTAGTAAGCCTGGCCCCGGTGCTCTGCTAGTTGTTATTCTTAGCAGAAAAACGAGGGCCTCTCTGCCTCGTTCGATCCACTTGTTGCATCTAACCTATCGAGCCTTTCTCGGCCCTGATATTCAATCTCACGACATCTCTCCCTCTACTTTCCCAACCGGCTTACTCGCTTTCCACCTTATTTTTTTTTTACTCCCTCTGTCCTCTACTCCCCTCTAGCTTTGGTCCCTCGTTCCTCCTCGTATACCTTTTGCATTTCCTCTTCCTCCCTCTTCCTTTTCTCTTCCTTTCCTCACCCACCTTTTCTCTCGTTAACACATCTCCGCATTTGCTTCTTGTTCTGCGTGGGCATTCCTCCAACCTCCTCCCACCTTATCACAGCTCTCCCCGCTACTTATCAGTAGCCCACCCTCCCCCATCAGACACAAGCCGAAAACAGCAAAACAGACACCATTCCCCGACATTCGTTTACGTTTACGAGCTAATCTGTCCTTATTTTGGTTTTTCTGCATCCAGCGAAGAATTTGGGCCGAGTACTTGTACATGACTCCCAAATAGAGGCCTGCCCTCTTTTCTTCTCCCTCCCCCCCTCCCCTCCCCTTCGTTTGTTGTTGGCAGAAAAAGCTTTGAGGGCAACAACAATGAAGTGGGCATCCAGTGGCACACTGCTGGCTCTGCTGGCCTCGCGAGCAGCGGCCTGGCCATGGAACGAATCTTATGCTGCCTACAACTTCAACCAGAACAAGACCGCCACCGATCCGCTCGATTATTGGGGCGAATGGCCTAACCACACGGGCAAATACTTCCCCTCCCCGGAGAACTGGCGAGTCCCCGTCTACACGCTGTTCCTCGATCGATTTGTGAATGGAGATCCTACCAACGATAACATCAACGGGACGTTATTCGAGCATGATCTCTCGTCGACGCAGATGCGTCACGGTGGTGATGTGGCAGGTTTATTGGATACGTTGGATTACTTACAAGGCATGGGAATCAAGGTCGGTTGTTCCGAAGATCCTCTATGGTCCCGATTTCTTTTTTCTTCTTGGAACTACGTTTGACTGACACTCCTGATGTGTAGGCACTGTATCTGGCCGGAACCCAGCTGATGAACCAACCCTGGGGGTACGATGGTTATTCGGCCTTGGACACGACTCTGTTGGACATGCATTACGGTGACTTGGAGACCTGGCGCAATGCGATCACGGAAATCCACAAGCGTGGAATGTACGTGATCTTCGACAACACGATTGCAACGTATGTGTTCCCTGGTTTTTCTCTCATTTCTTGTTGAGTTGTTTTTTTTTTTTTTTTTCTTTTTTGCGACCAAAAGATGGAGGCTGACGGGATTGTGTTGATCAGAATGGGTGACTTGATCGGATTCGACGGGTACCTCAACACCACCACGCCGTTTTCGGTCCACGAACATCCCGCAATGTGGAAGACCGACCGGCGGTATGTGGATTTCGACATCGGCAACGACTACAACTCGACGTGCGACTACCCCCGGTTCTGGTTCGAAGACGGATATCCCGTGCAGAAGACGGTGACGGACCAGTTGGTGGGCTGTTACGATAGTGACTTTGACCAATATGGTGATGTCGAGGCGTTCGGTGTGTTTCCGGATTGGGAACGTCAGTTGGCCAAATTCGCCTCGGTCCAGGATCGTTTGCGGGAGTGGTACTCTCCCGTACGCGAACGCCTGATCCGCCACTCGTGTATGATCATTTACTCCCTGGATATCGACGGCTTCCGGTACGATAAGGCGACTCAATCGACGGTGGACGCCTTGGGCGACATGTCTGCAGCATACCGGGAGTGTGCTCGGGCGGTGGGCAAGGAGAACTTCTTTATTGCCGGCGAAATCACGGGCGGTAACACCTTTGGTTCGATCTATCTGGGCCGAGGTCGGCAACCCGACCAGTGGCCTTCGGCCGAGGACGCGATGAAGCTCACCAACGAGTCCGCTCCTCAGTATTTCCTGCGCGAGGAGGGTCTGAACGCCATTGATGGCGCCGCCTTCCACTACTCCATCTATCGTTACCTGACCCGTTTCCTGGGGATGGACGGTAATTTGGAGGCTGGATATGATTTGGAGCCCGATTTGGTCACCGCCTGGAACCAGATGGCCCAGACCAATGATTTGGTCAATCCCAACACTGGTATGTGCTGTAGCCCTACTCTCCTGCGGAATCGTGGTTGAAAATCGCGAAACCCGCAGAAACCCAGCGACAACATAATGCTAATCTGGACAAACAGGTGTATTCGACCCTCGGCACATGTACGGTGCCACCAACCAGGATGTTTTCCGTTGGCCGACCGTCGAAAAGGGTGTTCAGAGGCAGTTGTTGGGTACGTATGTCACCACCCTGGTTCTCCCGGGTATCCCTCTCCTGCTTTGGGGTGAGGAACAGGCCTTTTACATCCTCGATGCCACTGCCTCCAACTATATCTTCGGACGTCAGGCCATGTCGCCTGCTACCGCGTGGCGCGACCATGGATGTTTCTCGCTGGAGTCTTCGCAGTATTACAACTGGCCCATCGAGTCCGGCCGCAACGGTTGCAATGACCCGACTGTGACCTACGACCACCGCGATCCATCGCATCCTGTCCGGAATATCATCAAGCGCATGTATCAGCTGCGCGAGGCCTTCCCGGTTCTGAACGACGGGTACTCGCTCAGCTCTTTGTCCAACCAAACCGAGCAGGTGTTTTACCGTGGTTCCAACGGAACCGCTACCGAGACCGGTATTTGGTCGGTGATGCGCGACATCAATTCGGAGGTCCAGGACCTGGGATCCGCCGCAGCGAACCAGTCGGTCTGGTTGGTGTATCACAACGTGAACCGTACCATTGACTATACCTTCGACTGTAGCCGGGAGAACTACTCTCTCGTGGCTCCCTATGATACTGGCACCTGGGTCAAGAACCTGTTCTTCCCTTATGACGAACAGAAGCTGATCGATAGCCCTTACAAGAAGGGGTTCAATGGATCCACTAAGTATAACGGTTGCTTGGCTAATATGACGCTGGATGCCTATGCCTTCCGAGCCTACGTGCCTCGCTCGTCCTGGGTGAAGGCGAAGCCCATGATCACCAAGTTCACTCCCGGACACGATGTCCCGGTTGTGTCGACGGTGGCCCCCAACGAGGATGAAGAGGTCAAGGTTGCCCTGTATTTCAACGAGGAAATGGACTGTGACGGAATCTCCGACTCGATTACCTTCAGTTCGTCCACGGAGAACGGCAAGGTGCCGGTGCTCGACAAGAACAGCGCTACCTGCAAAAACATCACCATCAACGAGACGCAGTCGGAGTGGAGTGGACACATCCCCACGGCCTTTGTCTGGGAAGCCACGTTGACCGGGGTGTACAACGGTATCCATCGCATGACGGTGAGCAACGTTACCAACAAAGCCGGTGATGATCAAACCAACGCGATCGACCACTTCCTCCTCCGTATCGGTCAGATTGATAATCCTATGATCCACACCACAGCCAACTACTCGACCAGTCTGCTCCACAAGTATGATAATGGCAGTCTTTTCATTCAACATCACGCTGCGGGTGCTGATAAATATCGGTACTCGACCAACTGGGGCACTACCTTTTCCGACTGGCTGCCGTACTATGGTGGTAACGACACCATTACCGAGTCCCCTTGGTCCGGTACTAAGAAACAATCGTGGAAGGGCCATCACGTCCGAATCGAGTATTGGAGCCGCTGGACCGGTAGCAGTGATTACGTGCAGGAGGGCGATGCGGATTGGGACCACATGGTGCCTCGTCGTTTCCCCCATATCTTTTGGAACGGGCCTTACAACCAGTACGGGTACGATTCCGGCTTGGATAACGTGGTCAGTCAGGACATGGGCTCGGGATTCTGGAAGTATCACTTCACGGCCGAGTGGCCCGCGGTGGCTCAGTTGAATATCTGGGGCATCAACCCAGACGGACAACCGGATCAGAGCTGGGTGTTGGGCGATGCTGATAACGATTCGGTTCTCGACCGCATGCCTCCTTCCTCGCTGTCGGCCACGCTGATCAACATCACCAACCACCCTCCATCCCCGTACATCTCCTGGAACGTGATCATTGACGACGCTACTATGCGCTTCCGGTTGTACCCGGTCGGCAAACAGGCCACTCAGATTGCCATGTTCGTGCTCTTCTGGATCATTCCCCCGATCAGCGGCGCCGCCTGCGTCTGGGTGTTCATGAAATCGTTCTACAAAGTCAAGTTCAACCAGGTCGGTGTGACCGAGAAGCACAACATGATCCCCCTGGCCATCCGTCGCAAGTTCAAGAAGCGTCCTCGTGGAACTGAGGAGAAGGAGATGGGCGCGTTGACCCGTTTGGCCAACAAGTCAGGCTTGTTGCAAACCTCGACGCCTCTCAGCGGGGCCGCGGCTGCCAAGCGTCGCATGGTTCTCATCGCCACCATGGAGTACGATATCGAGGACTGGCAGATCAAGATTAAGATCGGTGGGTTGGGTGTCATGGCCCAACTGATGGGTAAAACGCTCGGTCATCAGGACCTTATCTGGGTGGTTCCTTGTGTCGGTGGAGTGGATTATCCTGTGGATACCCCCGCTGAGCCTATGAACGTCACGATCCTTGGCAACGACTACGAGGTGCAAGTGCAATATCACACGTTGAACAACATTACTTACGTGTTGCTTGACGCCCCTGTCTTCCGCCAACAGTCCAAGTCAGAGCCGTATCCCGCGCGTATGGACGATCTGAACAGTGCTATCTATTATTCTGCATGGAATCAGTGTATCGCCCAGGCGTGCAAGCGCTTTCCCATTGACCTTTATCATATCAACGATTATCACGGTTCGTTGGCACCGCTTTACCTTTTGCCCGAGACTATTCCAGCGTGTCTGTCCCTGCACAACGCCGAGTTCCAAGGTCTGTGGCCTCTGCGGACCACCACGGAACGCGAGGAAGTGTGCAAGGTATTCAACCTGAGCCTGGACGTGGTCCGCCACTACGTCCAGTTCGGTGAAGTCTTCAACTTGTTGCACTCCGGTGCTAGTTACCTGCGTGTGCACCAACAGGGTTTCGGTGCCGTCGGTGTCTCCAAGAAATACGGTAAACGGTCGTACGCGCGTTATCCCATCTTCTGGGGTCTGCGTAAGATTGGAAACCTCCCCAACCCGGATCCTTCGGATATTGGTGACTGGGACAAGGAACAGGCAAAGGCGATGAGCGGCGATATCGCCGTTGACCCATCCTACGAAGCTGGCCGTGGAGACTTGAAGCGTCAAGCCCAGGAGTGGGCCGGTCTTACTGTCAACCCGGACGCGGATCTGCTGGTCTTTGTCGGCCGTTGGTCCATGCAAAAGGGTGTCGATTTGATTGCTGATGTGATGCCCAGTGTTCTCGAGGCCCACCCCAACGTGCAGTTGATTTGCGTTGGTCCAGTGATTGATCTATACGGCAAGTTCGCTGCCCTCAAGCTCGATCATATGATGAAGCTCTACCCTGGCCGTGTCTTCTCACGTCCCGAATTCACGAGTCTGCCGCCCTATATCTTCTCCGGAGCCGAATTCGCCCTTATTCCTTCGCGTGACGAACCTTTCGGCCTTGTCGCCGTCGAGTTCGGACGTAAGGGTGCTTTGGGTATCGGAGCCCGCGTTGGTGGACTGGGTCAGATGCCAGGTTGGTGGTACAACGTTGAATCGACGTCGACATACCACTTGCTCCACCAGTTCAAGTTGGCTATCGACGCGGCCCTTAATTCCAAGGAGGAGACGAGAGCGATGATGCGCGCCCGGTCGGCCAAGCAGCGTTTCCCCGTGGCTCAGTGGGTTGAAGATCTGGAGATCCTGCAAACGACGGCAATCCAGGTGCATAACAAGGAACGAAGCAAGACAAACAACCGGCCAGTGACCCCCTCCGCCTCGAACTTCGCCCTCGCCCCGACTCCGGCCAGCCCCATGCTGGCTCCGGGCATGCAGACGCCTACGCTGCAATCCCGCGAGAGCAGCTATGCCAACCTCAACCGGCTCAGCGAGTACGTGGCCACCTCGGAAACCACCGAGAAGCCCGCCAGCGGTCTGCAACGCAAGCTGTCTCTGGGCTACCGCTCCGGTCCCGGTCACCGTCCGCGTGCGCAGCGTGCGGATCCTCAGAACGAGAACATCGTCGAGGCCGAGGAAGGCGGCGACGAGACCGACATCGAGCACGACCCCCAGGACAACTTCGGTGATGACGAGTACACGCTCAACCATGCGGAGCTGGAAGAGGCGCGCCGTCTGCAGGCCGCCCGGCAATCGGGGGCTTTGGTCCCCGCCAGCCCTGGATTCCCTCACAACAGTCTCGTTCCCTCCAGTCCTGGCACTCCTCCGACAGCCTCGCAGACTCTGTTGCCTCCGCCCAACATCCACGAGGCCCGCAACCGTCTCAGTAGCGCCTCGATGCTCTCCCTCGATTCCGTGGTCGGCGGCAAGAAGGACTTCAAGCTGCAGAAGGTTGACCCCTTCTTCACCGACAGTACGGGCGAGTACTACAACTCGTTCGACAAGAAGCTCGAAGACCTGACGGGTGAGAACTCGGAATCGCAGTTCTGTATCGAGGAGTACTTGATCCAGAGTGAGAAGGAATGGTTCGATCGCTTCCGCGATGCTAAGTTGGGTCGCTTCAAGTCGCCGACGCCCTCCATCTTCCGCGACAAGCACGGCGCCTCCCCCATGGGCTCGTACAACGACGAGACTGGCTCGCGCATGAGCGCCAGCAGCAACGAGGAGTCCAACGAGACCGACGACGAGTTCCTGCTGGGCAAGGACTACGTCCCACCCACGGGACTGCGGCGCTGGATGCAGATCCGCATCGGCGACTGGCCCATCTACTCGATCTTCCTGTCGATTGGTCAGATCATCGCCGCCAACTCGTACCAGGTCACCCTTTTGACCGGTGAAGTCGGTCAGACGGCCGAGAAGCTGTACGGCATTGCCACTACATACCTGATCGCCTCGATCTGTTGGTGGTTGGTGTATCGCTACTTCAAGTCCGTGGTGTGTCTCTCGGCTCCGTGGTTCTTCTACGGCCTTGCCTTCCTGCTGATCGGATCCGCCCACTGGGATACCAACGAGTTTAACCGTGGCTGGATTCAGAACATCGGCAGTGGTGCCTACGCGGTTGGATCGTCGAGTGGTTCGCTCTTCTTCGCCCTCAACTTCGGTGACGAAGGTGGTGCCCCCGTGGAGGTGTGGATCTTCCGCGCGTGCCTCATCCAAGGCATCCAGTCCGCCTATGTGATCGCCCTGTGGTACTGGGGATCGACCCTGACCAAGGCGTCCAGCGCCGGCGTGCTGACCAGCACGAACAACATCGCCAACTCGTGGAAGATGACCGCCATCTGTTACCCGATCGCCATCGCCCTGTGGGCCGTGGGCATCTTGTTGTTTTTGGGCCTTCCCACCTACTACAACCAGACGCCCGGCAAGGTCGCCTCCTTCTACAAGTCCGTCTTCCGGCGTAAGATCGTGCTCTGGAACTTCGTGGCGGTCATTCTGCAGAACTTCTTCCTGAGCGCGCCGTACGGCCGCAACTGGGGCTTCCTGTGGGGATCGGCGCACGCGCACGGCTGGCAGATCGTCATCTTGTGTATCGTCTTCTACGGCTTCGTCTGGGCCGGGTTCCTGTTCGTCGTCAGCCGCTATTTCAAGGCGCACAGCTGGTTCCTGCCGGTGTTCGCCTGCGGACTGGGCGCGCCGCGCTGGGCCCAGATCTGGTGGGGTGTCTCCGGTATCGGCTACTTCTTGCCCTGGGTCACCGGCGGATATACAGGCGGTGCCTTGGTCTCGCGCAGTATCTGGCTCTGGCTGGGCGTGCTGGACTCGATTCAAGGTCTCGGCTTCGGTATCATCCTCTTGCAGACGCTCACGCGCACGCACATGCTGTTCACCCTGATCTGTTCGCAGGTGATCGGTTCGATCGCCACCATCTGTGCCCGCGCCTTTGGCCCGAACAATGTCGGGCCTGGTCCCATCTCCCCCGATCCGACCTTCGGTGCCAGCTCCGTGGCCAACGCCTGGTTCTGGGTGGCTCTGTTCTGTCAGCTTCTCGTCTGTGCTGGCTTCTTGCTCTTCTTCCGCAAGGAGCAGCTGGCCAAGCCCTAGTCTGCTCTCCTACGCTCTCCCTCACCCTCACACTCCTTTTTTCTTTATCATCACCATCATCTCTGACGACATCACGTCACATCGATCCCTCCAATGTACATCTAATGATCCTGTATAGACGTTCTCAGCTTATAGGCTGACTAATTGGCTTCCAGCCCTGACAAATTGCGAGTCAGGGTTTGCTTCTTGCTTTTTGTTGTTGTCTTTTTGGTTATCTTGTCTCCTTTTTCTCCATCGCCCCCGAGCGCTCATGGGTTCCGCACTCCACCACCATATATACATGTATATATATACATCGCGCATCATCATTACCATTGATACCCAAATACATCTTGTGTTCAAGACGGTCTTTCTCAGAGCCAATTACTCGTAGCTTTGTAGGAAATTAGGAGGTGGGCGGTTGTTAGGTATTGGAGTCGTGGTTCTTTGTCCGACACTGGAACGCTAGGGCGGAGGTGATTATCGTAGCGTACCACTAGATAGAGCTTGTGGATAGGGGACTGTTCCAGCCTGTCCGCGGTTCGAGCAAGATGTGGACCTGGACTTCTTTTCTGCTTTTGTATTGTACGTGGCTTGGGATGTCCTGGTCGTATACGTTGAGGAGACTGGGTAGAGGCCTCCACAATCAACGGCCCAAGACAAGGGGTCTGTCTTTGTTGCATAGAATGGGCAGTGGTCTATTTGGAGCTCGAGTTTGCCCGATGGGACGACTACTGCTGCGTTGGGAGTGTGATTCTGTCTTTGTTCAAGGCAGTCTCACCCTGACTCGGTCATCACCATTTCAGTATGCGTTCGGTGAACTTGGGATAGTACCGAGATAGTATCCTGACATAAATGCAAGGCAAAACTACATGCGTATGGCTCATGGCCATGCGCATTGTGCATGAGTTTATAGATCTCTACTGCTCGCCAGGTTACAACTGCTGTCCGTGCAAGGTAGGGTTGGGTTGCCCGAGAGCAACTGCGTGAGCACCTACGAATATGAAGAACCCTGTTGGCGGAAGTGGCTCACCCACAGGAATTCGCCCCGTCAGTGAGTTTGTCGCTGTGTCGCCGTATCATAGCTCGCACATTATACATTTCTAATTCCAGAGAGCCTGTCGAGGACATGACCGGGCGTTATGCTGCTCTGGCCCGAGAGTTGATGATGAATTTTGCCGCGGCTCGATCGCAGAATGGTGGGTTAGGACGACCAACGGGTGAATGCATCCATTTACACCGGTCGCAAATCAGCATTCCTCGCTATATCTCATTCAGAAGTCTTGCATTAGCATGTAGAAAAGCTTTGTAGTTAGACCCCAGGCTGTAGTGACCATCTTCGTTCAAAAAAGTGGGAAAAATGGAAAATCTCCAGGCGGGTTTCCTACGTGCTGCCCTGGCAGCTCCCGACCGAGCATCCCCGTTGCTGCAGTTAACCACCTCTCCAAGGCATCCTAAGCAGACCTTGGCATTTGCTCTCCAATCACCAATTCAGTTCGCCACCAATTGATTATGGAGCTCACTGCCATCACAGAGACACAGTTCACATCTACTCAGGATTTTTCAGACGCGCTGCGCAGCAATGGCTTTGATTGGCGGCTGCAGATGCCTGGCCTGGACCTGATGGGATCCTGAGTAAGTTTCAAGATTAGCTCAAATTACGCAACGATGAGAGCCTCGACTCGACCCCCGGCAGCCGGCTCAACATTTCGAGCAAAAGCCGAACGATCGGCGGAAAAGTCTACCGCAATGGCCGGGGGCATCCAAGGCAGATCGACGTGTCTAGCGACGTGTCTCAGGGGCACCCAGGGTTGTGTGAGAGAGATGGTCTCAATAAGCTTGTTTAGCCTGGCGACGGTGGCCGACTTCGGCCAGTGAGATGTCGGCGGGTGATCGATCGATCGCGGTAAGACCTGGGGTAATGCTGGAACCCTAATCATCCAACCTACCAACAGCCATGATGCCCGCCCGCATCATCGAATTCAAGAAGATGGCGGCATTGCAAAGGATTGTGCAACTCTCCTGAGGATGACGCGACATCAACACTCCATACACAGTACAGTACACACTATACAGTATACACACTACTCCAGACTGCAGAGAGTGGCGAAGCCATCATCGTAACGGCGATGTCATCTCCACGTAGTTTCATGACCGCATTTGCTGCCTCCATGACCTCACCCTGACATTCTCCCTCCACCAGCATCTCCTCTCCAATCTTCTATAAAGAGGTCCTCAATTGCAGCTTCAATCGCTTTCTCATCAACCGCAACTACCTTCATGACCATCAAGCACATCATCAACAAACCAATCTTCCATTCTCGCATCTCAACTGTTCGATTCTCCTCCCAATTTATCAAAATGGCCGACAAGTACAAGCCCTCTGGTACAGTTCCCTCCCATCTCCCTATCACCAAAAGATAACTAACTGTAACACCAGAGCACGGTGGTCTTCGCGAGGACGGCCAGCCCGACAAGCGCACCCAGCAGTCCCAGTTCGCCTATGGCAAGGTTGACCCCCACAAGGCCGGCCAGGAGGGTGGTTCCATCGGCGGCCAGGCCACCGGCAGCCACAGCGGTGGCAGCGCCAAGGGCGAGTTCGCCCACGGCAAGGTCGACCCTCACGAGGCCGGCCGCAAGGGCGGCCAGACTCTCGGTGATGAGTAAATTCTCTTTAGACTCATCCATCACGATTTGATGATACGACCCGACTTGGAAACATGACATGACTCTCGAATATACGATCAGGGATCGGTACATGTAATTTAGTGAATGAACAAATCATAATTCGAATGTGCTTTCCGAATTGGGTAGATGTAGTTTGTAGATACCAGAGTTGATAGACGGCGTGGAATGATTTCGTGTGACGCTGCAGCACGAAGCTGCGTTCGTCAATCCAGTTCAATTCTCTGGCTCGGCAAATTTAAGCTTCTAGCTAACCACGTGTTGATTAGAGCCAATGCTCATAAAGCGACGCATGCGACAGATGACACCACCGGGGATGAAACGAATTCGTTGCACACTGACCTACAGACGGTGTACGTCGAATTTAGTTCACATAATGACTGATAAATGTATATGGCAGGGTCATCCAGGTGAACAGGATTCCACATTCTGGGCGCCTTCCGCCACCTGATCATTCCCAATCCGATTAGCTAGTAACCCCGGGCATAAATCACCACATTCCCAGAATAATTCAGTCAGCTACGTTTGCTCTTATGGCCCATCTTTATAAGGAAGCTTCACAAGGGTTTAGACACGGGTGCGTTGATGGTGAGAGATTGAGCATCACCAAGCAACCATCTGGACAGAATATACACATCCGCACCAATGGTTGGTAAGTATATACCAAAAATGTACAAAGCGAAGAATCTGACCAAAGGAGACTAAGCTCTATCATCACGTCCACCAGGATACCTCATTTGAACGGCAACCCCGGCCCCAGACACGCATCTGCCCGCTCAAAATACCAATGATGCGCATCGAAGGCCAGCAAATCCGGGATCCCCAGCAGCCCCGTGTTTCCCTGGCTGCTATCCCCGTCCGCATACACAACGATCTGGCTCGTCGTGACGGTGGCATTATCCGGGGCGGTGATGTGGTATTCGGGGCTGATGTGGGCGTACCCCATCAGCTGTAGCGGCAGATTCGGCACGGGGTCGTTTGTGTGCGTGAATCGATAGTTCTTCCCCTGGCCCTTTTGCTGGTGCTGAGCGGTGATGTACTTGGCCAGGGCAGGGTTGGCCACGCGCGGCGAGGCGAAGGCGTAGAGGGTCGCCGTTTCGTTTTGCTGGTCGCGCAGGTCGGCGGCGGCGAGAGTCGCGATGGCCGCGCCCAGGCTGTGGCCCACCACCACTAGGTCGTAGTCGGGGTATGAGGCACGAGCGTGGGTGAGCGCTGCGGTCACATTCGCCCGGACATTGGCCCAGGCGCTCCAGAACCCCAGCTCGGCCTGGCAGCTCGTGCAGAGATGTGGGTCGGCGTAGAAGAAGGTCGCGTCCGTTAGCCAGTTTCGGACGGAATACGAGCCTCGGAAGGAGAGGATCAGGGCCTGGTGCGCGTGGTCGAGGGCGAGGAAGCCGGCGGTATCTGTTGCAGTGGTGCTGGGATCACACGGTTCACTTAGTATGGTGGTTCAAAGGGGCAGGGCTTATAGCAGGGATAGTAGGCATACTTGGAGAAGTCTAGCAGAATAGTCGCATCGGCTGCCTCAACCTGGGGACAATTGCCCGCCCAACAGGTCAACTTCTGGCCCGCCTGTGCGATGTAGTTGGACTCGCAGTAGGCGGCAGCTGCATATTGCACCCAGAAATCAAATGCGTTGAGGGCATCGACGCTGATTGTCGAGGCAGGATCCCGGGGCTGCTGTGAGGGGAGGGCGCTGCCGGCAGGTAGGGCAGACAGAGCTGCCGCCAGGTATCGGGGGAGATGCATGACGATGGCACAGAGGAGACCGTCATGGTCAACAAGGGGGAGATGCACCACGAGATATAATTGCTGGCAGTTCGACTCATTCTTGGATCGCGGGTTCGGCGATCACCGACTGAAACACACAAAAATGGGCGACTGCACGCGAACGGTGGATCCGTACCTCGGTTACCAGTCGACTCCGATCTCGATCCAGCAATGATCATCTCCACATGGAGGAATTGGATTTCCGACTATTGCTTGGAAGCACCCCTGGCTGGGCTATTTCGGGATTGGCAGTGGAGTCGTAACCTGACTTGTCCGAGTAGCAGGTGCCGATCGGGGGAACCCAAGAGGTTGACGATTTACCGAGCTTATGCCCGAGGAACAAGAATGTGACAGGCGGGAGAAGAAGAATTGGACCTAGGAAAAATGACAGAGACAAGACGGACAAAGAGAGAAACTCTCAGATCGGAAATTTGAACTTTGCACAAAGACGTTGTCTGGATTCATGGAACTTTTGCATTCAACATAGAGAGGTAGGATAGCAAAAGAAATCTACGGAATCATAGAACAAAGAAGACAAATGCTGAAGAGCCTGAGCCAAACGAGAGTAAACCACTACAGGACAAGGGTGATTGCTATGGACAAATGAAACAAATCCTAGAAGCTCCAGGAAGCGTCCACCGATTAAATTCACAGAAGCCCGGAGTCCCAGGGATGAAGGAAGAGTGTTCTTTATTTGGTTGTCCAGCAGAATTATGCGAATATAGAATACGCAGCATCAGCTGCAGGAGCATTTCTAACCGGACTATATAAGCAACAGTTGGGTCTATGTGTCTCCCTCACTCCGCATCAATCACTCGATCCCTGTTGTGTATCTTATCCCTAAACTCAACACAGTCAAACATGATGAACGCACCGATCGTTTTTGAGATGCTCCCAGATAGCCGGCCTGCACCACGCTGGAGGCACACGTATGCGGACCATGTCGCGATGGTGGTTGACAAGAGATCCGGGACCCAATACGGATACGCAATAATAAAGCACCCGTACTGGCAGATGTACAGCATCTTCTGCGACGATGCAAATGTCCGAGATTCCCAGTGGATAGCAGTTCAAGAACTGCTCTTGACCGTCATCGAGCAAGGACGGAAGAAATACCCCGACCTGCTACCTTTGATGGGAAGTATTGAGACGCCCAAGTGGGTGCAGTTCTATCGAGAGCTGGCTCCAGACGATGATGACAAAGACAGAGCCTATGGCCTTTACCAGTACGACCTCGGAGGCAAGATGAGGTTCTTTAGAGACCAGGACGAGGATGAGCTGACATAGCTGTGGTATATAGCACCGGGCATCGACTTTGGCTGGAGCTTCAATTGAGTCTATTGCTTCCGTGCGGATAATCCAGGGAGAAGACCCTTTAATCAAGTTATCACAAATATCAATACTACTATCACTTGAGCCTAAGTTTTGAACGGTTGGCTACTGATTCCAACGATGAAGCTAGATTAATAGCATCAACAATAGGCCCGATCTCATGAAAGCAGGAGAACGAACACATATGTGTTGACGAACAGGCACGTTCGCTCGAATTACCCCGGCTGTACTGAGGTGCAAACATCGGCCCCGCCAGTGCTGGTATCATAACCTTGCAGAATATGTGGGTAATCTTATAATGCCTCTCCAGGGGTATCCGACTATTCCTCGCGCAAGCGAGCCGAAACCAAGGGGCTGCCATCCACAATGCGGGAAAAGTCATGGGCATCGAGACACGCTTGCCGGGAATTGACCACACTTGGCCCTGCTCGGGCAAGCACATCGTTCTCGTATATCGTTAGAGACTTGCGAAGATCGTCTATGCCGAGAGACCTGCTTAGTGCAATGGATTGGTACCAACGTCAGCGATGCATACATCGACAGGTAGCGCTGGACACTCACCCCAGGGATCGCAAGTCCACTCGCTTCGTCAAATCCAGGACATCGACAATGGCATTGTTGGCCCCCTCTCCGCGGACTATGTTTATTTTCCGATCAGCAAGTCACAATGCCGATCAGGGGTCATCATCATGCGGAAACATACACATCGTCATCGTATGAGCCGAGTCGCCCATTAGCACCACCCGTGGATGGGCGGTGCCTTGCCCTGGGCGGAACAGCCAGTCGGCAATGCGGATGGATCGCACTTCGGTGCTCTCGGGCAAGTGATGTACCAGGCCTCTGAAGGGCTCGACCCAGTTGGCGGTCAAGGACTTCATCAATGCGAGTCTCTCGGCATTGTCACTGGGAACGGGGATTCCCTTCTCATCAGACCAAGATACGATGATCTGGCAGAGGTATTTGTCTTTGTCGCTCTCGTCGAAATTACTGGGTGTATCGAGCACTGCGGGCATTCGAGCAGTCCCTTGGTCAGCAAAAGGCTCCTGGACGATGGGGACAACGATTCACCTACAGCTGAAAAAGAAGAAGATGTTTGTATCTGGATGCGAGCCTTGGAAGATAAATGGGTCGATGGTCTCCGCTCCGCCCATCTGCTCCGCCGAATAGAGGGCAGCTCCACCCAGCAGCTGCACGGGCAGGGGGTTCATCTCGTGGCCCTCAGGGTACACGATCTCACGTGTGCGGGAGCGCGATCCATCGCACCCGACCAGCAGGCAACCGGTGTACGAGGTCCCATCTTGGAAGTGTGCGGTGACGCCTTCGGCCGTGGAGTCGATGCTCGTGAGGGTTTTGTTCCACTGGAGGTCGAGGTCGGTGGCCAGCAGCTGCCTCAGTCGCACGCGACTGACGCGGATCCGTTCGGCGGCGGGGACGCTGTACAAGGCCGATCCCGTGCGAAGGTCAAAGAACTGGAAGCGCCCCGTGTCCCCTCGCACGGCAGCAGCTTTGTTCACATACGTCTCCGGCAGACGGGCCACGAGGTGGTCAGGCAAGAGTTCGCGCAGCGCCGGGAGACCCCAGTGGAGGGTCAGCCCCCAGCCACCACTCCGCGCATCGATCGAGCCATCTTGTTCGAAAAGCAGATATGGGATTTGATGTCGTTGAAGATACTGAGCCAGCAGGAGGCCGCTGATGCCTGCACCAGCGATGAGCACGGGGAGATCAGCCATGGAGAGAAGCAGAGGAAAGGAGGGGTGAGGCAGATGCACGGGCTGTATGTCTGCACGGGACAGGTTTGCTCATCCCTTGCTTTTCACTCGACGTATCATTGACTGATAGACGGCTAGCCGCGGTGGACTGACAGCCACAACTTTCCCGTGTCTCTGACTAATATAAAGGAGACACCGTCGATCATGTCTTTGATTCATTTCTTCCCTGCTGCTTTACGGACAGCTGAAGGCTAAGAATCCTGGGCTAGCAGGGATGGTGAGGAGACAGAGGACAATGAGACAGTTACCAATATACAGTCTGGCACCACCACGGGCCACTAAAGAGTACTAAGAAGTCATCGGCCCCTCACCGGTCGGAAAAAGACCCACAAAATGTCTCCAGTCTATGAGCCTAACAAAATTTGAGTATGGCGTACACTGTAGTTACAGTGGAGTGGCACACAAGGCCGCGGCCGAGCACGGGATGGGGTCAACCCCGGCATTAGCCCTCAGTCCGTCGTCCGCCAGTGGATGCTTCAATCCATTCACCCCCCCACCATCACAGGCAGCAACAGCACAGGCGTAGAAATAATATAGTACTAGTGTAATATCGTCTCCCTAATTCGGTCCCTTCTCGGGGAAGTGTGACCGATCCTAAGCACGGCTTAAACCAGCCAGTGCCATCACCACCGATTGGACCGGGAGAAACCTCGACCCAGTCAACCTTGCTTTAGTTCCAATCCTCGACCACCTTCGGCCAATTCTTATTTGCAGCCAAGGTGCTAAATATTGGCAGGGTTCATACCTTATTGACACTAGGAAATCTGGGTTTCGCCGACCGGTGAGTGATTAATTAAGTAACACCAAAGAGATTTAGGGTGGCCACGCTGTTAGTGATCTTTCGCGGACTTTTCCTCCAGCGAGACGCGCAACTCCACTGTCATCTGAATCCCCCCTTCCTCGGGCCCCCCACTTTCCAAAATCAGCTCTTCGCTGGGAGTCCGTCGTGGGCGTGGAGCCGCTGAGGTGGTGGACTGGAGCTGGGAGCGTGGGTGTTTCGACCAAGACTGCAAGGCATAACTCTGCCCGTCATAGCGTTTCTGGTCACTGTGCGATCGGAAATCACGCACGGCGCCTTTGAGCAGAGGTGCAAGGAAGGGAATGCATGTCACGATGTTCTGGAAGGGTCAGTTGGTCAGCAGGGTTGGATCCATCCACCGAAAGGACCACAGGCACTCACCCCGACGTTGAACTCGATGGTGCCCCACAGGACTAACATGGTCGAATTTCCGTCTCCATATGCCACCCGGTGGATCTGAGCCAGTCGCAGGATGGAGCAGATGGTGGTGAAAAGTCCCAAGAGGAACAAACACACCACGCCCGCTTTCTGGGCGGGTTTAATATTGAGCTGCATGAGCAGGGGAATGGGGAGAATGAGGATGGTTACGTCGCAGATGATAGTGAACGCGGCCAGTCCATAGAAGGTCGGGCCCGAGGGAAGACACGATCCAGCTATTGTAGGGTTCCATGCCCGTTTAACCTGTCCAGCGTCGTCGGTCAGTCTGGTCAGTCACTCTCAACTTTCTAGTCTTGGACATACTGGATGGCAGTTAAAAATCAGCACCAATGCCCCCACAAGGTGACCCGCGGTGGAGAGGGTGATAGTAACCCAGATGAGCATCCTATATAGTGTCTTCGACGTTCCAGAAATCAATCGCAGGTAATTCAAACATAACGAAGCCTTGAACCCTGCGATACCGACTTGGTAAAATGGCCGACCGGCATAATTGAGCTATGCATCTTTTCGTCAGCTGGTAATTTACATATTGAGACTGGAAGCAGACAAACCTTGGTGTACTCGGACAGATCCTCCTTCGGTCGCAGCTTCAGGGGTAGCCCTAAACCGTACCTGCTTTCTACTATGTTCAGCTCGCTTTCCGACCGGCCGATGGGGATGAGAAAGAAGGTCACTCACGAGCCATACATAGTGCGCTGTATATAATGCTGAAGACCTAGTACACCACGGGTGAGCAGCGGACAACAACACATAGCCTTCATTTGATGAGCGTACCATAGTCACCACCATCACATAGTCGGAGGCTTCCAACCGACGAGCGTGGAACCGAATAGCCAAGCGTAGGCAGACGATGATGAACATCGACAGGGTCAGGCCTAAACACACCCCCAGTATCAGGCGATATTGCGATGCTGCCTCCACCTCGGGCGAGGCATGGTGCACCCAAGTCATGGTCGAACTGGCTGCAAGGAAAGCAATCGCACAGTGGAGGGGACCACGAGTCTTAACTACATTCTCAATGTTCACGCCACGGCAAGCAATGATGCAGCTCTCCTGCAGCAATTAACCTTGATATGCTCAACCTAGGGTGTGAAACTAGTGCGCTGGCGAAGGACGACCGGCCGTCTTCCTGCATGCACTAGACCAAGTGGTTAATTTGGCAGTAGATTGTGCCTCATGCAACCTGCCGGTCTAGACTAAATGAGCTGGTTGCACAAATGCCATTCCGGTGCGTAACACAATATCCCGCACGAAAGAATTTTCCATTTAGAACCCCTCTTCCCCCTGGTTTCGAAACCCAATTTGCTTTTCCCTCCTCGTTGCCTGAAACCAAGTCAAGATGGAGGAGAAACAGCCCACTTCTCAGGCCTTGCCTACCGCCGATCGCACTGATGATGCGGTGGAATACCTCCAGGGCCACATGGCCGGGGCTGGCACCCCTCAGATCGATCTTCGAGCCCTCCGTCGCAAGATCGACTTCCGCCTTATTCCGTTCATGTTTTGCTGCTATGTCTTGCAGTTCCTCGACAAGGTGATGCTGAATTATGCCGCGGTGATGGGAATGAAGAAGGACCTCGGCTTGGCAGGGAACGAATACACTAACACAGCCACCTGGTTCTTCCTGGCCTACCTGATCGCTGAGGTGCCCAACAGTAAGTCGAGTCCCTGTAGCCATGTGTGGTGTCTGATCGGGCGCTTACCCACTTCCCCTTCCTCAGCCTACTGCCTTCAGAAAGCGCCCGCTGCGAAATGGCTGGGAGCCAATGTTACCTTGTGGGGTGTTGCTGCCGCCGCATCGGCTGGAGCCACCAACTATCCAACGCTCTTGACTGCGCGTGTCTTCCTGGGCATATTCGAGGCGACGATCGGTCCATCGCTGATGCTGATCAGCAGTCAGTACTATACCAAGAGTGAACAGGCCCCACGCTTTACCTTCTGGTACAACGGATTGGGAGTCGCACAGATCATTGGTGGACTGGTTTCATTTGGCTTCCAGCATGTGGAGCATGCGGCGATGGCTGGATGGCGCATCATGTTCCTCGTCATCGGCCTAGTCACCGTCGTTGTCGGCGTTCTCACTTTTCTGCTGATCCCGGATACCCCCATGGAGGCGACGTGGCTGTCCGACGACGAGAAGGTTGCCCTCCTGCAGCATGTCAGTGTCAATCAGACGGGGGTTTGGAGTCGCAAGTTCAACTTCAAGCAGATCTGGGAGGCTTTGCTGGATGTGCAACTCTGGTTGCTGACCTTGATCACCATCCTGGTAAGGACATCAGATGACCGCGTCTCCACTCTTTCTTCAGAAGCTCATTCTTTGATAGATCTCTGTATCCAGCGGTGTGGTCACCTCGTACTCAGCGACTCTCATTGCCAGCTTCGGCTACCCGGGCCCGATTTCGGCCCTGCTGAACATGCCCTCCGGCGTTGTCAGCATCTTCTTCACCCTGCTGGTCGGAATCGGCATCCGCAAGACCTCCCATCGCTGGGCGTGGAATATTCTCTGCACCATTCCCGGGATCATCGGGGGCGCTCTGCTCTCATTCTTGCCCAAGAGCGACAAAGCTGGCGTGCTGATCGGGATCTACCTGGTCAACGCGATCGTGGCGACCCTGCCCATACTGTATCAATGGACGATGGCCAACTGCGCGGGTCACACCAAGCGCGCCTTCGGGAGCGCGCTTGTCGCGGGGTCATTCTCGGTGGGAAACATCATTGGGCCCCAGACGTTTCAGGCGCGCGATGCCCCCGAGTATCGGCCGGCCAAGATTGCGGTTCTGGCCACCCAGGCGGCCGCTGCGGTCATGTCGGCGGTGCTTTTTGCGTATTATGTGTGGGAGAATCGGAGGCGGGATCGGAAGTACGGGAAGGTCGAGGACGCGATGGTGGAGGAGGCCAAGTGGGCAGGGCTGACAGATAAGCAGAATAGCCGGTTTCGGTATGTGTATTAAGACTGGGTGGCTGGATATAGTGTGACAAAGATGCAAAGGTTACTTGACAAGCGTCTCTTGACGGTACGTGATGCGTAGGCTGACAGCTTACTGTTGCTTTCGTGTATGATTCAATGCTTCTGCTAATCCCGCCGGGATGTGCTGCCTCAGGCCGCAGGGAGAGTGTGGCTTGTTATGGGAGGGGATGTGGCGCGATTACCCCACTAAATGTGGCTGAAGCCGAGTCCATATGGATATGTACAAATGATGCCCGACAGTGAAACCATGGTCCAACCGAGCCCCAAAGCCCAAGCCCAAAGCCCTCAATGCCTTTCATAGGAAGACCAGCTCGCTTCACGTCGAGCTTCTGCGCCGACGCTGCTGTGAGGGGCATCTGCTATCAGCCTTGCAGTTCATAGTGGAGCATTGTTATGTGTTCATTGACTATGGCAGTGGTGGGACTTGCCTCGGGAGATCTCCCTTGTTTCTATCAATTAAAGTCAATCTCCTGCAAAAGTTAAAGCAAGTCATCGGACATCAGCATCGAAACTGAGTGATTAGTGAGCAGCACGGCAATTTGGCTTTCAAGTGAGCTAGCGATAATGGAGATGCCAGGCATGAGGGGGAAGGTGACTCGATGTCTTTCATACCTACACACGGTTTTCCCCTTCCATACTCTCATAGTATAACCAGACAGCCGGTATCTCCCGGTTCACAGTACTACCACTTCTAAAAGATTCCACCGTCTACCACCGGACTGACATAAATACCTAGTAAAAGTTTCGGCATCTTTAGATTCTCACGCAAATCCAATCCTTTCCAAACATTTGACATCATCCTGACCCATATCATCTTGACTGACACCAACCATCCTGGGCTATCCCTTTCTGAGCTATACCACCCTGATACTATCCTTTCTGAGTGATATTGTCCCCATTCATATCATACTCACTGATACCATACCCACTGACCATCATGGCCGAGACAATCGAGAAGCTGGGTTACTGGGCGCAGTGCCTGGGCCAGATATTCTCTTCACACGAGGGCTTTGACGTGAGTATCGAGAGCCCCAGGCCTACCCCTAGCGAGTGGGAAATGTGGTCCCCCTACCAGAAACTCATGATCTCACACCAACAGGGACCCTTCCTTGTGTTCATGGTGGCCAACCCGGGCTCTTGGCAAGAAGTAGAACATAGCCTCTTCCAACAAATGATGGCCCTGGGCGAGACCCCTTGGAGTAGGCGCCGCGGCGTCATCGCGAACGGAGTTCTCGTTCGATTCTACCACTTTCAGGATCCCAGGTCCCTGATTCTTCGAGCAATAGGTGATCCATCGAACAATTATTTCGAAGATGCAAAGGACAAGGCAGACATCGAGAAGCGATTGACATTCTACAAGTTGGCAGCTCAAAGAGAGTGGCTTAGCCAGAACACGTCATCGCCGTGATGCCTATGTTTCCTCTAACTTCTCCGATACTCTCTGGATAGTTGTGCTATGTGACTATCTTAGATTACTATATAAAAGTGAACAAGAACACATTTTCAGTCAACGTCTTCTTTCCATCTGTAAATGCGACGCAAAAGTATTCCAAATGAGATAGGCCAGACGTAAGGTGCTCAGTGTTTGATAGCTACACAGACTCTTCTGATGTGATTCGAAATCTTATACTCGGTAATCTACATGCGTACCTGGTAAACAAATTGTTTTCAAAATAGGCTTGTGCTGTGCAGGACCCCGCACTAAACTACATTTGGATCCCGTCAAGCCCCACTGCGCCATGTGCCATCTCACCCCGCTTTTTCTGGGACCATCCGAACAGTCACTGCCACCATCGACCGTCGACCACCGGAAAGTGAGAAGCTTCAAGTGCTAATAACCCTTCATTCGGTTCGATCTGATGCGTTTGGTGCTTTTGCGCTTACAGCTGCCGCAGTGGCGTTGCACGACATCCTATCGCTCTCACGTTCAGATAACTCCACAGAATATCAAACATGCGTTTACAACGAAATTGATCTGACAGGCCTGCAGACAGAAAAGCTTGTCAAAGGAGAGTTGTGACCCCCTACAAGGCCAATGAGTTTCAACACTTCGAAGAACTCTCGGCACGTCTTTCGAGAAGGAAAATGATGGGAGTCTGGCAAGATAAGCTGTCGAGGTGAGCGGAGAGTGTAGGCATCTAGAACGGGGTCAGAATCAATATCAATGAGGCAAGAAGCTCGCAAATCATCAGGTCATTGTTCAGGACCCTGTTCTAATTTTTATTTGCAAGGTAAGTAGCATAGGGGTGAGTAGCAACCCCGAGGTACATTAAGTTGGCAATGTTGGTAATCTGCGACCAATGGGAAGGAAGGCAGTGCACGTTTGATCACCTGACGAGGAAAGAGAAGGACCAGAGCCAAATATTCTGAGTCATTCTGGCTCATACCGGCACTGAAGTCGGTGCTGAAAATACGAGCAGCTAGCCAAATACTTGCATATGGCCTTTTAGTGAGGAAGCTATACAGACGGCGGTGTGAGGATCGACTCCCCCGGACCTCCGACGGGGAAACTGTGGGGGCAAAACCGCTCTGTGCGCATGAGCATAGATTGAAAACCTATGAGTCAATCGCAACGAAAATGGCCAGAACAACGGCAGACTCAGACCCACGGCCTATCAAATCCTGCGTCCAAATCAATGCATTTTAATGTATGAAGGATTCTGAGCTGATTGGGCACCGCCCTTATCTTGTCAGCGCTTGAGTCGCTAGTTGCGTAATGCTCGCAATCCATCCTTGCTTCTGAGTCAGCCGGAGAGTCAGCCACCACCAGACAAGACTAGACAAGACTTTGCGCCATTAGGCCCGGCCAAGACGTATTCAATAAGGTCTTGCAGCCTTTTCGGCCTTTTGCTTCTGAGTTCGTTCTTTTTTTTTTTTCTTCCGTCTTATGTCTTGTTCTTGCATCTCCCCAGCGAGAGGGCACACCAAAGATGCTCTCGCATAACTCCCAAGCCTTAACCATAGGCTCCGTGGCCCTCGTGTTAACGACCCTGAGCAGTATTCCGACCGTGAAGAGCATCGCTGCGCGTACCCGCCGTACCCTAACCGAGCGAGATGACCCCGCCACCGAAAAGGCCGCTTATCATGACGAGGACGGTGTGGCGACGGAGGAATCGCTTCTCAAGTTCTCGGATACCTGGCAGCGTGCCGCCATCGTCCTGTTTTCTTCGACTGGGCTTCTCGCGACACTGGGACTTGCGATCCTGACCACATTGAACTCTCACACGAGGAGCCCACTCTTCGCGTGGCTTCAGTTCGCCAGTTGGGTTTGTACAAACCACAAACTCGGGGAAGACGTGATATTGGCTTGGTTCAGCAGCTAATGTCCTGTATATTAGCTACTACTTCTTTTCCAAGGAGCCGTCTTCTTCGTCGAGCCCAAATCAACGGAACGATACACTCTGGGTCACTTCGCCTTCCTGGGCAGTATCTTCACGATCCTCGTCGTCGGCTTCGAGCTTTACAGCAATGATCTGTTTCGCAATAATCTCACGGACGATCGATTGTGGCTCAGTCTGACCACTGTTCAGCTTGCAAGTGCCGTTCTAAGAGCGTTGGCCAGCATCCTGCTTCCCCGTCGCCCGGATGTCTTCCACGACGGTACTTTGATCGACAGAGAATTCTCGGGATCCGCATTGAGCCGATATTCATTCGCCTGGGCCAGTGGCCTGCTCAACTACACCGCGAAGAACCGCACGCTGGCCCTCACGGATTTGCCTAAGCTTCGAGCCCAGACACGAGCAGAAACCCTCCATCCTCGCTTTGAGCAAGCCAAGCAGTCTCGCAAGACATGGCAAGCTATCGTCCGGGCGCACTGGCCAGCGATACTCTCGACCCTGCTTCTCACTTTGCTGGTGGGTCTTTTGAGCATCGGCCCACAGATGGCGCTTCTCAATATCCTAGAAGCCTTGGAGGCCCGAGGAAGCGGCGACTGGGACCCGCTGCGGGCAACATCCTGGATTGTCGGCCTGGGATCCCTGATGATTATCTATTCGCTGTTTGAGGCTTGGCTGTTATGGGTGGTATGTGCGAAGCTCTTTATTCCCATCTATGCGGAGATCTCAGCCCTAGTTTTCGCCAAGTCGATGCGTCGGAAAGACGTCAAGAACGTCCAAAGGTCGAAAGAAAAGTCCAATGCGGAAAGCACAACAGAAGCTGGATCAGGGACAAAGGAGGAAGAGGAGGAGCTCGATGACGAGGCGGCCGTGAAAAAGACGCGACAGAGCATTATCAACCTGGCCGCCGTCGACGGAAGACGCATCACTCAATTCACCACATTTGCCTACCTCATCCCATCCTCCATCTTCAAGCTAATTCTCGGGTGTGGCTTCTTGATCAGAATCCTAGGATGGCGCAGCGCTCTGTCCGGTATCGCTGTTGCGGTCTTGGTCACACCTTTGAACTCCTTCGCAGCCAAACGCTACACGGGCGCTCAGGTCAAGCTCATGAAGATGAGAGATCAGAAGCTGGCCATTGTCACAGAGGTACTCCAGGGAATTCGCCAGATCAAGTTCTCAGGCCTCGAAGCACAGTGGGAAGCCCGGATCCGGGAGGCGCGAGAGAAAGAATTGAGCGCTCTGTGGAGGTCGTTCTTTTTCGACATCATTCTGATGGGCATCTGGATCCTTGGGCCCATTGGCCTCTCTGCAGTCTCGTTGACAGTCTATGCCATGCTCCATGGTGGCCTCTCTGCCTCGGTCGCATTTACTGCCATGTCCGTCTTCAGTTCCCTCGAGCTTTCCCTTGCCATCTTGCCCGAGATCATCTCCCAGGGCCTGGAGGCCAAGGTCAGCGCGGACCGAATCGATACCTACATGGCCTCATCCGAAAGGGTGATTACTACCATGCCCGCCGATGAAGTCGCGTTCAAGGATGCCTCGGTCGCATGGCCATCGGAGCAGGAAGCTGGAACCGCAGAGGACACCGATCGCTTTGTCCTACGCAATCTCGACCTTGCCTTTCCCAACCAGGGCCTCAGTATCGTGTCGGGTCGCACAGGGTCTGGCAAAAGTCTACTCCTGGCTTCGATCCTTGGGGAAGGTGACTTGCTTCAGGGAGCAGTACATGTGCCTGTACCACCTTCCATCGAAGATCGGTTCGATCATCGGGCCACGAGTGCCAATTGGATCATCGATTCAGCCATTGCCTATGTCGCCCAAATCCCATGGATTGAGAACGCAACAATCAAGGATAATATCTTGTTCGGACTGCCCTACGATGAAAAGCGTTACCGGAAGACTATCTCTGCGTGCGCGCTGCAGAAGGACCTGGAGATGTTGCCCGATGGCGATCTGACCGATATCGGAGCGAACGGGGTCAATCTTAGTGGTGGCCAGCGATGGCGAGTCTCGTTTGCACGCGCCTTGTATTCGCGTGCGGGCATCCTTATCATGGACGATATTTTCAGTGCTTTAGATGCTCATACCGGGCGTTTTGTCTACGAAAACGCACTCACCGGTGAGCTTTGCCGGGGCAGAACCCGCATTCTGGTGACGCATCATGTTGGCCTGTGTCTTTCTCGTGCGGACTATTGGGTGGAATTGGAAGATGGAAACGTTCGCTATGCTGGCCCGGTCACTGAGGACAAACGCTCAAATCACCCAGGGCACCCTCTAAATGGGGGGGATGGCGGTGATGAATTAGCGCTCATCGAAGAGGAATCCGTTGAACAGGTAATCTCCCATACTTCCCATCGGCGGCTTAGTACTGTACAGCAGGAGACGACAGCCAAGCCGGCTGCGGCGAAGAAGTTTGTCGAGGACGAAAAGCGAGAGGTTGGCTCTGTCCGATTCTCAGTTTACAAGGCCTATTTCTCTATCGGCGGCCACAGACTTCGATGGTACATCACGGCGATTGTATTTCTCGGTTATACTTCCTTCTTGGTCGGCAGGGTAAGCATCAACACGCACCTTCTTGAACATCAGTATATGCCATCGGACTTGGACTGACTGACATTTCTCACAACCATAGTCTTGGTGGATTAACGTGTGGACTGGCTCGTCATCGTCATCGCAGACCCATGCCAGCCTCAAACAGTACAGCATGGTTATGTGGCAACAGCCTATGTCGAATGTCAACACAGCACCCATAGACTCAGACCTCAAGATGTACCTAGGGATCTATATCGCAGTCAGTGTGCTTGCATGCGTGATGGGCACCCTGCGCTTCTACTTGATCCTCTTGATGAGTGTCCGCGCAGCCCGCAATCTCTTCAACCGCCTGACATACGCCGTGCTCCGTGCTCCCATGCGCTGGCTGGATACTGTACCGCTGGGTCGAATCTTGAACCGTTTTACATCCGACTTTAATTCCGTGGATTCGATCATCGGATACCAGCTAGCCTTTGTGGTGACGCAAATGCTTAATGTCTGCGGAATTGTGGTGGCAGGCGTTCTGGTCAGTCCACTGGTGATTATCCTCGCCGTGATCCTTCTGGTCGTTTGTCTCAGCTTGGCCCTGAAATACTTGGCGGGGGCGCGAGAGGTCAAACGCCTCGAAAGTACTGCCAAGAGCCCTATCTTCGAGCATTTCGGGTCCAGCCTGGCGGGACTAGTCACCATTCGCGCATTCAGCAAAGCAGATGTCTATACGGGCATGATCTACAAGAGGATCAACGCGCACGCGCAAGCCTGGTGGGCCATGCTGCTGTTCAACCGATGGCTGACTTTTCGCATGAGCGTCGTTGGCGCACTCTTTGCCACGTTGACTGCGGCTTTGATTGTGAGTCTGCCAAGTATCTCAGCCTCGCTCGCCGGGTTTGCACTCAGCTTCGGGTTGCTATTCAACACGGCGATTGGTATGGCGCTGCGGAGCTATGCAGATGTCGAACTCAGTATGAATGCGACCGAACGAGTCATCGAGTACTCCAAGATCGAACTCGAGAACCAGGGCGGCGTTGAGCCTCCCGCGGCGTGGCCTACCGAGGGTCGTCTGGAGGTCCAGGATCTGGTCGTAGGATACGCGCCTGATTTACCTCCGGTTCTCAAGGGTTTAAGTTTTGCTGTTGAGAAGAACCAACGAGTTGGCGTCGTTGGCCGTACGGGTGCTGGGAAGTCGTCATTGACTCTGGCTCTATTCCGAATCCTCGAGGCCCGCGAGGGTAAAGTCTTGATTGATGGGCTGGATGTTGCTAAACTTACGCTGCACAGCCTGCGCACTCGGCTCGCTATCATCCCTCAGGATCCGGTCCTATTCTCCGGCACCGTGCGGTTCAACCTTGACCCTTTCGAGGAGTACACCGACGGAGAACTGTACGACGCCCTGGCACGGGTGCATCTCATTTCCGAGAACGACGAGGAGGTCGCTACAGCTGCCGACCCAACACATCGTCCAAATACAAACAAATTTACCTCGCTGTCTGCTCCAATTTCAGAAGGGGGTCTGAATCTGTCCCAAGGCCAGCGTCAACTCCTCTGCCTTGCACGCGCAATTGTATCGCGCCCGAAGATCATGTTCTTGGACGAAGCCACATCGGCCGTGGACATGGAGACGGATGCCCTCATTCAGCAGTCCATCCGCGCCGAGTTCGGCCGCAACGATACCACGCTGCTGGTAATCGCGCACCGACTGAGTACCATCGCAGATTTTGACCGCATCTTGGTCATGGATGCCGGACGCGCGGTTGAATTCGGGGCACCCAAGGAGCTACTGGGGATCGAGAACGGGGTGTTCAGGAGCTTGGTAGATAACAGTGGCGAGAAGGAAGTGTTGGAAAAGATTATTCTTCGGGATGACTAGACAGCCGGGGTCGCCGGAACAGCGATGGTCCAGCACATCTGCTCTTTCAAGATCGGATGAAATTGATACTGTATCTAGTATCTAATGCTCATCCGCCTCAATTCACTCTCGGGTGTATTGCAAGACTGCGGGCATTGATAGGCCAAATAAAAGCGAGCAGGAAGAACAATAGAAAGAAATCGAGGGGCTAAAGATCAAATATCATGGCATTGAGCACTTCATAGAGGTATTCGATCTACTGGACTGGAGCTAAAAAGAAGGCGTGGACTCAGGATAAGAAAAAGTATGACCAAGGGAGCGATTGGAGGACTCCCATGCGAGTGATGTATTTGGAAGGGACCGACAACATTGTGGTTCACTGTGGTGTTGTTATCTATGCAGGTCCAACGGTCTGGGTAAGGGTTACTTTTTTAAGTGTTCTTGAGGGGCTCTCCCTTCCGCATTGTGAGCGGTCTCGTTCTCGTTCTGATTGTTTTTGTTCAGCATTCTGGAATATATCGATATCTGTCTCATCTGTATTTCTCTTCCCTGCGCCACGTAATGTATACAAAATACACATTCAGTTGTATGCTGCATTCTTGCCGCAATAATTGAATTACATTCTTGCCTCTCCCAGATTTTGCATGGTTGATTTGCATTCCCGACCGTCTCATCGCCCTTGTAATATATGTCCACATCAGCACAAGGCAGCAAATGCTTCTGCGAGAATAACCAGCCTCGATCCAGTTTCTAGAGGTGCATCGGCTTGGACTCACGGACAGCCTCAATTAGTGACCCACCTCTCGTTGTTCCTCTGTGCTTGAGTGCATAGCACATGGAACTATGTGCGCCTGGGATCTTAAGCCATTGTAGTCTAAGCTGCGTGGCCTGAAATACTCACTATCAGCCACAGCCAGATTAGCGGAATCATTCTGCCCAAATTGAATGTATGAATGGAAATGTCCTTCGTATTGTCCGCTTGAGGACCACGAGCTCCACCTCCACGGGGCACCTGCTGGCTACAGCTAAACCACCAGAGAATGAGATTGGTTCCAGATTGGGAGAGGGATCCAATTTACATGAATGGTTTGCTCGCGGACAAGAACAAGAAAGGAGGCGGAATTACCACTTTGCTCAACAAAAAAAAAGCCAGATCTATAGCACAATACACCCGCCTGCCGTGCAGCTTTGGGGGTATGACTTGCTAATCCATGAAGCAAACTGACAATAGCGCACAATCTACAACTATCCTAACCTACGGGTTCTCCACCGGACTCATATCGTTCAATCCGACAGAATCAAACAAAATTGTAAAGCAAACACACCACCTTGATACTACTCATCGCGAGTATATAAAACCATTAAGTGCTTATGCAACCGGCGACCTCTCCAGCCCTCAGCCATGGATCTTACTAACAACCCTCCTCTCTCTGATCGTCCTTATTGTCTTTCCCCAAACCACATCTTTCTTACTTGTAGACCAATCCTGTATGTAGCCGTCTTTTCAGGACAATGCACCCAGCACGTAACCCCTCTCCTTTGGGCAAGACTTTCTTCCACTTAAGCAGGAACTTTTTCTTATTCATGTAGTCTCACCTCGCGCCAGCGGCACCCACTTACATTCTCCCTTGAACTTATCGCGACAGGATATCCTCCAACTCTGCATCGTATGACACTGCCACGACCAGGGCAAGGATCAGGAAAAGTTGTATTTGGATTCAAACTGAATGAGCAGCATTCATCTGTATCCGGTATGTCTCATTCAGGCGCGCTATGTTTCAACTTTCGTAGTCATTGGATATGACGCGCAGATAGCAGGTAGACAAGACTTGAGAGATTACGCCCAGGTTGCTGGCTCGGCCATCGGCAAGTGTGTCGCACGCCGGCCGGAGTGTAGATACTTCTTCGCGAGAGGAAGAATTCATATTATCTTCATGCTACTCATCAACGTGAAACCTCGGTGCGAGCCTACGTACGTGGTTCCTAGATCACAATCGGGGAAGAAGAATCAGCTGGAGGCCGCGAGGCAGAGATGCTACGGGGCGGAACAACGAAATCACGTTTTCTCCCAAGCATTCCCAACTGTTACAGTGTCTACAAGGAATGGCTGCGACACTCGCGTACAGTTCCTCCAATCGAAGATCTTGTACATGATACAGCGCCATCTCACCGTCCACATACTCAGTCATCACCGTCTCGTGTATTTCGGTCGCCATGGGTTTATCCTGCCGTTCCGTGTTCAAAGAGGGCCGGGAGGACGAGCCACGTCAGCGGAGCTCAAGGGCTGAAAGATCGAAAAGGCTCATCATGAGCTGTCCCACTGGTTAAGCTGCTGTTGACTGCGGAAAGAGTATGTCTTTTCAAACCTCAGGGTGTGTGTCATCCCTGATTTTGTGGTCTGGACGCTGACGCCCTCCAGGCTTCCTCAGAGACGAACGGGACAGGCGCGGGAGCGACTAAGATCCTCTCCTTTTCTCTGAGGCTGAAGAACAATGGGTGTGCAAACAGAGGCAGCAACAATAACGAGACGAAGAAAGATTGACCACCTCAGATATCCCCATCCAGTAGCCAAATCTGGAGCATCAGAATGCCTAATCTAAACGCACGCCTCGCCAAGGCAGGATCCGGGGAAGGGGTACAACACTCCGGAGATGGTGAGAGCCACAATGGCCTCCAACCCCGTTTCCAGCCCAGGTTCGCCGAGAGCGACGTGGTTTTCCTGGACAGATCATACAAACAGGGTCCCTAGGAGAAACCGGTCTCGAGACTGGATTTGCCGTTGATGAAAAGGATTTTCGTATCAGATGTGGTATAACTAACAGCCTAGTTATTCTCAGATCCGACGAGGTTGTATATCGTGCTGCGTCCTACACGAGAAGACACCGGAATACGCCGGCCCCATCCTTGTCAAGGCTGTTAGTGGTTGTGGCAATCGAATCCGTGTTCGGGATGTCCGCTGTCGATTACTGGAGATAACCGTAGAGGACACGTAGACGCATCATTCAAACAGAGAAAGTCTTTCATGAGCAGGCACGTGGACTCGACCAGTGGCGGAAAAAGCACGTATCCTGGTCAACCTCGGGTGCCTAATGAGATAAATGCCGGTAAATCGAGTTTGAGAGCGCGAGACCAGCCAGTTAAACAGCAGGATCAGCCCCTGTTTCTTTGAGCAAGTGCTCCTCGGCGGCCTGCAGGACTTCAATCATCGATGCGTACAAGCCCTCGTCTTCTGACTTCCACATCCGGCCACCAGGAAACACGACTCGTCTCAAGCGGTTGACCCATGGCATTAGCGGCTTATAATACTCGGTGAAGAAGTTTCTCATCGTGCGAAAGAAGAGGTCCTCATCAGACACAGTGCCCAACTTGGTTGTCGCCAGAGTTTCCATTTTAAGGAAGTTCCACTCGTCGAATTCTTCCACAACATTCCCATGGCCCGGCCCGTGATAGTGGATGCAAATCCAGAACAGAACCCAGAAAAAGGACTCCAAGTCATGCATAAAGCTGTGTTGCTCTCCCAGAAGTGCCCCGACCGCCATGAATGCTCGAGTCCCCGTCTTACCTTGGGCACCAGAAGCCTTGACCCGTGACTCCTTCACGCTAAGGTCGAGGTCAATGAGGAATCCCGGCCACTGGGTGTCGCTCTGCTCATTGACCATCATATTGTTGACAGAGATATCCCGATGGAGTAGCCCAGCCTCACTGCGTAACGACTGGTGACCCTGGATGCAGCCCACGAAGGCCCGCAAAAGGACCGGAGGAGAACTTGCCTTGTAGATCGGCTCGCCGTAATCCCTAATCACCACTCGACGGTGAATCCGGTTGGGCTGGGCGCTCCGGACCAAACTAAGCGATGCCGATCTGGATTGATGTCGCTTGCGAGACGAAAGCGCGAGGCGGGCAGGACTGGAGGATCGCTTTCGGCCCACGATGCTGGTGCTACTGCGGCCTTCCGGGGGGCAGGTCATTGTCCGGGGACTCGGTGTGTCCGAGGACCGACCAGACCGATGATTGTCCGCCGTGGTGATATCTAGTCCTTTCCGGACATTGTGTCGAATATCATCATCGGTGCCTGACACCTGCACCGTCTCGTGATGGTAGTACCGAGCAACGTTGACCACCCCCAACTCCGTTATCTCCTGCAACAGCTCACCCTCGTTCACCCGCTCCGTGTATTGCCAAGAGTCTTTCACAACCAGAGGTTGATCGGGAGAGCAGTCCAGATGGGCCTTCCAGCAAGTCGTTGCTCGACCGGCTACACACGCGGCGCGCCGGATCACTCGGTCTATGATAAGGCGCTCTGTCCGGTTTTGACGTTGGATGTTGATTACATGCCGGCCTTGATCGTTATAGATGGTTGGATCAAAGCCCAAGTCCTCATCGCTCATCCAGAGAAAGCCCAGAATTGTCGAGACAAACCGAAATGCGTCTTTATGTATGTCGAACTTGTCGGATGCGATGCCCCCCAAGCGGTCATACTCCCAGATCCTCATATAGGGCCCGCAGAGAGTGAAGCCTATAACAAAGCGCCGGGTATCTTGAGCTGCCAGGACCTCTCGCGCATATCTCCCCAAGTCCAGCCAGGCCTTCGAGTGAATGTCGGCCGCCGGATTGCTTTTGAGCTCGCCGGGTATTAGAATCTCCCGCCAATGGCACCGGGGAGCCCGGGGGACTTCACGGTCGGTGACGCTCACTAGGCCAACGTCAATCTTGCGTTCAGCCGTAGAGCCTTTGATTGGGGTGTTGGGCTGGGCAAGGAGTCGCCGTCGAACGGACGGGGTTGCTGGGTCGCTTTCAGCCAAAGCTGCGAGCTTGGTGATGATATCCGCCAGCCAGGTTAAAACATCCGCTTGATTTGCGTCGTTCGGCCACCCTACCCATCGGCCCTCCACCAGAAGCTGTTCCTCCCCCTCCCTACATTGGGCAAGTACAGCGCCCGCGGCAACCTCGAGACCAGCAATGTTCCCAAAGAATCGTTCAGTGAAGCCCGCAAGGCCAACATAGAGAACGCCAAATTCTGCCTTGAGCACGCGATCCACATCTTGGCGATAATCGGAGGAGTTGGCAAATGCGCTGGTGTTGCACCTCCAAGGAGTCTGTGAGAAGGAGGAAGCAGTCGGTCGAGGCGGGGGCGTCGACTCGAGCACGGCACAGTAGACCAGCTGCCAGATGAGGATGTCGTCAGGTGCGGTGTTGACCAAGACAGCTTCTAAGAGTGGCTTGATTTGGTCGAGGTGGAAGTCGTCGGAGTTAATGGCGGTACTGAATCTTGAAAGATCGTGGTGGAGGTTCTTGCCGGGTCCACTGGCTGGGAGGAGGCGAGAGGCTTTGCAGCTCTGAAGTGCCGAAATCAGATCCAAAGAGAGACCCTGGGCATCTGCAGCAAGGGGAGATGGGGAACGTTAGTCGGAGAAGCGAATTGGGGGAAGTGGCCACTGCAGCTGTTGACTATGTCTCTATCACCTTCACTTGCAAACTGACGGAGCGCGTCCTGCGGGCACGGGCGCGAGATGCCTTTGCTAAAGCAGATGGACTTGAAGGAGGAGTGAACATAATCCAGACGCGACCCAATGGGATTGGATTGGATGATTTCAAGATGGAGATCATCCAACATCCTGGCGCCACGATACCAAAGACATGATGATATGGATGGGAAAGAGCGTGCCCGGTCGCGGTCGCTCGCGCGTTATGATATTTTCGCGTTGATGAGTCAGCGCCGGCCGGTTCCTGCCTGTCTGCCTGGGTGAAATCGTATCCAAGCGGCGAAGTAGCATAACTTGATAGCCTACGCAGTGAGGTTTCACTTGGGCACTATAAGAGCGGTGTATAACATAGACAGAGAAGTCGGCCGATGCCTGAGATATATCACATACAGGAGCTTGTGTGCGCGGATGGACATCCCCAGCACTGTCCTGTCCTTACAAGAAACCAGCTCAATTGAGTTAGTGGTTACCTAGTAATTTACCTACAGAGTAGTAACCTACCTAGTCCGGTAGTACCTACCTTAGTCCAAGCTGGATAATACTAGCTAAGTCAAGTGGCTTACAGTCCAAAGCGGGGAAACTGTCGCGACAACACCTTTCCCACCCCACGATAACAGCAACGTCACGAAAGGTACCAGGTGGTTTCCAGCCCAACTACATCAGAATGGGTGATACTCACGATGATCGACGTCTTGATAAGAGCAGTCAGTAGTTCGAGGTGTCATTGTCGAGCAGTGCTGATTTGGAATCATCAGCGCCACGTTCGAAGGTTTTCAAGGCCTGTGAAAGTTGCCGACAACGCAAGGTGAGGTGTGATGGCCTACTGCCCTGTCAGTCCTGTGTCCAAAGATCTATCCCTTGCTCTTTCCGGCAGAGTGCGAGAAGGCGACTGTCAAATCAAGGTCAGAAAGTACAGACTGCACCCAGCGTTGGCGAGCGTATGCCGGTTCTCAGTGATGATTGCGCTGCACAGTCCGCGGCACCAGTTCTGCCATGGAGACTTCGACATCAGAACCATCTTAACTACATCTTGGATGCTCTGCATGTAGTTGATGGCCCGTCCGGGCGGGGGAAAGTGACGAGAAGCTTTGGCTCCACGTCGACAGTCACCGTACTAAATATGATATTGGATTTGATCGCCCGACTGGACGGCTCTTCACCCAATAGCTTGGCAACAGCATCCCAGAGCAAGCCCCATACATATGTTCTAGAGTATCTACGCCAGGTGATTGCGAGATGCGAGGTCCATCCGCCGCCGCCCTTCAGCCCTAGCCCACCAGGCCCGCTGAATACGGTCCCGCTACAACTTCAGAGCCTCCTGCTCGAGCGATACATTGCAATGGCCTGGAAGACGCTCCCATTTCAGTCGCCCCACAGTCTTCAAGCACGTCTACCCAGTCTTTCTGCCCAGCCAATATCACAGCTGCAAGCCGAAGATCAGGCTCTTCGTGCCATCATGTTGCCCATACTCGCTATCGGGTCCATTACAACCGGCTACCCGGAACTGGGAGAGATGCTTATTGGCGAGGCACAAAGAAATACAATCACACCCTACTACCTGGGTGATATTCTAGCTTTGCAGAGTGATTTGTTGATGATAAGTGGTCGCAGTTTATCTTTGTCCCGGTATTGAAGCTGACTGCGGGTTTCCACATCCAGTATCACATCGACTCAGGCTCCTTCGAATCCGCCTACTTACGGCTGGGAATGGCACTTGCAAAACTTCTGGCGGCTGGCATGGACAAACCAATGCGTTCCCCTCACGAACAGGCTATCATCTCGGCTTTCTGCTGTAATGAGAGGTTACCAAGCCCGCCCCGGACCTAGGCACATGTCACTGATCGCGATTGCAAATAGTCTTTTATGTATTGCTCTAGGACGAGAAGCTGTCTATTCTAGCAGCATCAGATACCTGCCGCAGAGCGACCATACCACCATAGGGTTCATGCACCCGTTCTATCGCATTCTTGCCGATATTCAGCGTCTTCACCGTCCTCAAAGCCCGAACTTTATGGAGCTATGGAATGCTTGTTGTGCACTTCACCAGCGTCTTTTGACTTTCTGGTCATTGGATGATCCATTCCACGCTTCCGAGGACGGAGACGACCTGAATATGGGATCAGTCTGTATGTGTCTTAGACTCCTTACCTGGCATTCTGAGGGGTTTCTAACCTGTTTTACCGTGCTTTTTTACTCAATCCTTATTCTATATCGACCATTCTTGATTCTTCGCGCTCTGGAGAACAATCGTGATGTTCAAGGTGACGGGGACCTTAGTGATAGTTCTGCCGGGCGTGAAAGGGTGAAGATCATGTCTAAGACGTGTCAATACTCCATTGATGCTGCAACGAAGACCATCTCTTTTTTTCATGGGCTATATGAGACGGACTTGATACAAAAGGTCAGAAAACTTGTATAATTGTCCACAAACGTTCGCCTGTCTAACATTTTACAGTACCTCCCTCTGAACGCCTTCTTTCTTGAGAATGCTTGCTATGCTTTTATAATCGATAGCCTGTGGGGCGACAGGAGATCGTTGCATCTTTCGCACATCCAAGCCTGCCTGCACTGCATGGAGCAGACACAGGACCAACCGGTGACTTCCTCGCGGCTTTCTGTTACAAAGGATATTCTTGAGCGGACGGGAGTGTTTCCAGCCAGCAACAACCCACTTTCAAGTCTCTCGCCATCTCAGTCTGGAGTTCTTTGGATGAACCAATTCTTGGAGAACCACGTTCTCGGTAATTAAGAAACAATATTCAGCTGTCAAACCCAGTTCGCCTTAAGCTATATGTAGCTAGGCTGGAATCCATATCTTTTGTATGAAGATAGAATCCGGGAAACTGCGGGAACCCCAGATGGACTCGCCGATGGACCCCGAAATGTCCGAAACTGACCGATGCATAATCCATGCCCTCATTCTGAGTTGTGCTATTTATTGCTACCTCTCCGGGATACACAGGGCTGGGAGATTCACTCGCTTGTTTATTTCGCTTTCGATCGCAATCTCCACCGCTATTTCTATTGTGAGTTGAGTAAGTCAAGTATCAACATATCTTGCCATACGCTGCAATTGCGTGCTAGTATGTACATGATCTCAATGGGGGTTTCTATAGTAGCAAATAATTCCCCATGACGACTTCATACAGGCTATAAGCCAGTTTCCCCTTCGCTATATCCGTCAAGACCAGGCTGATTGCATGTCCGGACCACTCAGGTAGAGCATGACCTGCTGGCCTTGTAGCTTACCGTTATAGAATTGAAGGACCTGGAGGGTTTCACCCGTGGCTGCGGTAGGAGCCAACAGCGACATGTTGCCTGAAGCTTGCTTTTTCGCCAACCACTTGTCCTGCTGCGCCTGTGCCTCTTTCATATCGTTCGGGATGAAGGCAGAAATTTCCCCATAGGGGTAGATCTTGCCTGGAATGATGGCACCAGTAACAACGATACCGTACTGCTCGTCAATGACCAGGTTGAGCCGTGCATCCGCATCAGCAGGTCGATCATGTCTCCAGCTACATCCCAGGGGAGTAGTCGAGCCATCTCCATCTGGGCCAGGGTCGATGACACTCCAGCCTTCTTCGGTGAATTGGCACTCCTCCGCGACGGCAACCGATAGCGTGTCATTTGGGTTGAAGGTCGCGGCGCTGAGACTTTCCAACACCGCGCGAGTCGCCTTCTGACGATCGGCTGGTGGCGACATCCACCGCTCATAATTCCTGGGCAGCTCCACTGCGGAGAAAGAGAACCCGTGGTCACCACGGGAGCGGTTCACGTATAGCTCTAGCTGGGTGATTTGTCTGTCAACAACTTTGATCCGAGCCCATAAAACGGATTTCTTCGTCTCACTTCCTTCGGTGACGTCGAGCGAGAAATACGCTGAGCCATTGATAGTATCAATTGCTAGCAAGGTAGGCGAGCCTGCGCTTGTGACGGTCCGCCAGAGAGTCATCATACCCAAAGCTGTCGGGTGGGAATTCTCGGTTGCATAGTAGGTGGGTGCAAGAGGCAAAATTTCGGGATTATGCAACAGCATAGATGCAAGAACCTGGTCGACAATGGTTGTCATGCAGTCACGCGAGCAGGCGTTCTTAGAAATCAGAGAAACGCTCTTCTCAGTCAGACCGGCAGCAGGCATTGCAACACCACCCAGTGCAAACACAAAGGCTGCAGCTGCTGTTGCCACTGAAAACTTCATTTTGGGGTATACGTCGTTGATCGACCACCCTTTAAAGAAAGAGAAGCAATGTACAAGTCCGGGGAAGATGCTGGTAGGAAGGTAAGTTGATCAGGGCTCACAGGCCAGGAAATTACACCTCTTTTATGTCCACCACGGTGTCCTCCAGCATGTAGCAAATGTAAAGGTAACGCCTTTTCTTTTGCGATGCCCACATTCCGATGTTCACTGAACATCCTTTGGCTCATTCATCACACTACAATGAGCGAGACAAGTGACGGTCTGGGTCGATTGCCCCGTATGGCCCTGGGGGTTCGAATATCTGCACCTTGCAAGTCTCAAGTCTTAACGTGGGCTACCTGAAGAAATTGCTACTAGAAACCGGCAGGCGAGAACCATATCATCATTTCTTCACACGACTTTCCTAGTCGACCTTCCCTCTTGAGCGCGACCAAGTCCTTCAGTTAGTCCTGTACAAAATGTATACATCTGACATTGATACGTGGAGTGCCGACGTAGGTT
Organism: Aspergillus aculeatinus CBS 121060; assembly: GCF_003184765.1. Classification (NCBI taxonomy): domain Eukaryota; kingdom Fungi; phylum Ascomycota; class Eurotiomycetes; order Eurotiales; family Aspergillaceae; genus Aspergillus; species Aspergillus aculeatinus. Next base: position 428,787 of record NW_020291501.1, read on the forward strand.
AGTGAAGGAAGAAATTAAGCTCGAGTCGCGGAAACTGGGTCCCTCGCCGAAGAAAGGCTCCGTTCACTGCTGCGTATGAGGGGGTCCTTGTAGGTAGGTGGTTGGGAGTTGGGGATTCTGGAATCAGGAGGCTCGGAATTTGGTGGGTCTCTCGGACTTTTATGGGTCCCGCGCAAGTGCGGGGTGCGGAGGTGTTTCCCTGGGCATTTTCTCACAGTCCCTTCATAATACTAGCTAACATGTCATTCGAGGAGTTTATGTCCCATCGGCAAGTGGGCTCTGTCGGCTCATCGTGCGGGGCCCCGCCTCATAGTTCGGCTTAGACCCTGTTCGCTCGCTGTGTGGGGGTGGCATGCCTCGCCTCTACGGAGTTTCATTTAAATATGGAAAGATGGATAGTCGGGTTAGTGATAGACCGATCCACGCAGAATGGAGAAGTGACACCACGAGGTTTCTCTCATTATGCTATTCAGGAACGTAATGGCTTGGTGGGAACCTGTGGCTATAATTGACCCTCCCCCCTCCCAGCCATGAGGACAAGTGAAGGGTACAAAGAGCGTTCTAAACCCTGGAAATATCCTTGATCTGGCTCTACCGCAATGAGGTCAATCAAATGGTTCAGTCTGGTAAGCTTTTTACCGATTCCCGCAGCGGTTTACGCAACACCATTCAATCAGCATGAACTGGTAGGCCGCGATGTTGGCATAGGGCAACTTCCAAAGCCATCCACCTACGATGCGCCTCGCTTCCGGTGGTGGTGGCCCGGCGGTTGGGTGGAACCTGATGTTGTGGCGAGCGAACTGCAGTCCATCGCCGCGGCAGGATTTGGTGGGGGAGAAATCGGCGATGTTGAAGATAGCATCAAGGTCGCGATGGACCCGCGAATATATGGTTGGGCAAGGGATCGATGGAATGCCGGGGTGCTCGCTGCCTATAAGACAGCCCAGAGGTAAGTGACTGCACTGGGGGATAAGAGGGAGTCATTTCCTGCTTACTGACCAGAACAGACTGGGCGTTTATGTGGACATGACACTGGGTCCCCACTGGCCGACTGGAGTTCCGGGTTTCACGCCAGACTCTCCAGAAACCTCCAAGGAATTGGTCCATGGAAAGTTCTTGCTTGCGCCTGGACAATCTTACGCGGGATCCCTTCCTCTTCCCATGGCCAAGCCCTCTGGTGAGGTGACTGGCAACCCATCGGTCAACGCAACCGCGAAGCTGGTTGCCATTCTCGCTGCCAGAACGAGTGCAACATCAGCTAATCAGACAGTCGTGGAATTTGAACCGTCTTCTGTCGTGGATCTGACAACGCATTATCACCAACACCAACTGTCGTGGACGGCGCCAAAGGACGGGAATTACATGGTTGTTGCAGTGTACGGCCGAGGGACGGGCCAGATCCAGAATATGTACGACGGCAACCCCAATGCGCCCAAACTCACCTATCCTTCTCCGGCTTACATTGTCGACCACTTCTCCACCGCGGGCGTCGACGCCTCTGTGAGCTATTGGAACAACCATATCTTGAATGACGAGCTGCGGCAAATCATGAAGAGTCAAGGAGGGTCCATTTTTGAAGACTCACTCGAGCTCAAGTACAAGCAATATTGGACGTTGAACTTCATGGAGGAGTTCAAGAAGCGACGCGGTTACAGTTTGACCCCATATCTATTCTATGTCCTAAAGGATACCACCACCTTTTCCGGTAATGACGAAGTCGCCAGCGGAGTTGAGTACGATTTTTACTCCACGATCACAGATCTCTACATTGACTACCGCGTTCAAGGGTTGAAAAGGTTTGCCAATGGGCTCGGGCTGAAATTCCGCCTGCAGCCCTACACAGCGACACTTGACTCTTCACGTGCAGCTGCAGCGGCGGATATTCCCGAGGGCGAGTCCCTCGGTTTTGAGGGTGACAAGGACGCTTTCCGGGTTCTGGCTACAGGTCGAGATGTGGCCGGTCGTACGAAGATCCTTTCCAACGAGCTCGGCGCTTACATGGGCAAGGCATATGGAGTCACTTGGAACTTCCTTCTTGGGACTGCTAACCTGGATTATTCTCTCGGGGTTAGCCACGCAGTCATCCATGGCTTTCCATACCGTGACGCGCCCACGAGTGCATGGCCTGGGTTTGCACCTTTCACGCCGCTCGGCTCCTCGAGTAATGGGTTTGCAGATGCGTGGGGTCCGCGGCAGCCGCAATGGCTTTTCGCGTCAAATGCGAGTGTCTATATGGCCCGCGCTCATAGCCTCCTGCAAACAGGCTCACCCTCGGTGGATGTGGCAGTTCTGAATACCGACTGGGGAGTTACGGCAACGTGGGATGATACTGGGTTGAACGATGCGGGTTATTCCTACCAGGTAAGGCCATTTTTGGTGGAGGCCGGAGCGCTGTGCCGGATAGTGTCGCTGATCAAAGCCCAATAGTTTCCAACTGCAGAACTCCTGAGGGAATATTCCGCCACCGTCAGGAACAAGCATCTTCTCCATGACGGTCCTCGATACAAAGCTCTTCTGATTGATAACACCACTTACCTGGATCTCGAGAGTGCGAGGCAGGTTCGCTCGTTCGCCGAGTCAGGTCTACCGGTGGTGATCGTTGGAGACGCTCCGTCTCGACCACAATCTTTCTGCACCAACTGTTCCGAGACCAAAGCTCAGATTGAGGAGATCTTCAAGTCAATCCTGTCACTTAGGACGACCAAAAAAGTCTCCTCTCAAGCGGATGCTCCTGCTGCTCTCAAGCTCCTTGGCATCTATCCATCTGTCCGGTACTTCACATCATCTAACGTGTCTACGATTACCACCAGACGTCGCATCAGCAATTCCGAATCCATCTATTTTGTTTACAGCTCTACCGCGCTTACCGAAACAGTTTTTCTAGAGGGGGAGGGTTATCCGTTGATGTTGAACCTCTGGACTGGGGACGTTACGCCCATCGCTGCATTTGACACAGCTGGTGGGTACACCAGTGTCAACCTGTCCCTGGGCGAGAATGCCGCCAAAATGCTCTACCTCGGCAACAGAAACCCATACGGCCTTCCCAATCTTGACAGGTATGTCACTGCGACCAATGCTGATGTTGTCGCTCAGTCGCAGAATATATATTTGAGAACCAGCAAGAATGGAACCCACACTGCAGAACTTTCAAACGGAAAGTCCGTCAGTGTTACCTTCAGCAATGTGCCATCTCCAATTATTCTCAGCTCTTGGATTCTATCCGTTGAAGACTGGTCTCCTTCGATCGTTAATGAAACTGGGCTCAATTCTTCCCTGACTTCGAAGGTTACTTTACCGAGCATCCACTTGAACAGCCTCAAGTCTTGGACTAATATTTCAGGACTGGAGAGTGCAAGTGGCATTGGAACTTATAAGACCACTGTGGAATTATCCTTGGGCTCGTCAGATCAGAGCTCCGGAGAGACTCTTGCGGTCTTCCTCAACTTCGGTGATGTGGGGGGGAGTTGGGGCTTGAAGATCAACAATGTCCAGGTCAATGGAGTTGACTTCCTACGCTCGGCGCCTCTAGAAGTTACTTCTCACGTAAAGAGTGGCCCCAATGGTATGTGCTGTCTGTCTTGAGTGGCAGAGCTTTTGTTGACGTGACGAGCGGCAGACATTGAGATCACAGTTGCCACTACATTGTGGAACAAACTACGGAAGACGTGGCCTGCTATCTACGGGTCTCTAGAGGCACAGAAAGTCGGTCTGCTGGGCCCTGTTACTCTGACGTACTATGCTCAGAGGCAGATTTGACCATGCTTTTCGTATTGCAGGAGAGGGGGAAAGAGGCTGTATGTGTGAATTGGCTCGTTGTCCGTACATGTACGAGGCCGCCTGCCCGGCTGTTGAACCCTCGGGTAACAGCACCTTGGTAAGGCTCAGTGACCAATTCGGACTCAGCAGCCTGAATCTCATAGATCATTTCTCGTCTTTTGAGATTACGGCTCGGTGTGTTACCAGGAACGAGAATTCAACACGGCGCTCGTGCCAGTCCCCGCCATTGTCTTATCCACTACACGGCTACGTCGCCATAAAATGAAGCATGTTATGTAGTGCACATCCGCTGAGCAATAAGGTGTTTAGTCGAGCATTACGACCTTGTAGTTTCACGGTAGTTCAGGCACATGGTGTAAACATAAATGCGAGGTACAGCCGACAACATAGCCACGGAACGCTGTCGGTCTTTTGAACACAAGGCATCTTGTTCTGTTATGTCTGATACATTCAAAGCTCGATCAAGGCAGCTTTTCCAGGCCAGTTCCTCGCTTCATTGCTCGATCCTATGCGACACATATGAGCAATCAATCCATGTCGTAGAGAGACACAAGAATGGATGCACACGGTGGCACTAACCAGAATACCCGTCGGTATGTATTTGAAAACGACCTTTACCATGGAGGCCATAGCTCCGCGCCATACGGGACCTGAGGCTCCGCCAAGGATATCCTGCACAACCTGGCGAGCAAAGTCATCGGGTGCGCTCTTGTTCAAGACATCCTTCCCGGCACCGCGTGTTTGAATCTCTGGAAGCGCCTTGTGGTAGAGTGAGCCCTCGGGCAGGGTCAGGTTGGCGTGTGACATAACATTTGTGGCGACGGCGCCGGTGACAAGAGAGATGACTCGAATGTTAAAGGGCTGTAGCTCCAACCGAAGGGTCTCTTTCCAAGACATTAGAGCCGCCTTTGAGGCGTTGTAAACACCTGATGCAAAGTATCAGCGAGTAGACCCTCCTCATCATTCTACTGTACCGGCTTCTGTGGGAAAGACAGACTCATCCAAGGGGCGTACAAGAAGCCCGAAATAGAGCAGACGTTCACAATAGTGCTGCCATTGTCGGATACCAGCAGTAGGGGCATGAAAGCCTGGGTGACGGCGAGGACACCACAGAAATTGACATCGAACAGACACTTGGCCTTGTCAATAGAGGTGTCTAGCGCGGGGTAAACAAGGGACTGGCCGGCGTTGTTGATGAGGATGTTAAGGGTATCACCATGGGAAGCCAAATCTTGTCGAACGGTGTTGACAGCAGCCGCAAGGCTGATCGGATCGACGACGTTGAGAGCCACGAGAGTAACATTTGGAAGCTTAGCAAGATGCCCCATCTTGGCTGGGGAGCGAGCAGTAGCATAGACTCTCAGCCCTTGAGCGTGCAGCTCTTCCACCAGAGCCGAGCCGATTCCGCCGGCGCTACAGCCGGTTACAAGGGCGCAACCGGGCATCGTTCCCACAAGTATGGAAATCCAAACGGAAGAAGAGAAGGCGAAAAGTACCACTTAGAAGTGATGCACGGGGAAAATCCGAAAGTGATGCTGGAACTTTGTAGTTCTATCTTGGCCCCCCTTTTGCTTGCTTGTATATCCCCGGCGCCGCCCTCGCTAGGAAGGGAAGGGCAAGTTCCGGAATCGACTACGAAAAGAAGCTTAAAAGCCAGCGACTCATCCGGCTTTGTTCTGTCTGGGCAAGCGTCAAGGTGGGAATTCCATCAAGAATAGCATATTTTCCTTCCTCATAAGCTCGTATATGGAAAAGTCGACAAGGATTTAGTCTATCATCACGCTCATCCATACCAGGCGAAGTCGGGAATTTCCTGTTACGGTCATTCCCGACAGGCTGGGCTCGGCTGGGCTTACGGTTAGATGTGACAGTGCAGTCCCGGATAGTCTCGTCCGCAACTTAATTTTCTTATGGCCCGTCTATGACCAGTAGATGGATGGTAGATGTAGTGCAGAGTCTTCCCCTGGTCTGTCCTCACAATTCACCCACCCGGTTGACTGCCAACGGACGCCGGCGCCCGCGGTCTCGAAGCACCGCTGGACCTGGCGGATGACATTGTCGACCTCCGAGATCGGATCTCGGACATACCAGCCTTAGTAAGTCTCAGTCACGGACCGATTTATTCGGGAATTACCCAATAAGGCTTACCGCGATGGTGACTCGACCTCGAGTCAGCCCCGCAGTCAGTCCGATTCGGTTTGAGAGGTTTGTTATCGCATCAACTTGGAACATATCCGTTCACTCTCAACAGGCCATTTTCATAGACATTCTCATAAGACCAGGCTGGTAGCCCAAGCAATATACTGTACCTGCGAGGGTTGGACGGTCGGACGATTCGAATCGATTCTTTGAGCCCTGTGGGGTTCCACACGTGATTCCGAACAGATCCTCCGGCTAAGTTGCTGACAGAGATACAGTACGCCTGTCATGAACCAGTCTCACGCCCCGTGCGATCCATTTGAGTGAGATTTGAGCCTAGTCCTCGTGGTCGCTCACCCTCCAACTCCCCCATATTTAAAGCAGCCATTGCACACTAAGCTCGGTCTTCTCCCACCGATCGACACCTGCTCTTTGACAATGTTTGGAACCCTACGCTACCTTCCCAACAACCAGACCGGGGAGTTTCTCGAGCGCGCATCTGGGGAGGCTGGGACTGCGCTAACCAATAAACCTCGACACGCGGCTTGCGATAATTGCCGGGTGAAAAAGGTACGGGTGACCCCAATGCCCAAGGCATTCGAAGAAAGGACGAACAGAATAGAGCTGCTTGATCTTGTGCAATGGCTTTCTTCAGGTCCAAGCCATACAAACGGAAATGAATTGACAAACAGGCCCAGATAGATCCGCTGCAGTGGCCAAAAAGCAGGATGTTCGCGGTGCAAAACCCATTCCCTTCCCTGCAGGTACACTCACGCTCCTGCTTGGAAATGTAAGAAGAAGCCAGCGTTCAACTCGCGACGAATAATTCAGACAAATGAGGACGAGAACGCTTTGGAATTCAGTACGGCGCCCGGTCAATCTCTCCCCCCAGTCGCTACTATCACGGCTGTTATGCAGCCTGGCTCATTAACTACGGAACCACTACTGCGTATGCCGGGGGAGAATCATCTAGAACCGGACAGGCGAATGCAGCAGGACTCCGGGAACTCCAACGCAGTGGTGGATACAACGTTGGAGGAAATCTCAACGTGGTCTAGTTGCCTCGATTGGTCGCCGGCAAGGGAGGGCACTTGCATGTCGGAATCCAATTTTCTGATAGCAGACAATCCACTACTCTGCTCAGATCCACTTATTCCTGGGTAGGTACTATTAGCCCCGTACTCTGATTGTTGGGACAGCAATCGGCTGTCCAGAAATACGATTACTGATGGACGATAAGTACTAGCTACCCTGTGCCGGAAAATACTGCACAGCGGCAGCTGCCGCTGCCTCCCCTCGCCGATGGACTTTCCCCGCCGGGTTTTCTTCCAACTCCGCGGTTCAACTCGACCCACCATAACCGGTCAAGTAGTAATACCTCCGAGATTGCGGTGGAAGAGCAATCTTCATGCTTCTGCGTGAACTCTGCTGTCTTACTGCTAGATGAACTGCAGGCGCCATACTGTGACGGCGGCGGCTCTGGCGTGCAGAGTCTCGACTGCATCCTCTTAACTTACCGGGAGGTGCTCATTCTAAGTAAGCGCATGATCAACTGCGACACTTGCCGGGGAAAGTCGGAGAATATGATGGTGCTCACTATGGTGTTGGAAAGATTAGTCATTCTGTGTGGGGAAGTGATTGATGCTTTTATTGCCCGACAAGAAGCTAATGTTAATCAGCCTCAGCGGTTGATCTTGGGCGAGTACCAGATCGAGGAGGGGGACTATGAGGTCATGATGGGGATGCTGGTGACCCGCCGGCTATCGGTATTGCAATTCCTCCTCACTCGCATGAAGACGATCAGCGCGTCCACCAGCCGCCCTCACCAGCAGGCCAGAATGGCGCGCGTCGATCAGCATCTCAATTCCCTGTACCAGAAGCTCAGGTCCGTCTGCCCTCTGGTCACGAAATGGAAACTCGATGAAAGTCAGTCCCTACCAGAAGGGATTGTGAATTGAGTTCACCAGAGTAGTATTGGTAGCAGGCGCCGCGACGACCCATCAGGCATCAACCGATTAATGCCCGAGGCATCTAGGGACTATGGATGTACAATATGCCACCATGACATAGGTTGATACTGCGTGGTCATAATATAGTAAGGTAGCCTATTTGTTACTCAGACAGCCCAGAACCATTAAGCTACAAGAAGATGCACTACTCTGTACCGAAACATCCAGGCTGGTTTACAAAGTTTCGTAAAGAAGAATAGCCAGACGCTGCTTGTATTAGATCGTGCTTGAGACGCCCATGGAGGTATGAAAGTCAGCGTAGACCTGTACATACATACAGTAACTAAGATGACTCAGCAAGGAAATACAAAGATTACGAAGATCTTTTCTCGACCTAGAATGTCGCAATGAGTTCGAAAATGACACGTGAAAACCGCAGAGCGGAGTATAAGTTCTACCTTATCATACCCAAAATCGCGACAGCAGTAAGATTGCGCAGGATCTGACTTCAGATTGGTGGATTCAACAACTTTCACAGGTCTAAATTACTACCACCGCCCTTCCACCGGGGCCCCCTCTAGGATTGGTTGACCAAAGATCATCCACCTGCATGAGCCAGAAAAGTGTGGTATCACATCATTATGATGCCCCATAGTATCTCGTGCCTGGGTTGAGTTTTAAGACACGATCCTTTAAAAGCTCATGTCGCCGAACATGATTTACAAACAATTCAACTGCAAGTGTGAACATTGAACAAGTAAGATGAATGTTAATTTGTACTAGTTATGGCGCCCTTATGGCTGAGTAATATATGCCAGTCTCTTTCTATACAGTGCGAGGCGTGTAATATTGGTTCAGAACTGTATTCCAGGGATAAGGATGACGCTCTCTCCGCCAATTAGAAAATTCCGACCCGGACAAGATATATTAGCTGTGGGGCAACACCACTGCAGGCTCCGAAGGCTGGAACCTGGAAAGTTTCCAGGGCAGTTGTACTTTTTTGACTGGATGATGCCCTGACAGCCAGTCAGATTGCCTCCGTTTGCCCACCCACCTTTCCATTATGCTGAGATGTTTTCCAACGGGTCTGAACTCGTGAAAATGCATCCGAATGACTTCTTGTCAGGCAGTCACCGACAAGTTGCAAATATCGATCCAAACGTTTTCTGTATGTGTTACCTAGCCAAGCTGACACGGTATGTGTCGGCAAGGGAGCTACTCTCTCCACTCATCCAAGTATAAATCGGCCCATCTGTCACACGAGTTTATTCTGCGGCTTCTCTCTTCTTTCTAATTCACCTTGCAATACCAAATTGACAAGATGGAAACCTCTAATCATTTTGGAGCTCTGACTCCCGCGGCTGAGGTCGCCGCGGCGTTTTCGAATTCGATCAAAGGCAAGACCATCATCCTTACTGGTGTCTCTCCTAAAAGCCTGGGGCTTGCAACTGCCTCCGCCTTCGCATCCCAGTCCCCAGCAAACCTCATTTTAACCGGACGGTCTGCCGAAAAGGTCGAGGCTTCCATCAATGACCTGAAATCAAACTACCCGAATATCAAGTACCATGCTCTGATTATGGATCTTGCGTCTCAATCCTCGGTACGAGCTGCTGCGGCCACAATCAACGACGATGACTCGATACCCACTGTTGATATCATTGTCAACAATGCGGGAGTCATGGCCATTCCTGACCTGAATCTCTCCGAGGATGGTATTGAAATAACATTTGCAACAAACCACATCGGCCATTTCCTTTTCACCAACCTCATTCTACCAAAGCTTATCAAGGCCGCTCAGACTTCTTCTACCCCAACCAGAATCATCAATGTTTCATCGTTTGGACATCAATTCTCTCCGGTACGATTCTCCGATATCAACTTCAGCAAACGCCCTAGCGATCTTCCTGAAGAGGAGCGTCCAGATTTACAGAAGACCGAGTTTTTCACTGGCAACAGTCACGCCGACGACATCTACTACGGATTCTTCTCTTATGCTCCGTCCAAAACAGCAAATATCCTTTATTCTGTTTCTTTAAACCAAAGGCTGCAGGAAAAGTATGGTATTACGTCGTTCGCCGTGCATCCTGGAGCGGTCAACACTAATATCAACCGACATGCTACCCCAAGCGATATTGAGCAAGCACACAAGAGGGTCAAAGAACTTGGCTTTGACCCTACTCAGAAAGCCATTGAGCAGGGAGCAAACACATCTGCTTTCGCCGCGATCGCTACCAACTTGCCATCTGTGAATACCTCGGAGACCCAAGTCAAGGGGGTCTACCTTGCGGACTGCGAAATTGATGATGCAAATGTTGCAGCTTTTGCTACAAACAGTGCTTTTGCCGAAAGACTTTGGACCTTGAGCGAAGAGCTGGTGAAGCAGAAGTTTGAGCTTTAGGTCGCCTTGGGAAATATACTCTATATAGAAAAATAACAAGTCTAAATGTTTGATAAACAGAGTATAATAGGAGTATCAGAGTCTTTAATAAATAGAATTTCTTATTCTAATTTTAGTAATAAAGTGGCTAACGGCCAGGTCAGATTAGGTTAATTAGAATTTTTATACCTGACCGCCAGATTATAGTTAGATTAAGAAAATTTTTATATCTAATTATAGTATAGCTAAAAACCGGACAGTTAACTATTTTAACTATTTTTAATACTAAAACCTATCTACTATACTTTTTTAGTTTTAGTACAGTTAAAATATACCTAAATTAAATAATTATTAATCTAGCTATCTAAATTATTGCTAAAAAATATATAAAAAAAAATCTTTTAGATAAAAGAAAAATAATTTAGAAAAAAATAGTATTCTTATTATTTATATTTTTATAAGATAATAAGAAAATCCTAGTAGTCTTAATAAAATTCAGCTTTTTAAAAATTAGTTATTATTATAGTATAAAATATAAAAAAATATAATTATAATTTTATTTAGATTATATATTTTAGTTATAATATACTATATTATTAAAACTATATATTTACTTTTAGTTAGACTATTAAAAATAATTATATAATTTTTAGTTTATTTTTCATTTTTTTAATTTGAGTTTAGATAGTTTATTAATTTATTTTTTTTATTTATAAAAACTAAATTATATTTTATAAATTAAACTTTTAAATTAAATCTATATTATTTTATCTACTTAGTTTTTATTAATAACTATATTTACTAGAAACTATCTAATCAAAGATTAGATATTAAAATACTAAATCTTAATAAATTTTTATAAAAGTTCTTTTAAAGCTTTTTTATACTCTAATTTATTTTATTAATTAAGTTTTATTGAAAAAAAGAATATTTTCTATATTTTTAGATTTTAAATATAATTTTTTATTTATAAAATAGTTAGATCTAAAAAATACTACGGATATCTATAGTAGTATATAAAAATATAATAAATTATATTTATATAAAAATATATTTATAATTAAAACAATACTATTTTTATAAAGTTTTTCTATTTTTATTTTTTATATTTATTATTTATAGAATAGTCTTAGAGTTATAAGTCAACTATAGTTATTTAATTTATTTTTAGAGAATAATATTAATTTTTTTTTTTAGATTTTTATAAACTATAATAATTCTTAAACTAAAGTAAGTTTTTTAAGCTAGTTCTTTTTACCTTTATAAACCTTAAAATTACATATATTATAAAAAATCGAAAGATTATTTTATGTTTATTTTTGTAAAATAGAATTTCTATTTTTTAGAATTAATAATAAAAAATAATCTTTTTTAAAGCTTATATATATATTTAAAAACTGCTATTTATCTTCGGTCGGAAGAAGTTATTAATAATAGAAAATAGTTTTTAAAAAAATATATTATTTTTTAATAGAACTTCTTATATCTATTATAAAGTATATTTTCATATTTTATAATATTTAAAATTTAAAAATTTAGAAACTAATTCTATAAGCTACTATCTTTATAAAGATTATAAAAAAAATATTATTAGTTGTATCTAAATAAATAATTATTTAAATACTAAATAAAAAACTATTATAAATATTTTCTTATTTTTCTAAAATAAATCTTTTTTAATAATTATTTTTTTCTAGGCCTTTATAGTTTATAATAAACAGAGTTTTTAGAATTAAGTTTTATATTTTATAATTATTTATTATTTATTCTTTCAAATAGTGAAAGATATTTAATTTAAATAAATAATGAATCTTATTATTTTATCTTTCTATTAAAAACCAAGTTCTTCTAATTAAGTACAGATTAAAAAATATCTTTTAGAATTATTAAACAAGATATATATATAGTTATTATTAAAATTCTTAGATATTAAATATATATTAATTATAATAAACTGTTTGACTAGTTCTAATTAAAAGATGTTTTTTATTTTAATTAAATATTTTTTAATAAAAAATATAAATTATTATAAAGTTTTACTGGGCTTCCGACCAGTATCTAAATTTTATATTAATAAAAATCTAGCTGTAATTATTTTATTAGTTTTATATAAATATAATCTTTTTTATTAATTATTAAATATAATAATTAATAATATTAATAATAATAGTTTAATATTTATTATAATCTTATTTAAGCTCCGGACTCAGCTTAATTAAAGTATTTAGCTTTATAATATTTTAATTAATTCTAATTTTTTTAAGATTATTTAAAACCAGTATTATATTTTTTATCTTATCTATATAATTTAGTTTATAATTAATATTCTTCTGAAGAAACTCCGGATTAAGACTTTAAATAGTATTATTAAATATATATAAAAGAATAATAATAATAATTTTAAAATCTTTTTTTAATATTTTAAAAACTTTTAAAAAAATATATTCTAAAAATTATTTATCTAGGGTTTACATTAGGGTTTACATTAGGGTTTACATTAGGGTTTACATTAGGGTTTACATTAGGGTTTACATTAGGGTTTACATTAGGGTTTACA